>NC_088397.1:22653190-22973190 GCF_034236695.1 Oncorhynchus nerka | reverse complement strand
TTCTCACATGAATCATATACGTTGCACACGAACCGCCGCCCGTTTGGAATAAGGAATCATGAATGTATTTACGTGTGAAATGCCTTTGTTCGGTCACAACCAGGCCTTCTTAGGATGTGGGTTGGCCTTTCAGCAGCACGCTGGTAAGGCTCTGGTTGTCTGAAAGGGTCCGGATCCGTCTCTTCTACTGTTGTTCACTCTGGAAGATAGCCAGCCATGTCGACGGTTCCCATTGGTGACGAGCGTAGTAGGATAGTCTCACTTAGATGAGTTTATCTCGTTATCTGACTTAGGACAGCTAATCAACTGTGCCAGTGATTGTCTGAGGTGAGCTTCTCGCCTCTTCCTCCTTGTGTTGATAGTCAGGATTTAAACCACTTTAGACGTGGGCTGCAATTCCTCGTCTTTCCTGGTCTAATGTTCATTTCGTTGGCTTTTTATGCACTCTCATCGAAAGGGCATTGTTCTATCAGTCTGACACGCTCTCCGACCTCATTCGGGCGTGGTTACTTACTATGCACAGTTTATAGGAGATAGATTCTCTCATACCTCCTAAAATCACATTCATATCTTAGCAAAAATACTTTCAGAATTGTTCATATTACATGCACAACGTTAAGGATGGAGACTTCATACCTGTAGTGTAAATACTTTTCAAGTTACAGTATTTCTTTTATACCAGTTTTAATGACATCACAGAATAAAAAACAATATGACATTAGTTTTCTTTTGCTCCCCACTGACCCTACATTCTTATGTTAGAAATATTGATCCAATATATACTTTTGACCGTGTTAGAGTTTAAGAGGGAAAACTGTCTGTGAAACAAAGACATTCCTTTGGTTGATACTAAAGGGGGAGGAAGATCCCCCCCCCTTCTCCTGTAATTTACAACAGGGTGTGAACTGTCAACCCGGCCCAGTACCCTCCTCCCCTGGTGAGAGAAGGTCTGGTTATTGTCAATCATTGCCAAGCTGATCTGACCCATTGTGATCCTCACAGGACAGTAATGACAACACACACACACACACTGAATTATACACACACACACACACACACAGAGATATACACACACACTGAGATATACACACACAAACACACATTCTGAGACAGAAACAACGTTGGGCTCTACCTGTGATAACGCTGTGTGTCTATAGAGAGGGAGTCCAGTGGGAAGCCATAGACTGGATGGATAACGCTGAGTGTCTGGACCTCATAGAGAAGGTAAGAGACCACAGTTGTAGGATCTCTCAGATGTAGGATCTTAATTTGAGCCAGTGGATTATTAATATGTGAATTATTATGTGGGAAAATCAAGTTTGATGAAATTTCAAAGTGTAATTACAAACTTCAGAAGCCTTTTTAAATCTCAAATACACTACAAGTTTCACATGTCCTGTATTGCAAGAAAGTTATCCTGCTACAGGGAGATATATAGGGAGATATGTATTCCCTATTGAGTCCATTACTTGGGCCCATGGGGTTCTGGCCAAAAAGAGTGCACTATATAGGGAATAGGGTGCTATTTAGGATTCAGCCCAACACTGGGGCTGATGTAATGTTAATGGGAAGTAGATTTAATCTGATGTTTTGGTTGTGTCTCTCTGCCAGAAACTTGGGATGCTAGCGTTGGTCAACGAGGAGAGTCGCTTCCCCAAAGGGACAGACTTCACACTGCTGGAGAAACTACACAGCAGGCACTCTGTGAGTCATACAGTACACACACACACAGACCCACACAAACAACCCCGCCCCGCCCCACCCAACATAACGCACACACACACACACACACACCACAGGTGGCTGGTGACACCTTCATTGGGGAGGATTGGCTCATAGTCATGGCTGGAACAGAGTGTACTTAATGGTATAAAACTCATCAAACACCTAGTTTATGTGCCGCCCTCCCCTCACCAGCCTCCTGTGACACACATACACATGCAACGATGTGACATTCATTAATATGGTGGGATATAACTTGTCTCCTCCTCCCTCTGCAGACAAACCCTTACTATGTGAAGCCTCGACTGGCTGACCATCAGTTTGGCATCAGGCACTATGCTGGAGAGGTTCTGTATGATGTCACCGGGGTTCTGGAGAAGAACAGAGATACATTCAGAGACGACATCCTGAACATGCTGAAGGAGAGCAAACTGGACTTCATCTATGATCTGTTTGAGAGAGTGGGCAGCAGGAACAGTGAGGAGACTCTGAAGATGGGAACAGCCAGACGCAAGCCTACCGTCAGCTCACAGTTTAGGGTGAGAGAAGTTGTGTGTGTGTGTGTGTGTGTGTGTGTGTGTGTGTGTGTGTGTGTGTGTGTGTGTGTGTGTGTGTGTGTGTGTGTGTGTGTGTGTGTACTGATTCTCTGTGTCTCTCTCAGGACTCTCTCCATTCCCTCATGGGCACTCTGAGCGTGTCCAACCCTTTTTTTGTGCGCTGCATCAAACCCAACAACGAGAAGGTTAGTATCATCTATTACATATCTATGTCTTTCACACTACATATCTATATTAACCCCAAAAGTCCTACCTGTCACTTTACATAAACTACATGACCAAAGGTATGTGGACACCTGCTCGTCGAACTTCTCATTCAAAAAATCATGGGCGTTAATAGGAAGTTGGTCCCTTCTTTTCTGCTATAACAGCCTCCACTAGATGTTGGAACATTACTGCGGGAACTGGCTTCCATTCAGCCACATTCATCCCAAAGGTGTTTGATGGGGTTGAGGTCAGGGCTCTGTGTGGGCCAGTCAAGTTCTTCCACACAGATCTTGACAAACCATTTCTATATGGACCTTGCTTTGTGCACGGGGGCATTGTCATGCTGAAACAGGAAAGGGCCTTCCCCAAACAAAGTTGGAAGCACAGAATCGTCTACAATGTCATTGTATGCTGGAGCGTTAAGATTTCCACAGCCCCAGTCCATTATTCCTCCTCTACCTAACTTTACAGTTGGCACTATGCATTCAGGCAGGTAGCATTCTCCTGGCCAAACCCAGATTTGTCCGTTGGACTGCTAGATGGTGAAGCGTGATTCATCACTCCAGAGAACGCGTTTCCACTGCTCCTGAGTCCAATGGCAGAGAGCTTTACACCACTCCAGCCGATGCTTGGCATTGTGCATGGTGATCTTAGGCTTGTGTGCGGCTGCTTGGCCATCGAAGCCCATTTCATGAAGCTCCTGACGACCAGTTATTGTGCTGATGTTGCTTCCAGAGGCAGTTTGGAACTTAGTAGTTGGTGTTGCAACCAAGGACAGACGATTTTTACGCGCTTCAGCGGTCCCGTTCTGTGAGCTTGTGTGGCCTACCACTTTGCGACTGAGCCGTTGTTGCTCCTAGACATTTCCACATCACAATAACAGCATTTACAGTTGAACAGGGCAGCTCTAGCAGGGCAGAAATTTGAAATTTGTTGAAAAGGTGGCATCCTATGATGGTGCCACGTTGAAAGTCACTGAGCTCTTCAGTAAGGCCATTCTAGTGTCAAGGTTTGTCTATGGAGATTGCATGGCTGTGTGCTCGATTTTATACACCTGTTAGCAACAGGAGTGGCTTGAACTAGCTGAATCCACTTATTTGAAGGTGTGTCCACATACTTTTGTATACACTACCGGTCAAAAGTTTTAGAACACCTACTCATTCAAGGGTTTTTCTTTATTTTGACTATTTTCTACATTGTAGAATAATAGTGAAGACATCAAAACTACGAAATAGCACATATGGAATCATGTAGTAACCAAAGAAAATCTAAATATATTTTATATTTGAGATTCTTCAAATAGCCACCCTTAGCCTTGATGACAGCTTTTTACACTCTTCACATTCTGTCAACCAGATTCATGAGGTAGTCACCTGGAATGCATTTCAATCAACATTTGTGCCTTTTAAAAAGTTAATTTGTGGAATCTATTTCCTTCTTAATGCATTTGAGCCAATCAGTGTTGTGACAAGGTAAGGGGGTATTCAGAAGCCCTATTTGGTAAAATACCATATTATGGCAAGAACAGCTCAAATAAGCAAAGACAAACGACAGTCCATCATTACTTTATGACATGAAGGTCAGTCAATACGGAACATTTCTTCAAGTGCAGTCGCAAAAACCATCAAGCGCTATGATGAAACTGTCTCTCATGAGGACCACCACAGGAAAGGAAGACCTAGAGTTACGTCTGCTGCAGAGGATATGTTCATTAGAGTTACCAGCCTCAGAAATTGCAGCCCAAATAAATGCTTCACAGAGTTCAAGTAACAGATACATCTCAACATCAACTGTTCAGAGGAGACTGCGCGAATCAGGCCTTCATGGTCGAATTGCTGCAAAGAAACCACTACTAAAAGACACCAATAAGAAGAAGAGACTTGCTTGGGCCAAGAAACACGAGCAATGGACATTAGATCGGTGGAAATTTGTCCTTTGGTCTGGAGTCCAAATTGGACATCTTTGGTCTCAACCGCCGTGTCTTTGTGGGACGCGGTGTGGGTAAACGGATGATCTCTGCATGTGTATTTCCCACCGTGAAGCATGGAGGAGGAGGTGTTATGGTGTGTGAGTGCTTTGCTGGTGGCACTGTTTGTGATTTATTTAGAATTCAAGGCACACTTAACCAGCATGGCTACCACAGCATTCTGCAGCGATCCGCCATCCCATCTGGTTTGGGACAATCCCCCGACCTCAACCAAATTGAGATGGTTTGGGATGAGTCTGACCGCAGAGTGAAGGAAAAGCAGCCAACAAGTGCTCAGCATATGTAGGAACTCCTTCAAGACTGTTGTAAAAGCATTCCAGGTGAAGCTGGTTGAGAGAATGCCAAGAGTGTGCAAAGCTGTCATCAAGGCAAAGGGTGAATATTTGAAGAATCTCAAATATAAAATCTTTTGATTTGTTTAACACTTTTTTGGTTACTACAAGATTCCATATGTGTTATTTCATAGTTTTGATGTCTTCACTATTATTCTACAATGTAGAAAATAGTAAAAATTAAGAAAAACCCTTGAATAAGGTGGTGTTAGGTGTTCTAAAACTTTTAACCAGTAGTGTATATGGTATACCTTTGTAAGACACTCTTTACCAGACATCAAGCTCCTTGAACATAGGGTGACACAAATGTATATCAGAACAACTTAATGTAACCAAACACCTCTGACCTGTGACCCGTGTAGAACCCTAGCGTGTTTGACCCGGAAGTGGTTCTGAACCAGCTGAGGTATTCTGGAATGTTAGAAACAGTTAAGATCCGCCGGGCCGGCTTCCCTGTCCGCAGAACCTTCAAAGACTTCATCAGCCGGTCAGTATGTGTGTGTGCGTGCGTGCGTCTGTCTGTCTGTCTGTCTGTGTGCGTGCCTGTCTGTCTGTCTGTCTGTCTGTGTGCGTGCGTGCGTGCCTGTCTGTCTATGTGTCAGTGTGTCTGTCTGTGTCAGTGTGTCTGTCTGTCAGTGTCTGTCTGTCTGTCTGTCTGTCTGTCTGTCTGTCTGTCTGTCTGTCTGTCTGTCTGTCTGTCTGTCTGTCTGTGTCAGTTTGTGTCAGTGTCTGTCTGTCTGTCTGTCTGTCTGTCTGTCTGTCTGTCTGTCTGTCTGTGTCAGTGTGTCTGTCTGTCTGTGTCAGTGTGTCTGTCTGTCTCTGTCTGTCTGTCTGTCTGTCTGTCTGTCTGTCTGTCTGTCTGTCTGTCTGTCTGTCTGTCTGTCTGTCTGTCTGTCTGTGTCAGTTTGTGTCTGTCTGTTTGTGTCAGTGTCTGTCTGTCTGTATGTCTGTCTGTCTGTCTGTCTGTCTGTCTGTCTGTCTGTCTGTCTGTCTGTCTGTCTGTCTGTCTGTCTGTTTGTGTCAGTGTGTGTCTGTCTGTCTCTTCCCCCTGCACCTCTTTTTGTAATTCTCTCTCTCTGGGCTAGTGTATGTAAATAAACTTATTTTGTTTTAACTTTGTTACTCTTTCACTTCCTCTTTCTCCACCCCTGTCTTCCTCTCTCTCAGGTATCAGATCATTCTGCAAGAGAAGGGGGGTGGAGCGGGGGATGATAAGAAGAGGAGTACAGACCTGCTGACCAAATACGACCGTGCCAAGAAGGAGTGGCAGCTGGGAAAGACCAAGGTAAGACTGCAGCAGAACTTTAGTGGACTTAACACCAGTGGATGCCAACAGATGTTGAAGTGACATTTCACCCTGCCCACCTGACCCCTCAACCTCTCACCCCTGACATCACACCTCCGACCTCTAGGTGTTTATGAAGGAGTCTCTGGAACAGCATCTGGAGAAAGAGAGAGACGAGGTTCGCCGTAAAGCAGGCATGGTCATCAGAGCCCACATCCTCACCTACACCGCCAGGAAGCACTTTAAGCGTGTGAAGGGGAGCGTCATCACCCTCCAGGGGTACCTTCGTACCCACATACAACGGAAATGGTTTCTACGGCGATGCTTGGCGACGCGGGTACTCCAAAAACACAGACGAGGACAGGTGGCCCGCGCAAGCTGCCGTAAACTCAGAGAGGAGAGGAGGAAGAGAGAGGAGGAGGAGAGGAAGAAGAGAGAACAGGAGGAGGGAGGCGTAGAGGCCGCTCAGGGTTCTGAGGTCAGCTTTCTCTTCTCTACTCTTTTCTCTGCTCACCCCTCTTTTAGAAAATGGTCTGGTCCTGAGGCCAATGACTATCATAGGAATGGGCTCATCCATGTCATCAGAGATGACATGAGATGACACCTGACCTCACCTTTCTCTCCCTCTCCACTCCATTGTGTCTCTCTCCCTTTCCTCCCTCCTCCCTCCTCCCTCTCTCCCTTTCCTCCCTCCTCCCTCCTCCCTCTCTCCCTTTCCTCCCTCCGCCTCCTCCCTCTCTCCCTTTCCAGAAGAAGGAAGGAAAGACGGAAGAAGAGGCCCGTCAGATGGAGGAGATCTTGCGTATAGAGTTGGAGATCGAGCGCCTACAGAAACAGAGGGAGGATGGGGTCTCCCAGCTCTGTGAGTCCTCCAGGCAGGAGCTCCGGCTACGCCGGGACGCAGAGATCAAGAGGCTGAAGAAGGAGGCCTCTCGTAAGGCCACAGAACTAATCGACCTCCTGGACTTTGGAGGTCTGGATCCTAGTTTAGCCACCGCGGCTAGCGCTAGTACAGAGGTTGGTGTTCCATATTTCCTGAAGAGTGTTGAGGTTGTTCTAATTGCGTCCCTCTCCTGTGTTAAGTTGGATATGCTTAAAACATACCTGGCCTTATCAGCCCTGATCCTAACCCGTTGTCTCCCTGCCCTCCAGCGGCTCCAGGAGGAGCCAGGCATGGCCACAGCCGGAACCCAGGAGGAGGAGGTGGACGAGGGCTTCCATGCCGAGGAGGAGTGTACTGTCCCTCTCCTCCCAGACTTCCCTCCTCCACCTGAGGCTGACGCTGCCGTGGACCAGGATATGTTCGCTCACCTGCCGCCCCCTCCACCCGCCTTCGCTGAGGGCTCTACTGCTACACCACCTCCCCCTCTCCTCGATTCATCCTCACCCACTCCCGTCCCTCCCCCGCCTCCCCCCTTACCAGCTGGGGATGGCTCTGACACCCCTCTCCCACCTCCCCCCCCACCACTGCCTCCTGAAGAGGGGGAGGGAAAAGGAAAAGAGGGGGAGAAAAAAGAGGGTGATGGAGGGAGGACGAGTATCTTGAGCCTCGGAGAAGGGGAGGAGCCGATCTACAGCATGCCGGTCGACAGCGGCGAATCAGATTACGACGAGGAGGAGGGCTCTGTCACCGCGGGAGACGATGGTTCCGCATCCGGGCAGAATAGCAACAGAGGCAGCGCGTCCATGACAGAGGAAGAAGCTCTGAGGAAGTCCACGTGCACCAATGCCAGCATAGAGTCATACAGGGGCAGCTCTGACTCAGTTAGTACACACACACATATTCACACATACACACACACAAACACACACATTCACACATTATTGCTGTGTATATTTATGAGGCATATTGGACGTACGTGTAATTGCCAAAATAAAGGAAACACCAACATAAAGTGTCTTAATAGGGTGTTGGGGCACCACGAGACAGAACAGCTTCAACCCACCTTGGCATAGATTTGACAAGTGTCTGGAACTCTATTAGAGGAATGCGACACCATTCTTCCACAAGAAATTCCATAATTTGGTGTTTTGTTGATGGTGGTAGACAACTCTGTTTCAGGCGCCACATCAGATTCTCCCATAATCTCCCAATTTGGTTGAGATCTGGTGACTGAGACGGACATGGTATGTCGTGAAACATCAGCAATTTGAGCAGTCTTTGTCACTGAAGCTCCTGCCAAACGTGCTCCAACAGTCACCTCTCTGTCAAAGTCACTGAGATCTCTTCTACTAGCCATGGTCACCAAAATAATGGGTCTGCCAACCATTTTTATACATAACCATAAGCATGATGGGATGTTAATTCCACACCTGTGTGGAAGCACCTGCTTTCAGTACACTTTGAATCCCTTATTTACTAAGGTGTTTCCTTTATTTTGGCAGTATATATATATATATATATATATATACAGTTGAAGTCAGAAGTTTACATACACCTTAGCCAAATACATTTAAACTCAGTTTTTCACAATTCCTGACGTTTAATCTTGGTAAAAAAAAAATCCCTGTTTTAGGTCAGTTAGGATCACCACTTTATTTTAAGAATGTGAAATGTCAGAATAATAGTAGAGAGAATTATTCATTTCAGCTTTTATTTCTTTCATCACATTCCCAGTGGGTCAGAAGTTTACATACACTCAGTTAGTATTTTGTAGCATTGCCTTTAAATTGTTTAACTTGGGTCAAACGTTTTGGGTAGGCTTCCACAAGCTTCCCACAATAAGTCGAGTGAATTTTGGCTCATTCCTCCTGACAGAGCTGGTGTAGCTGAGTCAGGTTTGTAGGCCTCCTTGCTCGCACACGCTTTTTCAGTTCTGCCCACAAATGTTATATAGGATTGATGTCAGTGCTTTGTGATGGCCACTCCAAAATGTTGAAGTTGTTGTCCTTGAGCCATTTTGTCACAAGTTTGGAAGTATGCTTGGGGTCATTGTCCATTTGGAAGACCCATTTGCAACCAAGCTTTAATTTCCTGACTGATGTCTTGAGATGTTGCTTCAATATATCCACATAATTTCCTCCTTCATGATGCCATCTATTTTGTGAAGTGCACCAGTCCCTTTTGCAGCAAAGCACCCCAACAACATGATGTTGCCACCCCCGTGCTTCACGGTTGGGATGGTGTTCTTCAGCTTGCAAGCCTCCCCCTTTTTCCTCCAAACATAACGATGGTCATTATGGCCAAACAGTTATATTTTTGTTTCATCAGACCAGAGGACATTTCTACAAAAGTATGATCTTTGTCCCCATGTGCAGTTGCAAACCGTAGTCTGGCTTTTTTATGGCAGTTTTGGAGCAGTGGCTTCTTCCTTGCTGAGCGGCCTTTCAGGTTATGTCGATATAGGACTCATTTTACTGTGGATATAGATACTTTTGTACCTGTTTCCTCCAGCATCTTCACAAGGGCCTTTGCTGCTGTTCTGGGATTGATTTGCGCTTTTCACACCAAAGTACATTCATCTATAGGAGACAGAACGCGTCTCCTTCCTGAGCGGTATGACGGCTGCGTGGTCCCATGGTGTTTATACTTGCGTATTATTGTTTGTACAGATGAACACGGTACCTTCAGGCATTTGGAAATTGCTCCCAAAGATAAACCAGACTTGTGGAGGTCTACAATTTGTTTCTGAGGTCTTGTCTGATTTCTTTTGATTTTCCCATGATGTCAAGCAAAGAGGCACTGAGTTTGAAGGTAGGCCTTGAAATACATCCACAGGTACACCTCCAATTGACTCAAATGATGTAAATTAGCAGAAGCTTCTGAAGCCATGACATCATTTTCTGGACTTTCCAAGCTGTTTAAAGGCACAGTCAACTTAGTGTATGTAAACTTCTGAACACTGGAATTGTCATACAGTGAATTATAAGTAAAATAATAGACAGACACACACGGACGGACGGACGGACGGACGGACGGACAGATAGATAGATAGATAGATAGATAGATAGATAGATAGATAGATAGATAGATAGATAGATAGATAGATAGATAGATAGATATTGAGGTATATATCTGTGTTATCCAGTACATAGAGAGTGATGATGAGCATGATGGGCTGTTGGACACAGATGAGGAGGTACACAACGGCAGGGTCACTCTTCTCAACGGGAACGGACCTCCGTACTTCCATAGCTACCTCTACATGAAGGGTGAGTACAAACACACACACACCTACAGACACTCAAACACACACACGCATACACAACACTTACACACAGCCCATGTTTCTCTCCCATCCCATTAACTGGTTGTAGTGGCATAATGAACGTGTGTGTGTCTCCCTCTCAGCTGGTCTGATGATTCCATGGCGCAGGCGGTGGTGTGTGTTGAAGGATGAGACCTTCATGTGGTTCCGCTCCAAACAGGAGTCCCTCAAGTCTGGCTGGCTCCATAAGAAGGGAGGAGGACTGTCCACTCTGTCCCGCAGGTTGGGGTGTGTGTCTGTTTGTTTAGAGGGGTATTAGAGGAGAGTGTTTGTCTTATGTGTATGTGTGCGTGTGCACGCGCGCGTGTGTGTGTGTGTGTGTGTGTGTGTGTGTGTGTGTGTTAACCCCTACACCCTACCTCCCCCTGCAGGAACTGGAAGATGCGTTGGTTTGTTCTGAGGGAACACAAACTGATGTATTTTGACAACGACAGCGAGGAGAAACTGAAGGGAACCATCGACATCCGCGCCGCCAAGTAAGACTCTTAATACCCACAATGCAATGCTCTAGTCTTAAGCCCTACCCATAATGCAACTCATTGACAAAGCAAAACGTATTTCCTTTTCTCTCTGTTCCTCACAGAGAGATCGTGAACAACCATGAGAAGGAGAATGCGTTGAACATCGTGACAGATGAGAGGACGTACCAGGTATTTGCTGAGTCGCCAGAAGACGCCAGGTATGGAGACACCAAAGTGTTCTAATATCCAACCTCTTAGAACCATAGGATTCAGATCCACCTGTGGTGTTCCTCACAGAGACATGATGCCAATGACTAGAACGGTAATATCAATTTTCATCTGAAATTGTTCTCTCTCCTGTCTCTCTTTCTCCCCTCTCTCTTTCTACCCTCCTCTCTCTCTCCCCTCTCTCCCCCTCTCTCTTTCTACCCTCCTCTCTCTCCCCCTCTCTCTCCCGCTCTCTCTCTCCCCCTCTCTCTTTCTACCCTCCTCTCTCTCCCCCTCTCTCCCGCTCTCTCTTTCTACCCTCCTCTCTCTCTCTCCCCCTCTCTCTTTCTACCCTCCTCTCTCTCTCTCTCCCGCTCTGTCTTTCTACCCTCGTCTCTCTCCCCCTCTCTCTCCCCTCTCTCTTTCTACCCTCCTCTCTCTACCACTCTCTCTTTCTACCCTCCTCTCTCTCTCCCCTCTCTCTTTCTATCCTCCTCTCTCTCTCCCCCTCTCTCTCCCCCTCTCTCTTTCTACCCTCCTCTCTCTCTCCCTCTCTCCCGTTCTCTCTTTCTACCCTCCTCTCTCTCTCCCCTCTCTCCCGCTCTCTCTTTCTACCCTCCTCTCTCTCTCCCTCTCTCCCGCTCTCTCTTTCTACCCTCCTCTCTCTCTCCCCTCTCTCCCGCTACCCTCCACTCTCTCTCCCCTCTCTCTTTCTACCCTCTCTCTCTCTCTCCCCTCTCTCCCGCTCTCTCTTTCTACCCTCCTCTCTCTCTCCCCCTCTCTTTCCCTCCTCTCTCTCCCTCTCTCCCGCTCTCTCTTTCTACCCTCCTCTCTCTCTCCCTCTCTCTTTCTACCCTCCTCTCTCTCTCCCCCTCTCTCTTTCTACCCTCCTCTCTCTCTCCCCTCTCTCCCGCTCTCTCTTTCTACCCTCCACTCTCTCTCCCCCTCTCTCTTTCTACCCTCCTCTCTCTCTCCCCTCTCTCCCGCTCTCTCTTTCTACCCTCCTCTCTCTCTCCCCCTCTCTCTTTCTACCCTCCTCTCTCTCTCCCCTCTCTCCCGCTCTCTCTTTCTACCCTCCTCTCTCTCCCCTCTCTCCCGCTCTCTCTTTCTACCCTCCTCTCTCTCTCCCCTCTCTCCCGCTCTCTCTTTCTACCCTCCCTCTCTCTCCCCTCTCTCTTTCTACCCTCCTCTCTCTCTCCCCTCTCTCCCGCTCTCTCTTTCTACCCTCCTCTCTCTCTCCCCCTCTATCTTTCTACCCTCCTCTCTCTCTCCCCTCTCTCCCGCTCTCTCTTTCTACCCTCCACTCTCTCCCCCTCTCTCTTTCTACCCTCCTCTCTCTCTCCCCCTCTCTCCCGCTCTCTCTTTCTACCCTCCACTCTCTCTCCCCTCTCTCTTTCTACCCTCCTGTCTCTCTCCCCTCTCTCCCGCTCTCTCTTTCTACCCTCCTCTCTCTCTCTCCCTCTCTCTTTCTACCCTCCTCTCTCTCTCCCCTCTCTCCCGCTCTCTCTTTCTACCCTCCACTCTCTCTCCCCCTCTCTCTTTCTACCCTCCTCTCTCTCTCCCCTCTCTCCCGCTCTCTCTTTCTACCCTCCTCTCTCTCTCCCCTCTCTCTTTCTACCCTCCTCTCTCTCTCCCCTCTCTCCCGCTCTCTCTTTCTACACTCCACTCTCTCTCCCCCTCTCTCTTTCTACCCTCCTCTCTCTCTCCCCCTCTCTCCCGCTCTCTCTTTCTACCCTCCACTCTCTCTCCCCTCTCTCTTTCTACCCTCCTCTCTCTCTCCCTCTCTCCCGCTCTCTCTTTCTACCCTCCTCTCTCTCTCCCCTCTCTCCGCTCTCTCTTTCCACCCTCCTCTCTCTCCCCTCTCTATCCCCCCCCCTCTCTCTCTCTAGTGCGTGGTATAACGTCCTCAGTAAGGTCCATGTGTATACTCCCGAGCAGCTGATGGACATGTCTCATGAACAGGCCAACCCCAAGAACGCTGTGGTCAGAGTCTGCACAGCTTCTAACCATGTTATACACATGTTATAATTACCCACATGTTATACACACACTGTGCCATAATAACAGAGTGCGTCATGTCATGTTATAGGGAACTCTGGACGTGGGGCTGATTGACTCAGTCTGTGCCTCTGACAACCCAGACAGGTATGAACTAGTTACTGTGGTTGACATGGTTTGGGATAGTAAATTAGATGTGTGTTATGTATCGGTACCTAACCTTTGTGTGTGTGTGTGTGTGTGTGTGTGTGTGTGTGTGTGTGTGTGTGTGTGTGTGTGTGTGTGTGTGTGTGTGTGTGTGTGAGCGTGTGTGTGTGTGTGTGTGTGTGAGCGTGTGCGTGCGTGCGTGTGTGTGTGTGTGTGCGCGTGCGTGTGTCCAGGCCCAACTCCTTTGTGATCATCACAGCGAACCGTGTGATCCACTGTAACACTGACACTCCAGAGGAGATGCACCACTGGATCAGCCTGCTGCAGAAACCTAAAGGAGACGCCAAGATAGACGGACAGGAGTTCCTGGTTAGGGGTGGGTAACACACACACACACATAGAGACACACACAGAGACACACATAGAGACACACATAGAGACACACATAGAGACACACATGGAGACACACACAGAGACACACATAGAGACACACACAGAGACACACACATAGAGACACACACATAGAGACACACATAGAGACACACACAGAGACACACATAGAGACACACACATAGAGACACACACAGAGACACACATAGAGACACACATAGAGACACACACATAGAGACACACATAGAGAAACACATAGAGACACACATAGAGACACACATAGAGAGAAACACATAGAGACACACATAGAGACACACACATAGAGAAACACATAGAGACACACATAGAGACACACATAGAGACACACACATAGAGAAACACATAGAGACACACACAGAGACACACACAGAGACACACACAGAGACACACACAGAGACACACACAGAGACACACATAGAGACACACATAGAGACACACACAGAGACACACATAGAGACACACACATAGAGACACACACATAGAGAAACACATAGAGATACACACAGAGACACACACAGAGACACACACAGAGAAACACATAGAGACACACATAGAGAAACACATAGAGACACACACAGAGACACACACAGAGAAACACATAGAGACACACACAGAGACACACATAGAGAAACACATAGAGAAACACATAGAGACACACACAGAGACACACATAGAGAAACACACAGAGACACACATAGAGAAACACACACACAGAGACACACACAGAGACACACACAGAGACACACACAGAGACACACACAGAGACACACACAAAGACACAAACAGAGACACACACAGAGACACACACGTGTGTGTCTGACTGAGTTGGAACATAGGTCTGTGCAACGTGTTAGTCTTCAGGAAATGTTACTCATTACACACCCACAACTCAACCACACAGCTATTGTCTCTCCCTCCCTCTCTCCTCTCTCTCTCTCTCTCTCTCTCTCCTATCTCCCCCTTTCTCTATCTCTCTCTGTCTCTCTCCCTCTCTCTCCCCTCTCTCTCCCTCTATCTCTCTCTCCTATCTCCCTCTCTCCCTCTCTCTCTCTCCTATCTCCCCCTTTCTCTATCTCTCTCTGTCTCTCTCCCTCTCTCTCCCCTCTCTCTCCCTCTATCTCTCTCTCCTATCTCCCTCTCTCCCTCTCTCTCGCTCTCTCTCTCGCTCTCTCTCTCCCTCTCTATCGCTCTCTCTCTCTATCTTCTCTCTCTCTCTCTCCTCTCTCTCCTCTCCCTCTCTCTGTATCATTCTCCTTTCTCTCTCTCTCTCTCTCTCTCTCTCTCTCTCCCTCTCTCTGTATCATTCTCCTTTCTCTCTCTCTCCCTCTCTCTGTATCATTCTCCTTTCTCTCTCTCTCTCTCTCCTCTCTCTCTCCCTCCTACCCCAAGGTTGGCTCCAGAAGGAGATGAAGACAGGAACTAAGAGTAATGTTCTGAAGCTGAAGAAGCGCTGGTTCGTGTTAACCCATAACTCCCTGGATTACTACAAGAGCTCTGAGCGAAACTCCTCCAAGATGGGAACCCTCGTCCTCAACTCCCTCTGCTCTGTCTTTCAACCTGAGGAACGAGTGCACAGAGAGACAGGTGAGCGAGGGAAGGAGTGAAAGGAGAGGACGAGAAGGGAGGAGCGAGTCAGAGGGAAGAAATGGAGGATGTAGGGGATCTATATAGGGTCTATACTGATGCCCTTGTTGTCTTTTGTAGGGTACTGGAACATCGTAGTGCACGGTAGGAAGCACTCGTATCGCCTCTACACCAAGATGCTGAATGAAGCTCTGAGATGGATAGCAGCCATACAGGCAGTGATAGACAGCAAGACACCCATAGAAACACCGACACTACAGCTCATCAGAGATATCAAGGACAGCAGTCTGAACCCTGAGGCAGTGGAGCAGACCTACAGGAGGAATCCCATCCTCAGATACACTCAGCACCCTCTACACTCCCCCCTACTGCCACTACCCTACGGAGAAGTCAGTAAGTAGAGTGGACCGTCACAATACAGCCTGCATCATAAACCTGGTACTGTCACTTCCTGGTAATCCTCCTGATACTGTCACTGATGTGAACATGAATGGATTTGATGAGAACTTTTCTTTCCTTCTCTCCCCCTCCTCCCCCCTTTCCTCTCCACCATCTCCCCCTCCATCTCTTCCTCTCCTCCCCCTCCCTCCCCTCTCCCACCCCCCCCCCTCCCCACCCCTCCTCTCCCTTCCAGTCCAGAGACAGCAGGGCTATGCCAGTCTTCAGGATGAAGCTATCCGAGTGTTTAACTCTCTTCAGGAGATGGAGACTCTGGCAGACCCTGTTCCTATCATTCGGGGGGTACTGCAGACCTGTCAGGACCTGAGACCTCTCCGAGACGAGGTACACACACATGGGCACATACACTCTTAGAAAAAAAGGTGCTATCTAGAACCTAAAAAGAGTTCTTCAGGTGTCCCCATAATAGAACCCTTTGAAGAACCCTTTTTGGTTCCAGGTAGAACCCTTTCCACATGGAACCCAAAATGGTTCTACCTGGAACCAAAAAGGGTTATCTTATGGGGACAGCTGAAGAACGCTTTTGGGACCCTCTTTTCTAAGAGTGTATACGGGTGCACATACAGCCACACACACACACACACACACACACACACACACACACACACACACACACACACGCGCGGTTACACATACACTGTCTTTCCGCTCTCTCCAGGTATACTGTCAGGTGATCAAGCAGACCAATCACGTGCCTCAGCCCAATCAGCCCAATCAGCGGGCTCATTGGCACCTCCTCACCTGTATGAGCTGTACCTTCCTCCCAAGCCGGACCATCCTCAGATACCTGCGCTTCCACCTCAAAAGGTGTGTGTGTGTTGTGTGTGTGTGTGTGTTGTGTGTGGGTGGGTGTGTGTGTGTTGTGTGTGTGTTTTGTGTGTGGTCTGTGGGTGTGTGTGTGTTGTGTGTGTATGTGTTGTGCTTGGGTGGGTGTGTGTGTGTGTTGTGCGTGGGTGGGTGTGTGTGTTGTGGGTGTGTGTGTGTGTGTGTGTGTGTGTGTGTGTGTTGTGCGTGGGTGGGTGTGTGTGTGTGTTGTGCGTGGGTGGGTGTGTGTGTGTCCCCCAGGTGTTAGTTTTAACTGGGTTTATTTAGAACCTAACAGACGACTTGGAAAAGCTCAAACCAAGTTTATTCACCTAATGGGTCAAACAGCTGAACAGACAAAGACATGTTCTCACCAGCACAAGTATATATACCCCACTTTAGGTGAAGTCTCCTCCTCTTCTCTAAACATGACTTCTTTGTTGCTTGGCAGGAAGTTAGGTGATGTGGGTAATAAACTGTTCCTTCTCCCTAAAATGTGACCTGATCTGACCTCAGCCCACATTCCTCCCTAATCCACAGCTATCCACCCTTACAGTGACCGCAGCTGTGTGATTGCATTTTCCCTTACTTAGTAACATTCCAAGCCCTTGGCTCATATCCAACCTTTCACTGACCCCACCGTTCACTTCCGGTGTATCGAGTCTTTCAAATTACAACCCAACAACTGAAACTGTGGCCCTTCTCCTTTCCATAGGATACCTGATGTCTAACAATAACATGTTCTGACAGAAAACATTCTGCATTCTCCCTCAGTACCATGAACAAGGATATTTCAACTTTAGAAGTCAGAACCCATCACAGGTGTAGAGATTTTTATTAGTGTGTGTGTGTTATGTGTGTGTGTATCATGACTGTCTCTGTGTGTGTTCTCCCAGGGTGCGAGAGCATTTCCCCAACACAGAGATTGAGCGTTATTCTGCTTTTATCAATGAGTCTCTGAAGAAGACCAAGACCAGGGACTTTATTCCGTCTCAGGAGGAGATCGTGGCCCTACTGGTGAGGCAGGAGATGACAACTACAGTCTACTGCCATGGAGGAGGCTCCTGCAAGATCTCCATCAATTCACACACCACCGCTGGAGAGGTACACACACACACACACACACACACACACACACACACACACACATATACTGCCAGACATACACTGACTGTACAAAACATTAAGAACACCTGCTCTTTCCTTGACATTGACTGACCAGGTGAATCAAGGTGAAAGCTATGATCCCTTATTGATGTCACTTGTTAAATCCACTTCAGTCAGTGTAGATGAAGGGGAGGAGACATGTTAAGGAAGGATTTTTAAGCCTTAAGACAATTGAGACATGGATTGTGTATGAGTGCCATTCAGAGGGTGAATGGGCAAGACATGCCTTTGAACAGGGTATGGTAGTAGGTGCCAGGCACAGCGGTTTGTGTCAAGAACTGCAACGCTGCTGGGCTTTTTCACACTGTGTGTGTGTGTGTGTGTGTGTAGGTGGTGGAGAAGTTGATCCGCGGCCTGGCCATGGAGGACAGTAGGAATCTGTTCTCTCTGTTTGAGCACAACAAGGTGACGGACCGAGCTCTGGAGAGCAGGGTCATAGTGGCTGACGTCCTCGCCAAGTTTGAGAGGTACGTAACGTGTGTGTGTGTGTGTGCGTGCGTGCGTGTGTGTGTGTGTGTGAGTGTGTGTGTGTGAGCGTGTGTGTGTGTGTGTGAGCGTGTGTGTATGTGAGCGTGTGTGTGTGTGAGCGTGTGTGTGTGTGTGTGTGTGAGCGTGTGCGTGTGTGTGTGTGTGCGTGTGTGTGTGTGTGTGTGAGCGCGTGTGTGTGTGCGTGTGCGTGTGTGTGTGTGTGTGTGAGCGCGTGTGTGTGTGTGTATTGCTAACCCTATCTGTGTGTATTCCAGGCTGTCAGGGACTGAGGAGGTTGAGGAGGAAGGACAGTGGAGACTCTATTTTAAACTTTACTGTTTCCTCGACATGGAGAGCATGCCTAAGGAGGGGGTGGAATTTGCCTTCATGTTTGAGCAGGTGAGTACACACAGACACACACACAAACACACACACACACACATACACACACACTCCTTGTCCTACTCCGTCTCACTCAATTTCAATAAATGTCTCTCCCTCTCTCCCCCCTTTCGACACCCCCTCTTCCCTTCAGGCCCATGAGTCTCTGATCAGTGGTCACTTCCCGGCCCCAGAGGAAACTTTGCAGCAGCTAGCCGCTTTACGGCTACAGTATCTCCATGGAGACGGGGCCAGCCGCGCTGGGTGGAGCCTCGGTAGTGTTTACCCAATGGGGCGCCTCCGCACGCGCATCTTCCACTCCACCAAACAGGGAGGCGCGGCAGGAGGAGAGGGAGGAGGAGGGCAGGTGGGAAGTGTCAAGGGGGACGGGCAGGATAGAAGGAGAACCCCCAGCTTCCTGGATGGAAGTCTGAGGCGCAGCTTCAAGACGGGCTCGCTGAAGAAACAGAAGGTGGCGATGGGCACACACACAAACACACAATGCATTTGCATAAAACATACACACATGCATATGCTGATATCACCATTGCTATATTTTTAAACAATGCTACTTAATATAATGTTTACATACCCTACATTACTCATCTCATATGTATATACTGTACTCTATATCATTTAATGCATCTTGCCATCTTTATGTAATACATGTATCACTAGCCACTTTAAACTATGCCACTTTATATAATGTTTACATACCCTACATTACTCATCTCATATGTATATACTGTACTCGATACCATCTACTGCATCTTGTCTATGCCGTTCTGTACCATCACTCATTCATATATCTTTATGTACATATTATTTATCCCTTTACACTTGTGTGTATAAGGTAGTAGTTTTGGAATTGTTAGGTTAGATTACTCGTTGGTTATTACTGCATTGTCGGAACTAGAAGCACAAGCATTTCGCTACACTCGCATTAACATCTGCTAACCATGTGTATGTGACAAATACATTTGATTTGATTTGATTTGATTTTTCTTAGCTGTAGTTGTCAATATGTCCTAGAGATGGCGTCTCTCGTAAATCACACATTATCCTCTATTGACTGGGGCATCGCATATTCCAGACAGTGATATCTTACCCTGTCGCCTCTGATTGGGTTTAGGATTGATTGATTTGTTGGTTAATTCATTGATTGAATAATTCATTGATTGATTGATAAATATATTTGTAATCCTGTCCAGGAGGAAGAGGGGCAGCAGGTAGAGATGTGGGTGAAGGAGGAGACATCGGCCACCAGAGCCCATGTTCTGGATAAATGGACCAAGTTACAGGGACTCCCCCAGCACCAGGCTCTGCTCAAATACATGTCCATCGTCAAAGAGTGGCCCGGATATGGCTCTACACTGTTCGACGTGGAGGTGTGTGTGTGTTTGTGTGTGTTTTGTGTGTGGACCTTTGTGTTTTACTTCTATCTCATCCTCCCCTCCCTCTCCTCCTCTGTCCGCTTCTCCTCCCTCTCTCTCCCCTGCAGTGTAAGGAAGGAGGTTTTCCCCATGACCTGTGGCTGGGTGTGAGTGCTGACAACCTGTCTGTGTATAAGAGAGGGGAACCCAAACCTCTGCAGACGTTCCAGTATGAGCAGATCACCTTCTTTGGAGCTCCACAACCCTGCACCTACCAGATCACTGTCGACAGCAACGACTTGTTCTTCCACACTCCATTGGTAAACACACACACACACTTACACACATACACACACGCATGTATCAGACAGTCACAACAAAAACAACCGTACACAATGGAAGAATAAATCAGGAATATACTGCACACTGCACAAACACAAACACTGATGTAATCTAACTCTCTCTCCCTCTCTCCCTCCCTCCCTCTCGCTCTCTCTCTCTCTCCCTCTGTCTCCATCCCTCTCCCTCCCCCTCTCTCTCTTTCTCTCTCCTCTCTCTCTCTCTCTCAGGTGATGGAGATTGCTAAGATCATGAAAGCCTACATCAACATGATGGTGAAGAAACGCTGCAGCATCATGTCTGTCTCCAGCGTCGCCAGCGCCTTCGTCAGGTGATCAACCAGCAGCCAATCAGGGCCCTCTATTCAACAGCACAGGCCTATCAGAGTGAGGCAGGAAGTGGATACAATCCACGGATTGGTCGGACAGTTGTTTTTTTGGTGGAGTCAGCTGATCTTGGAGAGGGGAAACCACAAAACAGCGGACAGCGAGGGATCTAAAATGACATCCGATTTCACAAAGCGAAAAGGGGATGGACACTGCAGATAACTATTCTAGACATGGGAATTGGGTGGATTGGGTTAAATATCTGTTCGTTAACAATGAGCAATGAAAATGACCCATTTTGGGGAGGACAACTCCAGCACCACCAACCCCCAGTTACCCTGCATGTCACTGTCTTACAGACAGCAGGTCCAGCACATTCTAACTCAACCTTACTTCATCTAAATATCTCTTATTACTCCTTTTATATCAATCTCTAATCTCTCTCTCTCTCTCCTGTCATCCCTCTCTCTCTGTTCTCTCTGGACCAAACCCATACCAACGACAAGCACAATAGCCCAGTCAAACCATACCACCCGCAAAGCTCCGTCGCCCCCTTCTCCACCCCGATAACACACGCCCCGTCGCAGTCCCAACACACTGCCAGCTAGGAGAGATCAAATGAAGCCTGTTACTATTTCTATCTTCCTTCCTCTGTCTCTTACCCTCTCTCCCCCATTTGATGAAACTCTCTTTTTCTCTGTCTGTGTCCCATTTCGCCTCTCTTTACAGTTACGTGTTAATTTATTCTCTGTTGCTTGCTTGCTTCCTTTCCTCTCTCTTTCTCTCACTCACTCTCTCGTTCATCTGCTGTCGTCCGTGGTGACTGAGATAAAGGACTCACTGTGTTTTGTATTTTCATCTCGGGGTCAAATGGAAAATCAGGTTCCTTCTTCATCAGACTGCACAGTACTTACTTCCTGTGTCAAAGGAAGTGACATGACATATGGTCAAAGGAAGTGACCTCACACAAACCCCCTCAAGAGAACCAGGACTGGAGGCCCACCCAGGGCCTTCTCCCCGGGATCATCCTGACTCAGAGGCTCTTTCAATACAGGTACTGTAGGATTACAGTCGCTCGTGAAAGACTACGCACCTCTTGCACAGTCTTCACATTTTTGCTGCCTTAAAATGTCATCTGAAAAAGAGATTACATTAAAACATTCCCCGACTGATCTACACAACCTGCTCCACATTTTCAAAGTTAAAGAACATTTTCTAAATGACTAAGAAATACAAAATGAGGATCCATTGATTGTCTATGTCTTCACCCCCCCAGAGTTTGTGCTGGGAGGAAGCACCCTTTGGCAGACATTATAGCCGTGAGTCATTTTGAGGATTCTACCAACTTTGCACAACTCTTGGGGTAACATATATCCATTGTTTTTGTCAAAATTGCTCAAGCTCAGAAATTCTGTTTGGAAACAATGGATGTACGTTACCCTAGGAGTTGTGTAGAGTTGGTGGAATCTTCGGGGTGTTTCACAGCTATGGTGTCTGCCAAGGGGTGCTTCCTCCCAGTCCAATTTGTAAGTCGCTCTGGATAAGAGCGTCTGCTAAATGACTTAAATGTAAATGTAAAATAAACTCTGGGGGGGGGTGAAGACATAGACAATTGTATTTTTAATTAATTTGAAGTTCTAACTTTCTTTTACTTTGTAGATCTGTAAAAAAAATTTTTTATAATAATTATAAATAATAAAATATTTCATTTTAAGGCAGCGAAATGTGAAGGCTGTGCAATGTTTTTGTGGACTTTCACTAGTCACTGTATATACTGTCTATAATACACACGGACCACATCCTATAGCACAGAGCATACAGGTAGGATTGTACACTATCAGGGTTGGGGTTCAGTCGATTCAGAACGTAAACCAAATTCCAACTCCAGTTTTCAAATTTTCCTAATTGAAAAGCATTTGGAGTTTGAATTTCACCGTAGCTTTCTTTTTTTTTTTTTTTTTTTAAATAGACCATTTGGTTTTCTTACATCTCTTTAAGGAATACCTAGGATAGGATAAAGTAATCCTTCTCACCCCCCTTAAAAGATTTAGATGCACTATTGTAAAGTGGCTGTTCCACTGGATGTCATAAGGTGAATGCACCAATTTGTAAGTCGCTCTGGATAAGAGCGTCTGCTAAATGACTTAAATGTAAATGTAAATGGGTAGCTGTTTGGCTCAGTCTGGGGGGAGGCTCCGTGGGTGTGGAGAGGTCTGGAGGAGAGAATGATGCTAAAGAGTGACAAAAGTCGACTACAAGATCAACCAAGGGAGATTGAGAGAGCTGTCTCCTGTAATATGTCTACTCTGAACATCACATATATAACATATTCATGTCCAACCTACACATACACACATACACTAATCAAACACTTAGCGTTCTTGTATATCGCACCTCATAGGAACCCTACATAGATTTTGGTGGTCACTGTACTGTATGTATATAAATATCATTATAAATGCCATTTGATTCATTTATTGTATGTGTAAACTAAATGCGAAGGAACAGAGATATTTACTGCTGTATGTCTAATATGCCAACGCACCCTTATTCACTAGCAGTGCCATCTGACTAAATCACAGATATATAGAGGGGTTTCACTTCTTGATGTAGAATGGGTAGAGTTCAGTCGCGGCGGCCATATTGGTAGGGCGGTTTGGGATGGTTGCCTGCATGCGTTTCTCTGTGCTCTAGTGAAATGTAGCCTCCGTATCATCCGTCTGGCTCACGTTTCCATATCGGTGGGTACTTTTTTTTAAAACACGAAGAATCTAGTCTTGTCTTCTCTACCCATTCTGCTTCTACGCTATGTGACCGTTCTCCAGTTCATGTGTGAATAGAACCGGTTTTAAGTCATGTGACTCGTGTACTGTGCGTTCCCAGTGTCTCCCCTCCTGCAGTGCTGTGTTTGGAATGCTAACTTGAGCGTGTGTATCTGTGTCATAATGCAAGTGACTGACTAACTACCCCACCGGGGGGAAGAAGAGAACCATATGAAGAAAAGAAAGAAAGTGTGTTGTTGACAAATAACAGTATTATGTATCTGGGTAACCTTTATAAGAGAATGGTGTTGTGATTGTGATTTTAAATGGGGAAGAGTTTGGGAATGGAGGAAGGGAGGGAGAGGGTGGAGGATGGGGTATTTATTTGTTAGAATTATTGCAGAGGGAGGGAGGGGATATGGTTACAGTATGGAATTATGTTAAAGAAGAGAAGTTCACACATTGAGGAGGTCTGCATCTTGGAAATAGGAATAGTTGGAATATGAGAATTCTGGGAACATGGGAATTGTGTTTGTGTTTGTTTCTGACTGTGTGTCGTCACTGCTTGTGGGCCTAAGCCCACTGGAGAACCAGTCTATAGAATCAGAATTACTGGAAAGGACATTCCAACTCAGAACAACATTACATCCTGTGTTCCACTGGACCATTTGGAATGACTGAAAAACCCTGTTTTTGCGGGCCAGTGTAGCCTACATGAATACATGTTTTTGGCAGACAGGTTGGAATGTCAATTATCATCAAATCCAATCAAATTCGGGAACTGTGTCCTATCTAGGTATTCTCTTTCTATGGCCCTGCCTCTCACACTGCTAGTACACAGAGTAAGACGAAGTTGCCTCTTGACACTGATCTAAGGCAGTGGAAGCTGCTGAGGGGAAGAAAGCTCATAATAATGGCTGGAACTGAGCAAAAGGAATGGCATCAAACACATGGAAACCATGTCTTTGATGTATTTGATACCATTCCATTGATTTTGCTCCATTACCACATGCCCGTCCTCCCCAATTAAGGTGCCACCAACCTCCTGTGATCTAAGGTCAGTTTTGCATTTCACACCCAAATGGTAAGGGTAAGCTGATCCTAGATCTGTGTCTATGAGCAACCTCTATACCGGGGTCCTTTTCCAGCCGCAGGCGGCCAGAGCAGGCCCTGCCTGTAATCTGTCATGGTTTATATGAATTAGTATCATTATATATTGAAACATTGTGATTGTTTTGAGAGAAAATCGAGAAAGAGATAGAAAATAGTTGTTGTTCTTTTTTTATTTGTAACTGGCTTTACAAACTTATGCTTTAATAAATTATCGGAAATTGTCCAGTATTTTCTTCTATACACGCACGCACGCGCACACTGCTGACCTGATTGTTATATTTCCGCTTGGGTGACCACATAATGGTCCATATTTAAAATACACAAATGCGGGACAACGGAATGTTTTTGCGGGCCAGTGCAGCCTACATGAATACATGTTTCTGGCAGACAGTTCGAAATGTCAGTTATCATCAAATGAATAGGAAGTCTGACTGAAATACGCAACAAATCTAACTTTGTTGGTAAATGAGTGGTGTTTTAATTTGTTGGTAAAATACGGGACATCAGACAAACGGACAACATTGGGGACTGTCCAGCAATCTGGGACACGTGGTCGCCCTAATTCCACCTGTCATTGGTTGGGCGCGCTCAGGGAGGAAGGAGGACAGACCTTTTTGCCTCAACAGCACTTCAAGGGTTTCTTTTCTTCAAACGGGTTGGCTCAATTTCTCCCTGTTGTTACTGAAATAAGACAACTTTTTCAACTCAAGAGTAGCACCATACACGACGGGATATTTTACTGTCAGCGTTTGGATTTTAAAGTTTCAATAAATGATGGATTTAAGGAGTTTGGTAGGCCTACCTGCTGTTCTGCTACTCCTCGGTGTAAGTGCTGTGTTCGCGCAAACTGCCGCACCTAAGATAGGTGAGTCAGTGACACTTCTTTTGTTGTTTTTGTTAACCATTGATTTATTGTCGTTTATAGATTATTTTGATGTATATGACAACATATTATAGTTGATTATGTTTGCTCTAGTTAGTCTATGACATTAATCACCGAAAATACAGCTGGTAGTGGAGTACCCTCAAACCAGAATTTCACGTTGTAGCATATTTCACAGTGACTTTGCCTTTAGGTAAAACACAAAATGACAATGCTTGTTTTCAGTTCCTTTTATAATGATGTAATTTATACTTTCATCAACCTTAACATGTAGATTATTATATTCAGATAATGGCTCATTAATTTCAAGTGGCTTGGTACATATTGGTAACATATTTGGCCTATTCACTGTTAGGGAGTTGGCTCTTGCTTTCTGCTAAATGCTTGTGTAACTGAAACCTTTTAGCAGGAACGTTGGAGTGTTTTCAGTTCCTTCTCAGACACATTTCAGTAGCTATAATCGTGACTGGCTGGCCCTTTTAACTGTTAAGTGTTTGGGTGAAACCAGTCAAAGTGTCTAAAGAGACACCTGTTCCCTGTCTTGGAAGAATCCTTCAGCCTTTTAGCCCCATAGAAACCAGACTACCAGGCTTCCACTTCTTATCTGGAGCCATAGAACTAACAGAATGTACACAAACAATTATGTGGAGTCATACAGTCAAACAACAAATGGAAATATCTACAGTAGGCCGGGTCTTGCTGCAGATGAGAAGGCTTTATTACTGCCTCTAACTGCAGTTGTTTTGTGTGTTATGAACTACTGATCTAATGTATTTTTTCCCTCAATCAACATGTTTTCCCTCCCTCCCTCTCTCAGTGTGTGAGACTAAGAATGGAACAAGCTGTGAGGAATGTCTAAAGATTGTGACGGTGAGTCTGGGATTAGTCTGGCACATGAGTCAGGCACACTTTCGGTTTCCTGGTCCTGATTCCATCACTATACCTCCTGCTCATTGGTCTAACAGGGTCACATGTGTTCTGGTCCAGTTTACTTCGCTATACCTCTTGCTCATGGGAATAACAGGGTCACAAATGTTTTCTGTTGCACATGAATCAGCATATCAGCTCCACCCTCCACACCTGTCAGACAGGTTGGGGGACAAAGTGAATTACACACCTCTCTGCCCTCATTTTTCTCTCTGCATCCCTCCATCCTTGGCATTGTGAACTCTATCCCTGCCAATCCTGAAACCCCTACCCACCCCTACTCATTCATAGTCCACATATATTTGCGTTAAGTTTGACCTGTGTGTGTTTGTGTCACAGTGCCTGTGGTGTCAGAAAACTAAGATGTGTATCACGTACCCAGTCAAAACCATCCTCCCCCCGCACGCCCTCTGCCCCCTCAACGATGCACGCTGGGGACGCTGCTGGGGTAAGAAACACACACACACACACTTCTGCTGGAGTAGGAACTAATGTTGATTGTGTGTGTGTCAGTGAACTTCCAGTCATTGATCATCGCCATGGCAGTGGTGGGTGGAGTCATTATCATCGCCTTCCTGGTCTGCCTCTTCTGCTGCTGCAAGTGTGAACACATCGGGTATAGTGCTTATAACACACACACTCACACGTCGTTGATTTGTGTCGTCTGTTTCCAAAACACATCTCGGTTTGGGATGATATATATTTTTTATTTTTATCATTGACTTGCTTGAGTGTATTTATATCCAGGTTCAGCTAAATCTACTGGCACCCATGCACTTTTCTTAGATAAGTCACTATTTCTTATTTGTTTATTCAGATCCCCATTAGCTTTTGCCAAAGCAGAAGCGTTTCTTCCTGAGGTCCACAAAACATGACAAGTAACGAAACAGTGATAGACAAAAACAGTAACACAAATTTTAAATAGAAAGATATACAAACAATACAACAACAAAATAATAAACAATACAACTAAAACATGATGTATGTGTGTGTGTCCCCTTCTAAAATAAGTAACAAATAAAAACATCTGGTCTTCACACCTTATTAGATTTTCAACATTGCAGAACCGATTGTATTTTTGTAAACTTTAATTTAGAAAATGAAGGCAAATGGCATGGACTAAATGATTGGCACTCCGGAGCTCTAATACTTGGTTGCACAGCCTTTGTCCAAGGTAACTGCAGACAAACACGTCTGGTAGCCATCAATGATGTAACCCACTGTTCAGCAGCAAACTGCTCTAAATCTTCTATGTTTGAGGGTTACCCCCCCTCAACTGATGTTTTCAGATCTCTCCGTAGGTTTTGGATGTGATTCAAATCTGGACTCTTGGCTGGCCACTCCGGAACATTCCAGCATCTCTTCTTGAACCATTCCTGGGTGTTTTTTCATGTTTGGGATTGTTGTCCTGCTGGAAGATACACAACATTCAGTGTAGACCCAGTTTTTGGACACTGGGTTGAACAAAACACCTGATAATCTGCTGATTTCATGATGCCTTGCACACGTTCAAGGCCACCGGGACCAGACGCAGCAAAGCAACCCCACAGCATGATCAAATCTCCCACATGTCAGACAAGAGTCCAGAACTGAATCACATCCAAAACCAATGGCGAGATTAGTAGTTGGAGGGAACCCCCTCAAACATTTAAGTATTGGAACAATTTGCTGCTGAAAAGTGGGCCAAATGCCAGTAGAAAGTTACAGCAAACTCATTGATTGCTTCAAGAAGCGTTTGTCTGCAGTTATCTTGGCCAAAGGCTGTCCAACCATGTACTAGCTCCAGGGAGCCAATTTAGGAGCTGCCATTTGTCTTTATTTTCTTAATAAAAATTCTCAACTTAGGTTTACAAAAATTAAATTGTCTCTGCAATGTCGAAAATCCAATATCAATGTTTTTTAAATTTCTATTTATTTTAAATGAAATAGGGAACAATTTAGTGCAAGGGTGCCTATATATTTGGCCTCAACTGTGTAGCTTGTGTTTGCTTTGCCGTGGTCAACTAAAGTGTGTAATTCTTCACACACACACACATACACGCACTGACCTACCCCATGGAATGACCTCCAGGCACATGTATAAGTACTTATCCGCCCTAATGTGTGTGTGTGTGTGTGTGTGTCAGGTCTACGAGGTTCGATGCCAAGATGGAGAGACGGACCAATAAGATGAAGGGAAAACAGGAAGAGAGGTAAGATTTCATCATGGCACACGAACACCTGCGTATTGTCTATGTATGTGAAGAAATGTACAATTAAAGAAAGTGTTTTGTTATTCTAAGTGTCAGTATTTACATGTGTGTGTGTGTGTGTTCAGCTGGCCTACAACAAATTCCTCAGGGAGATATGGTAAACGTTACCCAGCCAGGCCCTGTGTGTGCTGTATTTGACCTTAGTGTGTCTCTGACAATGTGACTGCGATCAGAACAATGCCCCAAGTTTCTTTTGTTAGTTTCATATCAGTTACAGCCAGAGTGACACAAAAGCATTACTGGAACAAACCTTTACATACGTCACAGCTAAGCTAACCGCCCAAACCGGTTTGTGCTCTACTCATGACTTTTTACCTACCTGGCTGGTCTGAAAGGTTGTGCAGTGCTCTTAAAATACGAAGTGTGTGTCTAACCAGCTGGTTGTCTTTGTGTTAACAGAAAGGCAGAGATGAAGATGAGGCATGAGGAAATCAGAACGAAATATGGTACGACTTGAGATACACGCACACAAACACCACTCCTGTCATGTTTCCCCATTCCTGTCTGTGGAAAAGCACCATCACTACTCTGATGGAATTTAAAATGAAAGATGATCTCGAACTCCTGCTATCTCGTTCTCTCGCTCTCTTTCTTCCAGGTCTCAGTGGGTCCAACCCGTACTCCAAATTCTCCTGAGCTGATATTTGGACACTACTATCAACTGCCTTCCTTCTCTTTACTTCTGACCCCCCCCCCGGACTGTTAACCTTATTGCCTGTTCTATGCTCAGCCCCCCCCCAAAGCATTAATCATAAAAGTCTTAGAGGCGTTTTTAAAGGATTTGTATCATTTCAGACCGTAGTTTTGAAAGTAGCGCTCACAAGTCAAAACGAGTCACCAAAAATTGTGCTTAGTTTTCACTTATTTCGTATGTTATGTCCTGCAAAAAATATATATATTTCCTGCAATTCGTATGATGTAACGAATTCCAATTTGTACAATATGTTACGATTTTGTAAGTTCTTAAAATCCCGTTCAATATCTTTAACCGTTTTGAGGGGAATACATGAAACTGGCCTTAGATCAAAGTTTTGGGACAGCCTGATATACAACATTATCTTCCCATGTAACACAGGTCATTAAACATTGTGTTGAATGTAATGAACAAAGTCTTCTCCGAATACTTAGCTAGAACAAGTTCTGCGCTGCTTGGTGAGTGGTGCAGTGCAGAACATGTCTTGCAGTGCAGACTATGTGAGGGCAGTGCACAGGTGTAGTAGCCTTAAATGTACCTTATATACCTTCTGTGACTACTACTGTATTATAAACTCATAATGATGATGGTACTTGAGGGTTACTACTTGGTTGTAGGAGATCTTGCCTATGCTCTACTTGAATGAGAAGATGCACTCCAGGAAAGTTGACCTTATCTATGTTGACCTTTTTCTATGTATATTTATCTGATGGTGAACTATCAGAAATGTGTCCAGTGCACGCACACCTGTACTCCATCAAACAATAAACTTGTATAGATGTATTGTTTTTCTCATTTTAACCAGAATTGTACTTAATGAAGCACTATGCAGAAATCCTTCCGGCATTTCCTGCTTGCTAAAATATTAATAGTTCACCTTATTTCAGTTTGCGACAAAACAAGCAAGAGAGTCATTGTACCATCTAAACAGCTGTGAAATATATTTTCCATACGGTAAGCATAGATCTGCTTCTTAAACTTGCTTTCAAAGAGTCACAGATCTATAACTCACATTTCTATGTGAATTTGGTCAGGTCGCCCAAAAAGTTACATATTGCAGCTTTAAATAGGAGGCTATTCAGAAGAGTTGAATGCTCAGAATTGCAGATAGAAATGTACCCTACCATATAGAATGTACACACCTTGTAAAATGACAAATGTCAGATCTAAGTAATATTTTTCTACCGGTGACAGCTTTCTCATTAGACACCAGCTACTTCAGTTAGAATATTGTCAGGACAAATGAATCAACGTTTTATTAATGTCTAGTTGTGTAATAAACTACCCTTTGTCTGTTGATTGAACAAATCTATTTTTACTCAAATAAAACTTTCCACTATGTATGACTTGTCTCTGGATCTTATCAACTCCTAGCTCCTACAATAACCTCTACCTCATAGTGAGAAACCTACAACAACCATATCAGACCAGTGATCGTAACCTCAACAATAGTAGAGATGTGAATAAACAGGAATTCCTGCAGTTCTGACTCAAACCTTAATTCTTAATCTCAATATACTATTTTTTATCAAGGATACGTATACTCTTTATTCAAGCATTTTCTATGACCAGAGCCACAGAGAGAATATTTTTCTGGAATGTAAACCCAGGCCTCGATCCCTACCCAGTCCAATCCTTCCCTTTCTCCCTTAAGAGAGAAATTACATGTTGAGTTGGAGCGCCCCCGACTGGTCATCAAAAGCCATAACCCCCCACTCTCAGTTTGCTTCTGTAATGAATACACCCCATTTCTCTATCCATTGTGATGAAGATGGAAGATTTGGCTTGATATAATTTGTATTTTACAACATTATTCTGGTACTCCCTGTACATAGCCATGTTAAAAAATGGTCAGAGACTCCAGTCACCCAAGTCATGTTTTCTCTGATACCGCACGGCAAGCTGTACCAGAACGCCAAGTGTAGGACTAAAAGTAACAGCTTCTACCTCCAAGCCGCAAGACTGCTGAACAATTAATCAAATGGCCACCGGACTATTTACATTGACACTCCCTCCCTCCATTTGTTTTTACCCTGCTGCTACTCGCTGTTTATTATCTATGCATAGTCACTTCACCCCTACCAACATGTACAAATGACCTCGACTAACCTGTACCCCCGCACGTTGACTCGGTACCGCCCTGTATATAGCCCAGTTATTGTTCTTTTTTGTGTTACTTTTAATTTGTTTACTTTAGTTTATTAGGTAAATATTTTCTTAATTCTTATTGAACTGCACTGTTGGTTAAGGACTTGTAAGTATGGTAGTCTACACCTGTTGTTTACGAAGCATGTGACAAATACAATTTGATCTGAGTGTAATGTGTGTATTTATTTGAGCTTAACCAAGGGCCACACTCGGCCCTGCCTTTGGCGGGTTCTTAATGTCGCGTGGCCGAGTATTTGGCTGAATTACGCATCCCCGTCCCCGAGAGAATATGTCACGTGTTTTCACGAAAGCCAATCAGTGTCTGCGGAACGGGAGACCAAAGCGCGTTCCCGTGTTTGCGGAGGAGAAGAGCATATAGCTTAAAGAGGTGCAAACGAAAACACAGCCAAAATTGCATTTTAACCAGCAAATCCTTTAAAGAAAACCCATCAAAATGTCGGAGGAGAAACCAAAGGTAAGGCTAGTCGGCTATCAGCATGTGGTGGGTATATAAGGTGATTAGAACAGTCTAATGTCAAATAGCGCCTGAAATATGCAATAAAAAATGGCCCGGTTTGCACGTTTGTCTGAATCGGCGCACTGTTTGTTTCGTAGTTAAATGAATGGAGTGCTACCTCCGGATACGATATTTAAGTTTATCAGATATAAAAACTATTAGAGATGTTATACGAAATATTTCGACCAGATAATAGAATTGTTGTAACAACTAACACTTACATTTCGAAGTTGAATACACCGATACCGTTTGCGGGTTTTTCTTTGTGGAAGCCATACCACGCTAGCAGCTAGCTAGCTAAACGCCGCAAGGCAAGCGGCACAAAATGTGACACCATTTGGAAGCCGTATTCGAGTGATTTAGATGCATTCGTCGGCATCCACTTATTGAAATGGCTAAATAACCTAGTTATTGTACTGTTTATCTTTTAGGCCAGTAAACACGCATGGCGTTGGCCAGGCGCCGGTAAGACCAGGTAAAGCTAGCTAGATCATAAGTGGTCTGTACGAAATGGTTCCTAACCACTGATTGATAGTGTTTGGATATAATTTGTTTTCGATTTGAGGCACTAGGACAAGCTGAACGTGGATTTTGCTGTGGATAACGCCTGGGTCTATAGCTGGCTGCCTCAGTCACAGCCTACAGGTTCCGCGCATTCCCCAGACCCAGTACCACCCACAAGCAACCCTAATTCACTGGGCAAGAACACTACCTACCCCATGTCCAGATCTTACCAGAGACGTATGAGGAGGCCTAACAGTGGTTGTACAACTCTTCAATTGTTTGGGTCTCCAAAACCAAAGCATTGAAGACTGAAAAACTACATTGTTAATCCTTTCATTGCTGTTTGGTTGTGTTTCAGGAGGGCGTGAAGACTGAGAACGACCACATTAACTTAAAGGTAGCCGGTCAGGACGGCTCTGTGGTTCAGTTCAAAATCAAGAGGCACACTCCGCTCAGCAAACTGATGAAGGCCTACTGCGAACGTCAGGTCAGCACAGTCGCCAATCAGACACCTTGCCCTCCTACCTGCCGCCTCAATGGCGAAGACTGGAGCAGGGGCACACTGAACATTGCTCATAGAAATATTGTCAATAGAGCTGACCTGATTCCTAATACTATAGGAATATCTGTCCCATGTATTTCTAATGTGTCCTCTCTCTCCTGCAGGGGCTCTCGATAAGGCAGATCAGGTTCAGGTTTGACGGACAGCCAATCAACGAGACGGACACACCTTCACAGGTACACTGCACAGACAACTGGCAGCTCTCTCTAAACACCCTCTACTCACTCTATTCTCTTATCTCATTCTTAATCACTCTAAAGCACAGCTTCTCTGATGCCATTATCTTGTCTCAACTAAAGCACACCTGCTCTCAATTAACTTGATTACTTTCTCACAGAACTTCCCACTCACAGAATCTCCCCCCTCATGGAATCACTCTTTACTAGATCCCTCTCTCCTACCATCTCACACATGTTAATTCTCTCTCTTTAGCTGGAGATGGAGGATGAAGACACCATAGATGTTTTCCAACAGCAGACAGGCGGCCTCTGCTAATCCCCTCCCGTTACAGTTATTGACATATCCAAACCACGCCCACTGCTCCTCTTCAGCTTCTGTGTTCCATTGTTGTTTTTTAAATATGTCTGTCTCGGTTTTGTCCTGAGGGGAGTGGGATGAACTTGCCCCCTAAACACTGATTTAAGGTCAGTTATTAGTTTACCCCATATTGGATGAGGTTAAGTTTAGGACGCAATGAGCTGATCCTAGATCTGTGGTAAGGGGCAACTTCTACTTTGAGGCTTCCCCATCGTCTGTTTCCTTGTTCTTATTTTAAAAGATGTCTGGCGCAGTTTTGGGTGGGGGTGCTCCCCTCAAATGTCTGTCTTAGTCAACATTGATCTCTTCAACAGTCTTGGACAGCTTCTGGGTCTTTCCAATGCTAAGAATCATGGGTTTTGATCTAGAAACAACTCCCTACACCTAAGCCACTTGTGTAGTGTTTTGTATTTATCCAACACCTCAAATCTACAAAAGGCCTAGGGGTTAGGGGTGGCTTCTGGACCCTCCCAATCGATTGACATGGGGGGCGCCCAAGTTTTTTTTCGAGGGTGAAAACCAAGGGTACATCTCAAGTCTTGTGTTGCCTCCTTCATTTGGCACCGATGTGAACATTCAGGCTAAGGTGGATGCTGACCATGGAATAAGCTTTCACCTGTCCAGTTCTTTACCACTTTGTCAGTTTTACAAGAATGAAGGAGAGGAGACCCATTGTCACAAGGAAGCTACTTGTACTGTTGAGATGCAACCCCTAGTTTTTTATAGGGCAGTCAAAAGGGAATATTCCCTGATTCCATATGGGATTTTTTTTTTTTTTTCAGTGGTCAGTTCTTATAGCAACCCTGTCAGTGACTCTGCTTTTGGTTTTTGGGTGGGGGTTTAAGTGGGAAGGAGAAGTCATCCTTAAACACTGATACAGGGTCAGATAATTTGCATCCCCGGAATGGTTAATGTTTTGGGGGTTCCGGTTTTCTGATCCTAGATCTGTGGTTAGGGGCTACGTCTACTAGGGGCATAGGGGGGGGGGGGGCAGTTAAGTTCTTTACCCACATGTTTTGTCATATGGTATTAGTTAGTTTTGGTTTCTCTACTGATTTGTACATTGTTTGGCGTCTTTTACTACTGTAAACAATAAATATAGTTTGGTACTCAGGCTCCCTGTCCCGCTCCTCCTTTAAATGTGTGTCAGATGGAAAACGGGCTTATTCAGTAGACTACCAATTACACATGTGAATCATGAATTGTATCTTCAATGTATTGTCTATAGTCGTATGTTCTACCTATTGTGTATATGTTAGACCCTATCCAGCAGTATTTCACAGTACGGTCACAAATGTTTTCTTAGCTGCATAAAGCAACCGGCGGGGGTGCTACTGTTTATTGTAAATCTCCTCTGCCGAAATCCACTACACTCCCTTGAATAAGCTGCTGTGTTCTCGGAGGACTAGATGAACACATTTAAAAACGATATACATTCAAATTCATTTTTACCACTTTGAACTTGTATTTTGGGATTCCTCTGTAAACGTCATCATTGCGGAGGTGAATAAATGTATTTGCGTTTGTTTCTTCTCGATAACCTTTGACCTTTTTCAAAAGGAGAGGACCGAGGAGTTAGCAAAACCAATTAAATTACACCTGTGCCTGCGGTCAGCCATCTGTCAGGATGTTAGATCACTCTGTGATTGGCTGATGCAGTCAGATTAAGCACAGTCGATTGATAGCCTGATGGGATAGAGATACAAGAAGGGAGAAGGTTATATCATGATCCTGTAGCCTTTAATATAAATGGCTAGGAGAAACACACTAGACTAGTCTCTATAGGACACAGTCCTCCACCAAAGCACACAAACCTGCTCTTGAAGAAAAGGCAAAACAGCAGTAAAAGGTGTAGAACAGAGAGTGAACACCCTCTTCTCTCCCTGATCTGTATCAGAATAGCTATTTGAAGCCTGGGCATGGCTGAAATACACACGTACATGCACATTAGTCCACCCTCCTGGGTCTGCACCTGGGAGTTGTACCTAATTCCACTCTACAATTTTTATTACATTTTCTCAATGAAATATTAGCAAATCTGTTATGAAAGCATGTGTCTTGCTTAAATAAACTCACCAAAAGAACACAATGCACAGTCATCCACTCAGCTACTACAATAATAAAGGTCCTAATAACAGGGATCTTGGTTAATATGGTAATAGCTTAGCTGGTATCAAGCACTATTGGGTGGAGCAGAGATCACCGGTGGTATGCATGTTTTCAAATGTATTTATTTTCCTTTAAAAATTACTTATTCGACTCTTTATGGTGTTTATCTAATGCAAAGGTTTTTGTAGTACAGCTTATTTCTGTATCTAAACCCATACAACTCCACCTTGGGTATTCATCTTGCTCTCTCTTTCTCACACACTCTCAGAAGAGTATGTGAGAGACACAGCTGGCTTCCGTTCTACTCTGTGAAATGATTGACAGACTGGTTAGTGATTTGCATAGGCCTGGAAAATAAGAGAAGGGGCTGGACCAGACAGAACTAACTCATTAGGAGCCTGCCTATCTGCCTAGGGTGAAGTCAGATGATGTAGAGTAGTTTAGATCCAGGCTTCACTTTGTCATCTGGACTCTGTTGGAATATTATGTTTTCTACAGATCCTCTCTAAGGATCATCTCTAGACACACCTCACACACAAACGTACATGCTACCCCACACATACTCACACACACACACACACACGTGTTGGAGATGAGCATCAATTGGTGTTCGGATCAGTCACAGTGCTTGCGATTGGCTGGAGCAAGCTGTTATGTCATCTCTGATGCTGCTGTTGCCTCTGCTGCTGTTCCTCAGGTTAAGGGTCATCAACTCAGCTGCAGAGACATAGAGACCATGCAGAGGTACATTCTATTCTATTAAATGCGCTATGAAAATATCTGCGTGTGTGTGGGTGTTGTAACCTATCCAGGGACACATTTGATTGTGACACATAACACTGTACTTCCAGTCAGATAGCGGCTCTCTCAGGTTATACTGTAGAGTGGCATTAAACACACCACTATCTCTTTCTTTCTCTTGTTTGCATGCAGGAGGGATGCTAGTTCAAATAGTAACTCCTTACATTTTCCCTGACACCCAAAAGTACTGAATGCTTAGCAGTACAGGAAAATGGTCCAATTCACACACTTATCAAGAGAACACGTGGTCATCCCTACTGCCTCTGATCTGACAGACTCACTAAACACAAATGCATCTTTTGTAAATTATGTCTGTGTTGGAGTGTGCCCCTGTTTTTCCGTACATTTTAAAAACAAGAAAATGGTGGTGTCTGCTTCCCTTAATATAAGAAATGTGATACTTATGTATATTTTAGCAGTTACATTTAGAACCAAATACTTTTACTCAAGTATTATTTTACTGGGTGACTTACTTTTACTTGAGTCACTTTCTATGAATGTATCTACTTTTACTGAAGTACGACAACTGAGTAATTTTTCCACCACTGTGAGTTTGTGTATGTGTGTGTAAGACAAATAGCGGTCGTGTGTGTGAGAGTGTTTGGCGTGTTTAACTTGATTTTCCAAAACTTTGAGATGCAAATCACTCATGCACAGATAACTCTTCTACACATAGATAATTCTTCTACACGTATGTACAGATCATGCCAATAGCCTACCAGACATTACCCAGCCATCCAGTAAACTCTGACTACTCAAGAAACTACAACACACGATCTTGCTGCTCTCACCACCTAAAGCAGTTTCCCACTATTTAGGAAATGCTAACTCTCTCTCACTCCCCCTCCCTTTCTTCCTCACTCTCTTTTTTTCTTGCTTTCTCTGTTTCTTTCTCTCTCTCCGTAGACCTGCTCCCCCTAGACTTTCTGTCCCGTGTTCTCCCCAGGGCAGGGGTGAGGGGGTTAACGAGGGGGAGTGCATCTGATCCAGTCTGGGGGTGTGAGGGATGTCCGTCTGTCCCGTTCTCACCCTTCCCTGGACTTCCCGTTCACCCAGCACCTCGTCAACTGTCACCTCTTCCCCAGAAAGTTCTCCATCGTCACCACCCTGAAGGTCAGCCTCGTCACCCCTAAGGTAAGGGCCAGTGGTTGAAACACCTGCGGCAGCATTACAGCAGGAAGTGACATCATCGATGACGTGGGAAAGGTTCAGTTAATTTTGTTATATTGCCTCTTTCCACTGTTTGATGGTTACTGTTACGCACGCCTCTATGAAGAGGGAACGCGACACCCTGCTACAACTAAACTCTCCATGAAGTGAAAAAGGTATGGACTGTAGGTGCGAGTAAGGATGACAACAGACAGAATGTGGTACCGTTTACAAGGACTTTATTCCTTCACACGGTAATATAGGGAAAAGGGGCTGGACGGAACCAAAGCAAAGAAAGTAAATCTCAAAACCTCCCCCTCTCCTATCTTACCTGCCTACCCACTACTTACCTAATTTAGCACCACCTGGTGCCCTAACCAAAATACAGGGGGTGGTCCACCCAGGTCTTACCTAGTGTGCCTAGACAGCGAATATGCTACGGGTATATGTATGCCCGCGGGCCTCTTGCCTAAGCACTCCCAAGGTGCCTTCCCCTTCTCCCCCTGGGAACAAATGAAACAGAATATTAAACAATTTTCAAACAAACGACATCAAATAAGCTCTGAGCAACAAACTCACAAAATATACAAACTCTCAGCAAAATCAACCTCTAGCAAAATCTCTCAGAAAATCTCTCTACAAAAAAGATCTCCCTCCTGAACAGAACACTGGCATTTATATATCTTCAGATGGAATGGGTAATTGGAGACAGCTGTCTTGACGAGGGGGCGGAGTCAGCTCTCCAATTAGCCCTGGAGTCGACCAATCAGCTGCTTGAGGGCTTACCGGAAGCCATTTCCTGAAATAAACACATGCACAAACACAAACTACAACACATAAACTGGGGAACGTAACAGTTACCACATTTCATTTACTCCATTCCAGACATTATTGTGAGCCGTCCTCCACTTAGCAGCCTCCTGTGATGAGTTGCAATACTAGTAACTGGGGCGGCAGGGTAGCCTGGTGGTTAGAGCGTTGAACTAGTAACCGAAAGGTTGCAAGTTCATATCCCCGAGCTGTATACAAATCTGTTGTTCTATCCCTGAACAGGCAGTTAACCCACTGTTCCTAGGCCGTCATTGAAAATAAGAATTTGTTCTTAACTGACTTGCCTAGTTAAATAAAGGTAAAAAAATAACTCAGTTGCAATTATCTCTTCCTCTCCCTGCCCCCTCCCTTCCTCTAGGTAATACCAACCACACCATAGACAGTGTGGTCTACAAGTGGGACCGTGGTACGCAGCTATTTGAACCACACCAGTACAGTATATAACTTAGTCATGTTGCCTATCATTTTGTGAAAATTATTTATTGAGGTAATAGAAATGTATAGAAGTGTAAAAAAAAATACATTGTTTCATTTGTGTCTTACTGCTAATTCTACTGCTTATGTAAGAATATTGTTTCAGAATGATTTTATGAAATCTATATTTTATAGGGTCCCATACTAGGGGAGCAGTGAATGTAAACTGTAGAGTTCCACGGCTTTTGCCCAATCTGCATTTTCTGTAAAAGCTGTTCACCACTTGAACCAACTTCCAGAAACCTTAAAGAGATACTTCAGGATTTTGGCCATTTTTACATTTAGTTAATCTTTATTTAACTAGACCTTTATCTACTTCCCCAGAGTCAGATGAACTCGTGGAGACCATTGTTATGTCCCTGCGTGCAGTTTGAAGGAAGTTGCTAGTGTTTGCGCAATTGCTAACTAGCGTTAGCGCAATGCCTGGTAGTCTATGGTAACTGCTAGCAAACTAATTCTAACTTCCACCTACTGGATGCAGAGTGAAAGAGAGTGATCTGGCCAAGAGTTAACACACAGGAACTTTAAACACACTGAGGAAGATGAACATTGGGATGAAAAGTGGGAAGGGTAGTGGAATGGTAATAGTTATTTTGAAGGAAATGAAAGGCAATGAATATACTGTACATACGATAACACAAGAGCATAATAACAGTAATAAAGGTGTGTATAAATGGCATATAATCCCTGAACATGTTTATAGGTTACAAGCTATACATAATGCAACAACAACAACTAACTATTAAGAACAATATATACATGTCACACCACTCACTTTGGGAACACACACACCATCCCACAAGTCCAGAGATATGAGTGAGTCCAGTTGTTGATCGGCAGAGACAGATGTTGCTCTCTGCCGCTGCTTGAGGGAGACAGCAAGTATTGTGTGACCTGCAGCGTCAAGAGGATGGGTAGATGTCCTGCCCCCTAGTAACCTCCCTAGCAACCTATCAAGGCACAGGTCAGAGTTTTAGAGGCAGGTTTATGGTTCCCCCTAGACTCTCTGGCTCTGGTTGTGGTGGATGGGGAGGGGAGTTTGCTCAGGGTTGTGAGGTGCTAACAGCCACCGACAGGGAATTCTTAACACAGAGACAAAAATGCTATCCACGAGTTCATCTGACCCTGGGGAAGTAGACAAATGGCTTCATTGCCAAAATCCCAAAGTATACCTTTAAAATGTGTGGCTTGTGTCAGTGCTTTTACACAACAACTGAACAGGTGGTTAAAAGACCAGCAGGTTTGTAGCCACATATGAACCTTCTTTAAGATTACCAGCAGAAAATGCATCACATTTCAGTTCAGATTTATCTGTTGTATGTGTTTGAGACATCCACCGGATGAAAGACAAGCCATGTTATAAAAACTACAAGAGGCTTGATGCTCTTGCAAAATCGAAGAGGAGACTTGGTGGACATGTAGTTTATTCAGCCGAGGTGCCAACCTGTGATTTCAAAACGACACTACAACTACCACAATGCCCCACTCTACCCTTTGGACATTATGGCTGCGCACTGTTCATCAATGGTGTTTTTATTTACGTTTTTTCGTGTTTTCTCTTATTTAAAACAGAGGAATGTAGACAGAGTTTGGTTTCGAGTATAACTTTCCAAAAAAGCATCAGGATATTTCTGGAGTTAAAGCTCTATTTGCGTCAGGAACGCTGAAACACGTTTTGCTTGATAGCTAACGAGTCAGATAGCCAGGTAGGTCTGTCACCGGTCCGAATTTAGCTGTTGTAAACTCGGTTCACACTAAATTAACTCGTGTTGTAAAGGCAATGATTGTATAGCTTGTTTGTTAACCACTACAATAATTGCTTTTACTCAAGCACAATACGGGAACACACTATTTTTCTATTCATAGCTATGTTTACCCCTGTAAAGTCGTCTTATTTCAGAGTCAGTCCCACTACTATCAACAGAGAGCTAGGCAAGACCAAGATGAGATAGCAAGAGGAGTCATTGGTTAGCTAGCTACGCGATCGTGAACACAATTAGACATTCAATTCAGTCCCCAGAAGGTGCGTTTCACAGGAAAGAGAAACACAAGACGCATGCCCAGCCATGTTTGGGAGTCTTTTCGAGGAAGAGGGGGAGGGATATTCTCTGGCTCCCTCCGGAGGTAGAGTTGTAAAGGGGGAAGGGGAGCCACCTCCACCCCGGGGAAGAGTGAACCTCAGTGGGATTAAAAACCAGGGAGGGACGTGCTACCTCAACTCCCTGCTCCAGACCCTGTTCTTCACCCCGGAGTTCAGAGGTGAGAGGTCAAGTCAGGTCACTTGGTGTTCTGTCTTTGGTTCATACTGTATTTGAAATACTGTGTGTGTGTGTGTGTGTGTGTGTGTGTGTGTGTGTGTGTGTGTGTGTGTGTGTGTAGAGGAGCTGTTCAGTCTGGGTCCAAAGGAATTGGGCTGCCTGGAGGACAAAGACAAACCAGAGGCCAAGGTAAAGAACCAACCATGGGAGTGTGTGTGTTCCTCACTGTGTGCATGTCTTTATTTGTATTGGTGTGTTTGAGTAGTACATTAACTCTGTCCCTCAGGTCAGGGTTATTCCATTGGAGCTCCAGAGGCTGTTTGCTCGTCTACTCTTGGTGGACCAACAGAGTGCCTCTACTACTGATCTCACTGACAGCTTCGGATGGAACAACAGCGAGGTAGTGTGTGTGTGAACACGAGCATGTGAACGAGCGTGTGTATGAATGGCGGTGTGTGTGACGCAGGGACTAAACTAGAGAATGAGGCTTGCTTTATATAATGCTACATCGCTTTCTCCTACAGTTTTTGCTTACCACTCTCTCTCATCTCTCTCCCGTAGGAGAGCAGGCAACATGATGTGCAGGAGTTGAACAGGATTCTGTTCAGTGCCCTAGAGCACTCCCTAGTGGACACCAGCGGCAGTGCGTTCATCCAGCGCCTCTACCATGGCACCACTGTCAACAGCATTCTCTGCAAAGAGTGTGGCAACATCAGCCAGAGACAGGTTTTTATTTATTTAACCTTTATTGAACTAGGCAAGTCAGTTAAGGACAAATTATTATTCATAATGATGGCCTACCAAAAGGCAAAAAAAAGGTCTCCTGCGGGGACGGGGGATTATAAATATAGGACAAAACACACATCACGACAAGAGAGACAACACTACATAAAGAGAGCCCTAAGACAACAACAGCATGGCAGCAGCACATGACAACACGGCATGGTAGCAACACATGCCAACAACATGATAGCAACACAACATGGCAGCAGCACGACGTGGTAGCAACACAAAACAGGGTACAAACATTATTGGGCACAGACAACAACACAAAGGGCAAGAAGGTAGAGACAACAATACATCACACAAAGCAGCCACAACTATCAGTAAGAGTGTCCATGATTGAGTCATTGAATGAAGAGATTGAGATAACACGGGTACATGTGTTTATCTGTACCTGCGCGTATCTTTGTGTTGCTTACACCTCATTCTCTTGGCTCTCTCTTTCCCTCTCAGGAGGACTTCCTGGACTTGACGGTGTGTGTACGTGGTGTGTGTGGCCTGGAAGGGGCGCTCTGGGACATGTTTGTGGAAGAGGAGATGTTTGAAGGCAGTAACCTCTACCGCTGTGGCCAGTGTGACCAACTAGTCACTGCTGCTAAGGTTAGTAGGAGTATTGGCATGGATTTAAATTGTACTTGTTTATTCTAGAATTGGTACTGATTCCAGGACTCTCTCCCTTGCTCCCTCTTTCCCTCCCTCTCCTCTGTTCTCTCTCTCTCCCCCTCTCCCTCTGCAGTCTGCCAAGCTGAGGAAGCTCCCTCCCTTCCTGACAGTGTCTCTGTTGAGGTTTAACTTTGACTTTGCCAGGTGCGAGCGTTACAAGGAGACTGGTCGCTACACCTTCCCTCTCACCATCAACCTCAGGCCCTTCTGTGAACAGGTACTGGACAACCACACACATGGATCTGCATTGCTTCACTGCCACTTACTCTTGTTTTAACTAAGTCATGTAGAGTACATATAATGTCAAACCATTTAAGAACATGTTATGTCGCATTATAATGACTATGTTATGTCACCCTCTCTCCCAGACTGAAGACGAGGACTCGGAGTACTCCTATGAACTCTTCTCTGTCATCATCCATAAGGGAGGCTGTTATGGCGGCCATTACCACGTCTACATCAAAGACATGGACCACCTCGGCTTGTGGGAACCGCCGGTGAGAGAGCGCGGGAGGGAGGAGGAGAGAACAATTGCATATCAGACAATCGAGGCTTAGAGTATGTCACTAAATATGCTAATAGCGAATTGTGTGTTTGTGTGTGTCTTTTGTATTTTCGCGCATGCGTTTGTATCAGGAGGAGGATACCAAACCCAAGGTTCAGAAGAAGGAGGTGAGAGCGTATACTGAGCCGGAGAAAGACGACCCTCTATCTGTACTCTCCTCCATAATAGCCCAGGTAACGCAAAGCATGCTGGTTTAACCCGATGGAACGAGAGCACCACGGGCCACATCATCAGTAGGTCCAGTGACTGTATCTGATCTTAATGTGGTGTTGTTCCCCTCCTGGCCTGTAGGAGGAGAGCAGGAGCGTGCTGCTGGACCAGCTGGGTCAGAGACTGATGGACAAGATCGGTTCTTCCTGGAGCAAGAAGTACAGGAAACTCCACGGCCCCATAGGCAAGGTAGGACAGTAGGACATGACTGATGGGCGTCCCCAAGAGCTCCACAACGCCACATAAACACTTCGCTTTCCTTATCTCCTCTACATCGTTCTACATGTTATCCTTCCACTCATCCCCCTCTCCCTCTCGCCTCCTCTCTCCCTCTGCAGTTCCTCCAGAACCACAGTGATGTGTTTGTGTTGGTCAATAATGGCACTTGGGTGGCCCTGAAAGCCAACCCCCCTAGCCCGGTGACCCAGCCCTCCAGCCCAGCCCACCCAACCCCTGGCTCTAGCTCTACCCCAGACCCAGTCCACAACAACACAGCCAACCACCTACCAGAACTGGAGACAGAACCGAAGACGGCACCAGAACCACAGGTACACTAGTTAGACCTCTCATGGTTCTGCTTTAATGATGGTGTGTCTGCTATGTTGATGCTGCAATTGGTTATGTTTAAATCTTTTTTCTCTCTCTCGCTCTGAATCTCCATTTATCCATGCATCTTTCTTCCTCTCTCCATCTCTCCACAGGGCAGCCACTGGTTTGATCTGAATGACTCCACAGTGACGTCGATCCATGAGAGAGACGTAGAGAAAATGTACCAGGGAAAGGAGAGTGCCTACATGCTGTTCTATAGGAAGACACTGCTACGCAGGCCTTCTGGAGGTACGTGGGTGTTTGTGTGTGGGTGTGTGTTTGTGTTTGTGTGTGGGAGAGAGGCGTAAGAAGGAAAGGGAGGGAGAGAGTGAGTGAGTGAGCGCAAGGAAAGGAGAGCCACATCCAAACTTGATGTGAGTGGGAGAGGAAGAGAGATGGTGAAGGAGAGACATGAAAACGTACACAGTCTTTCAAATGAGATTTTCCCCCTGGCAGCCCTGAGGAATCCTGGGTATCAGGTTCCCCCTCACCTCTTAGAGATGGCTGAAGAGGAGAACAGAAGACTACAACAGAGACGGTACTCACGTGTACACACACACACACATAAACGAAGACTGTATTTTGCAATGTTTTGCGGCTATCTGTGTGTGTGTGTGTACTCTGCTATAGGGAGGAGTTTGAGGCCAGCAATAACAGTGTTGAGCTGCGTCTCCACCTAGCGCCACACTATAGGTTGGAAAACGGAGCTCTTAAGCCAATCAGCATAGAGCAGAAAGAGGCCACCAACCTCACCTTCGACCGCTGCAGGACCGTAGGAGACCTGCGAATGATCATCTACCAGGTGACGTCTTCCCTCCGACTCATTAACGCACTTCCTTAATGCCGCCATGGCACTGAGCAAAAAGATCAAACCTGTGTGTGTGTGTGTATTCAGAAGCAGGATCTCTGGGAGGGGGATATGGCTCTGACTGTGGCCAGAAGTCTGCCAGCCGGCCTTCACCTCTACAACACTCTCACAGGTGAGACATGCACACACACACTTAAACACACACACTTAAACACGCACACATTTGCAGCATGTCCATTCAGTGAGAGTTGATTCTGAACTTTAGTACGTGTGTGTTTCAGATGACGAGGTGTCTCTTTACAGTGCAGGCATCTTGTCCGGCACTGATCTGTTTGTGTGGAACGGCAGAGAGGTGAGGAGACACTCGAATCAACACAATCCACCGTTGTACATACTGCTACTGGACGTCCTAGAACCAAAACTGCTGTCGGGTCATATCATATCCCCTTTATTTCCTCAGGTTTGTGGGGCGACTGTCCAAACAGGAGCCGAGTGGGAACCAGTGTTGCTGACCGTGGTTCGCCCCTCTCTGGGAGAAGAAGAAGAGGAGGGGGAGGGAGGAGGAGTGGGAGAGGAAGGAGGCTCGGGGCTGACGAAGCAGTCGAGGGGTTTTGCTGGGAGGGTGACTCTAGGAGAGGTGAGGGAGGCATTAGGGGAGCCACAGGAGAGCCTCCTGTGTCAGGAGAAGAGGGGAGGGGAGGGAGGGGGGGCCAGCGGGTGGAGGGTATTCCCTCCTGGAGACATGCAGAGGACCCTGAAGGAGCTGGCCTTGAAGGATGGAGACGCACTGCTGGTGCTGGAGCCACAGACACAGGACAGCAGGTAGGCAGCGTGGTGTGTGTGCGCGGCATTGTGTCAGTCTGTGTAAGTGACTGACAGATATGAGGTGTGGTTGGTGTGTTTGCTATGGCTGTGTGTGTAATGTCTCTCTCTCCCAGTGTGTTCAGTGTGAGTGGTGATATGGTAACCGTGACAACACCATCAGACTGTCGCTGGCTTCTGGTGGAATACCGACCAGAGAGAAGAAGAAGAGGAGGGGGGGAGGAAGAGGAGGAGAGGATGAGGGCAAAGGTCCCTGCCTCTGGAAACATGGTGAGCTAGCAAGTGTGTGGGTGCGTGTGGCGGTGGTATGTGTGTTCAGTATGTTAATGTGTGTGTTCAGTATGTTAATGTGTGTGTTCAGTATGTTAATGTGTGTGTTTAGTATGTTAATGTGTGTGTGTTCTTTTCTAGCTCCTATGTGAGGTGAAACAGAGGGCCATAGCGGAGCTGCAGCTACAGGAGCATCTAGCAGGTCAAATACTGTTACTGTTACCACTCCTACTAGCAGCAGCTATAGGTCAGATACTGATACCACTCCTACTAGCAGCAGCTATAGGTCAGATACTGTTACCACTCCTACTAGCAGCAGCTATAGGTCAGATACTGATACCACTCCTACTAGCAGCAGCTATAGGTCAGATACTGTTACCACTCCTAATAGCAACAGCTATAGGTCAGATACTGTTACCACTCCTACTAGCAGCAGCTATAGGTCAGATACTGATACCACTCCTACTAGCAGCAGCTATAGGTCAGATACTGATACCACTCCTAATAGCAGCAGCTATAGGTCAGATACTGTTACCACTCCTACTAGCAGCAGCTATAGGTCAGATACTGATACCACTCCTAATAGCAGCAGCTATAGGTCAGATACTGTTACCACTCCTACTAGCAGCAGCTATAGGTCAGATACTGATACCACTCCTAATAGCAGCAGCTATAGGTCAGATACTGTTACCACTCCCTACCATTACCATTACTGGTTCACCAACTTCTTCTCTGATAGAGTTCAGTGTGTCAAATCGGAGGGCCTGTTGTCCGGGTCTCTGGCAGTCTCTATGGGGGTGCCACAGGGTTCAATTCTTGGGCCGACTCTCTTCTCTGTATACATCAATGATGTCGCTCTTGCTGCTGGTGAGTCTCTGATCCACCTCTACGTAGACGACACCATTCTGTATACTTCTTGCCCTTCTTTGGACACGTGTTAACAACCTTCCAGACGAGCTTCAATGCCATACAACTCTCCTTCAGTGGCCTCCAACTGCTCTTAAATACAAGTAAAACTAAATGCATGCTATTCAACCGATCGCTGCCAGCACCTGCCCGCCCGTCCAACATCACTACTCTGGACGGTTCTGATGTAGAATATGTGGACAACTACAAATACCTAGGTGTCTGGTTAGACTGTAAACTCTCCTTCCAGACTCATATCAAACATCTCCAATCCAAAGTTAAATCTAGAATTGGCTTCCTATTTCGCAACAAAGCCTCCTTCACTCATGCTGCCAAACATACCGTTGTAAAACTGACCATCCTACCGATCCTCAACTTCGGTGATGTCATCTATAAAATAGCCTCCAACACTACTCAACAAATTTGATGCAGTCTATCACAGTGCCATCCATTTTGTCACCAAAGCCCCATATACTACCCACCACTGCGACCTGTACTCTCTCGTTGCCTGGCCCTCGCTTCATACTCGTCGCCAAACCCACTGGTTCCAGGTCATCTACAAGACCCTGCTAGGTAAAGTTCCCCCTTATCTCAGCTCGCTGGTCACCATAGCAGCACCCACCTGTAGCACGTGCTCCAGTAGGTATATCTCTCTGGTCACCCCCAAAACCAATTCCTCCTATTCCTCCTCTCCTTCGAGTTCTCTGCTGCCAATGACTGGAACGAACTACAAAAATCTCTGAAACTGGAAACACTTATCTCCCTCACTAGCTTTAAGCACCAGCTGTCAGTGCAGTTTACAGATTCCTGCACCTGTACTTAGCCCAAACAACTACCTCTCCCCCTACTGTATTTATTTATTTAGCTCCTTTGCACCCCATTATTTCTATTTCTACTTTGCACATTCTTACACTGCAAATCAACCATTCCAGTGTTTAACTTGCTATATTGTATTTACTTCGCCACCATGGCCTTTTTTGCCTTTACCTCCCTTATCTCACCTCATTTGCTCACATTGTATATAGACTTATTTTTCGACTGTATTATTGACTGTATGTTTGTTTTACACCATGTGTAACTCTGTGTTGTTGTATGTGTCGAACTGCTTTGCTTTATCTTGGCCAGGTCGCAATTGTAAATGAGAACTTGTTCTCAACTTGCCTACCTGTTTAAATAAAGGTGAAATAAAAAATACTGTTACTATTACCACTCCTAATAGCAGCAGCTATAGTTAAGGTACTGTTACTGTTACCACTCCTAATATCAGCAGCTTTCGTTAAGGTACTGTTACTGTTACCACTCCTAACATCATCAGCTATAGGTCAGATACTGTTACCACTCCTAATATCATCAGCTATAGGTCAGATACTGTTACCACTCCTAATATCATCAGCTATAGTTAAGGTACTGTTACCACTCCTAACATCATCAGCTATAGGTCAGATACTGTTACCACTCCTAATATCATCAGCTATAGGTCAGATACTGTTACCACTCCTAATATCATCAGCTATAGTTAAGGTACTGTTACCACTCGTAATATCATCAGCTATAGGTCAGGTACTGTTACTGTTACCACTCCTAATATCATCAGCTATAGTTAAGGTACTGTTACCACTCCTAGCATCATCAGCTATAGGTCAGGTACTGTTACCACTCCTAGCATCATCAGCTATAGGTCAGGTACTGTTACCACTCCTAGTATCATCAGCTATAGGTCAGGTACTGTTACCACTCCTAATATCATCAGCTATAGTTAAGTTACTGTTACCACTCCTAATATCATCAGCTATAGGTCAGGTACTGTTACTGTTACCACTCCTAATATCATCAGCTATAGTTCTGTTACTGTTACCACTCCTAATATCATCAACTATAAGTCAGGTACTGTTACCACTCCTAATATCATCAGCTATAGGTCAGGTACTGTTACTGTTACCACTCCTAATATCATCAGCTATAGTTAAGGTACTGTTACTGTTACCACTCCTAATATCATCAGCTATAGGTCAGATACTGTTACCACTCCTAATATCATCAGCTATAGGTCAGGTACTGTTACTGTTACCACTCCTAATATCATCAGCTATAGTTAAGGTACTGTTACCACTCGTAATATCATCAGCTATAGGTCAGGTACTGTTACTGTTACCACTCCTAATATCATCAGCTATAGTTAAGGTACTGTTACCACTCCTAGCATCATCAGCTATAGGTCAGGTACTGTTACCACTCCTAGCATCATCAGCTATAGGTCAGGTACTGTTACCACTCCTAGTATCATCAGCTATAGGTCAGGTACTGTTACCACTCCTAATATCATCAGCTATAGTTAAGTTACTGTTACCACTCCTAATATCATCAGCTATAGGTCAGGTACTGTTACTGTTACCACTCCTAATATCATCAGCTATAGTTCTGTTACTGTTACCACTCCTAATATCATCAACTATAAGTCAGGTACTGTTACCACTCCTAATATCATCAGCTATAGGTCAGGTACTGTTACTGTTACCACTCCTAATATCATCAGCTATAGTTAAGGTACTGTTACTGTTACCACTCCTAATATCATCAGCTATAGGTCAGATACTGTTACCACTCCTAATATCATCAGCTATAGGTCAGGTACTGTTACTGTTACCACTCCTAATATCATCAGCTATAGTTAAGGTACTGTTACCACTCCTAATATCATCAGTTATAGGTCAGGTACTGTTACCACTCCTAGTATCATCAGCTATAGGTCAGGTACTGTTACCACTCCTAATATCATCAGCTATAGTTAAGTTACTGTTACCACTCCTAATATCATCAGCTATAGGTCAGGTACTGTTACCACTCCTAATATCATCAGTTATAGGTCAGGTACTGTTACCACTCCTAGTATCATCAGCTATAGGTCAGGTACTGTTACCACTCCTAATATCATCAGCTATAGTTAAGTTACTGTTACCACTCCTAATATCATCAGCTATAGTTAAGGTACTGTTACCACTCCTAGCATCATCAGCTATAGGTCAGGTACTGTTACCACTCCTAGTATCATCAGCTATAGGTCAGGTACTGTTACCACTCCTAATATCATCAGCTATAGTTAAGTTACTGTTACCACTCCTAATATCATCAGCTATAGGTCAGGTACTGTTACTCTTACCACTCCTAATATCATCAGCTATAGTTCTGTTACTGTTACCACTCCTAATATCATCAACTATAAGTCAGGTACTGTTACCACTCCTAATATCATCAGCTATAGGTCAGGTACTGTTACTGTTACCACTCCTAATATCATCAGCTATAGTTAAGGTACTGTTACTGTTACCACTCCTAATATCATCAGCTATAGGTCAGATACTGTTACCACTCCTAATATCATCAGCTATAGGTCAGGTACTGTTACTGTTACCACTCCTAATATCATCAGCTATAGTTAAGGTACTGTTACTGTTACCACTCCTAATATCATCAGCTATAGGTCAGATACTGTTACCACTCCTAATATCATCAGCTATAGGTCAGGTACTGTTACTGTTACCACTCCTAATATCATCAGCTATAGTTAAGGTACTGTTACTGTTACCACTCCTAATATCATCAGCTATAGGTCAGATACTGTTACCACTCCTAATATCATCAGCTATAGGTCAGGTACTGTTACTGTTACCACTCCTAATATCATCAGCTATAGGTCAGGTACTGTTACTGTTACCACTCCTAATATCATCAGCTATAGGTCAGATACTGTTACCACTCCTAATATCATCAGCTATAGGTCAGATACTGTTACTGTTACCACTCATAATATCATCAGCTATAGTTAAGGTACTGTTACTGTTACCACTCCTAATATCATCAGCTATAGTTAAGGTACTGTTACTGTTACCACTCCTAATATCATCAGCTATAGGTCAGGTACTGTTACCACTCCTAATATCATCAGCTATAGGTCAGGTACTGTTACTGTTACCACTCCTAATATCATCAGCTATAAGTCAGGTACTGTTACCACTCCTAATATCATCAGCTATAGGTCAGGTACTGTTACTGTTACCACTCCTAATATCATCAGCTATAGTTAAGGTACTGTTACCACTCCTAATATCATCAGCTATAGGTCAGATACTGTTACCACTCCTAATATCATCAGCTATAGGTCAGGTACTGTTACTGTTACCACTCCTAATATCATCAGCTATAGTTAAGGTACTGTTACCACTCCTAATATCATCAGTTATAGGTCAGGTACTGTTACCACTCCTAATATCATCAGCTATAGGTCAGGTACTGTTACTGTTACCACTCCTAATATCATCAGCTATAAGTCAGGTACTGTTACCACTCCTAATATCATCAGCTATAGGTCAGGTACTGTTACTGTTACCACTCCTAATATCATCAGCTATAGTTAGTTAAGGTACTGTTACCACTCCTAATATCATAATATCATCAGCTATAGGTCAGATACTGTTACCACTCCTAATATCATCAGCTATAGGTCAGGTACTGTTACTGTTACCACTCCTAATATCATCAGCTATAGGTCAGATACTGTTACCACTCCTAATATCATCAGCTATAGTTAAGGTACTGTTACCACTCCTAATATCATCAGCTATAGTTAAGGTACTGTTACTATTACCACTCCTAATATCATCAGCTATGGGTCAGGTACTGTTACTGTTACCACTCCTAACATCATCAGCTATAGGTCAGGTACTGTTACCACTCCTAATATCATCAGCTATAGGTCAGGTACTGTTACTGTTACTACTCCTAATATCATCAGCTATAGGTCAGGTACTGTTACTGTTACCACTCCTAATATCATCAGCTATAGTTAAGGTACTGTTACCACTCCTAACATCATCAGATATAGGTCAGGTACTGTTACTGTTACCACTCCTAATATCATCAGCTATAGTTCTGTTACTGTTACCACTCCTAATATCATCAACTATAAGTCAGGTACTGTTACCACTCCTAATATGATCAGCTATAGGTCAGGTACTGTTACTGTTACCACTCCTAATATCATCAGCTATAGTTAAGGTACTGTTACCACTCCTAATATCATCAGCTATAGGTCAGATACTGTTACCACTCCTAATATCATCAGCTATAGGTCAGGTACTGTTACTGTTACCACTCCTAATATCATCAGCTATAGTTAAGGTACTGTTACCACTCCTAATATCATCAGTTATAGGTCAGGTACTGTTACCACTCCTAATATCATCAGCTATAGGTCAGGTACTGTTACTGTTACCACTCCTAATATAATCAGCTATAGGTCAGATACTGTTACCACTCCTAATATCATCAGCTATAGTTAAGGTACTGTTACCACTCCTAATATCATCAGCTATAGGTCAGGTACTGTTACTGTTACCACTCCTAATATCATCAGCTATAGTTAAGGTACTGTTACCACTCCTAATATCATCAGCTATAGGTCAGATACTGTTACCACTCCTAATATCATCAGCTATAGGTCAGGTACTGTTACTGTTACCACTCCTAATATCATCAGCTATAGTTAAGGTACTGTTACCACTCCTAATATCATCAGTTATAGGTCAGGTACTGTTACCACTCCTAATATCATCAGCTATAGGTCAGGTACTGTTACTGTTACCACTCCTAATATCATCAGCTATAGGTCAGGTACTGTTACTGTTACCACTCCTAATATAATCAGCTATAGGTCAGATTCTGTTACCACTCCTAATATCATCAGCTATAGTTAAGGTACTGTTACCACTCCTAATATCATCAGCTATAGGTCAGGTACTGTTACTGTTACCACTCCTAATATCATCAGCTATAGTCAGGTACTGTTACCACTCCTAATATCATCAGCTATAGGTCAGGTACTGTTACCACTCCTAATATCATCAGCTATAGGTCAGGTACTGTTACTGTTACCACTCCTAATATCATCAGCTATAGTTAAGGTTACTGTTACCACTCCTAATATCATCAGCTATAGTTAAGGTACTGTTACCACTCCTAATATCATCAGCTATAGGTCAGGTACTGTTACTGTTACCACTCCTAATATCATCAGCTATAGGTCAGGTACTGTTACTGTTACCACTCCTAATATCATCAGCTATAAGTCAGGTACTGTTACCACTCCTAATATCATCAGCTATAGGTCAGGTACTGTTACTGTTACCACTCCTAATATCATCAGCTATAGTTAAGGTACTGTTACCACTCCTAATATCATCAGCTATAGGTCAGATACTGTTACCACTCCTAATATCATCAGCTATAGGTCAGGTACTGTTACTGTTACCACTCCTAATATCATCAGCTATAAGTCAGGTACTGTTACCACTCCTAATATCATCAGCTATAGGTCAGGTACTGTTACTGTTACCACTCCTAATATCATCAGCTATAGTTAAGGTACTGTTACCACTCCTAATATCATCAGCTATAGGTCAGATACTGTTACCACTCCTAATATCATCAGCTATAAGTCAGATACTGTTACCACTCCTAATATCATCAGCTATAGTTAAGGTACTGTTACCACTCCTAATATCATCAGCTATAGGTCAGGTACTGTTACCACTCCTAATATCATCAGCTATAGGTCAGGTACTGTTACCACTCCTAATATCATCAGCTATAGTTAAGGTACTGTTACCACTCCTAATATCATCAGCTATAGTTAAGGTACTGTTACCACTCCTAATATCATCAGCTATAGGTCAGGTACTGTTACTGTTACCACTCCTAATATCATCAGCTATAGGTCAGGTACTGTTACTGTTACCACTCCTAATATCATCAGCTATAGGTCAGGTACTGTTACTGTTACCACTCCTAATATCATCAGCTATAGGTCAGATACTGTTACCACTCCTAATATCATCAGCTATAGGTCAGATACTGTTACTGTTACCACTCATAATATCATCAGCTATAGTTAAGGTACTGTTACTGTTACCACTCCTAATATCATCAGCTATAGTTAAGGTACTGTTACTGTTACCACTCCTAATATCATCAGCTATAGGTCAGATACTGTTACCACTCCTAATATCATCAGCTATAGGTCAGGTACTGTTACTGTTACCACTCCTAATATCATCAGCTATAGTTAAGGTACTGTTACCACTCCTAATATCATCAGTTATAGGTCAGGTACTGTTACCACTCCTAATATCATCAGCTATAGGTCAGGTACTGTTACTGTTACCACTCCTAATATCATCAGCTATAGGTCAGGTACTGTTACTGTTACCACTCCTAATATCATCAGCTATAAGTCAGGTACTGTTACCACTCCTAATATCATCAGCTATAGGTCAGGTACTGTTACTGTTACCACTCCTAATATCATCAGCTATAGTTAAGGTACTGTTACCACTCCTAATATCATCAGCTATAGTCAGATACTGTTACCACTCCTAATATCATCAGCTATAGGTCAGGTACTGTTACTGTTACCACTCCTAATATCATCAGCTATAGTTAAGGTACTGTTACCACTCCTAATATCATCAGTTATAGGTCAGGTACTGTTACCACTCCTAATATCATCAGCTATAGGTCAGGTACTGTTACTGTTACCACTCCTAATATCATCAGCTATAAGTCAGGTACTGTTACCACTCCTAATATCATCAGCTATAGGTCAGGTACTGTTACTGTTACCACTCCTAATATCATCAGCTATAGTTAAGGTACTGTTACCACTCCTAATATCATCAGCTATAGGTCAGGTACTGTTACTGTTACCACTCCTAATATCATCAGCTATAGTTAAGGTACTGTTACCACTCCTAATATCATCAGCTATAGGTCAGATACTGTTACCACTCCTAATATCATCAGCTATAGGTCAGGTACTGTTACTGTTACCACTCCTAATATCATCAGCTATAGTTAAGGTACTGTTACCACTCCTAATATCATCAGTTATAGGTCAGGTACTGTTACCACTCCTAATATCATCAGCTATAGGTCAGGTACTGTTACTGTTACCACTCCTAATATCATCAGCTATAGGTCAGGTACTGTTACCACTCCTAATATCATCAGCTATAGGTCAGGTACTGTTACTGTTACCACTCCTAATATCATCAGCTATAGTTAAGGTACTGTTACCACTCCTAATATCATCAGCTATAGGTCAGGTACTGTTACTGTTACCACTCCTAATATCATCAGCTATAGTTAAGGTACTGTTACCACTCCTAACATCATCAGCTATAGGTCAGGTACTGTTACTGTTACCACTCCTAATATCATCAGCTATAGTTCTGTTACTGTTACCACTCCTAATATCATCAACTATAAGTCAGGTACTGTTACCACTCCTAATATCATCAGCTATAGGTCAGGTACTGTTACTGTTACCACTCCTAATATCATCAGCTATAGTTAAGGTACTGTTACCACTCCTAATATCATCAGCTATAGGTCAGATACTGTTACCACTCCTAATATCATCAGCTATAGGTCAGGTACTGTTACTGTTACCACTCCTAATATCATCAGCTATAGTTAAGGTACTGTTACCACTCCTAATATCATCAGTTATAGGTCAGGTACTGTTACCACTCCTAATATCATCAGCTATAGGTCAGGTACTGTTACTGTTACCACTCCTAATATAATCAGCTATAGGTCAGATACTGTTACCACTCCTAATATCATCAGCTAGTTAGGTCTAATATCATCAGCTAGGTTACTGTTACTGTTACCACTCCTAATATCATCAGCTATAGTTAGGTCAGGTACTGTTACCACTCCTAATATCATCAGCTATAGTTCAGGTACTGTTACCACTCCTAATATCATCAGCTATAGGTCAGATACTGTTTACCACTCCTAATACTGCTATAGGTCAGATACTGTTACCACTCCTAATATCATCAGCTATAGTTAAGGTACTGTTACCACTCCTAATATCATCAGCTATAGGTCAGGTACTGTTACTGTTACCACTCCTAATATCATCAGCTATAGGTCAGGTACTGTTACCACTCCTAATATCATCAGCTATAGGTCAGGTACTGTTACCACTCCTAATATCATCAGCTATAGTTAAGTTACTGTTACCACTCCTAATATCATCAGCTATAGGTCAGGTACTGTTACTGTTACCACTCCTAATATCATCAGCTATAGTTCTGTTACTGTTACCACTCCTAATATCATCAACTATAAGTCAGGTACTGTTACCACTCCTAATATCATCAGCTATAGGTCAGGTACTGTTACTGTTACCACTCCTAATATCATCAGCTATAGTTAAGGTACTGTTACTGTTACCACTCCTAATATCATCAGCTATAGGTCAGATACTGTTACCACTCCTAATATCATCAGCTATAGGTCAGGTACTGTTACTGTTACCACTCCTAATATCATCAGCTATAGTTAAGGTACTGTTACCACTCCTAATATCATCAGCTATAGTTAAGGTACTGTTACCACTCGTAATATCATCAGCTATAGGTCAGGTACTGTTACTGTTACCACTCCTAATATCATCAGCTATAGTTAAGGTACTGTTACCACTCCTAATATCATCAGCTATAGGTCAGGTACTGTTACCACTCCTAATATCATCAGCTATAGGTCGGTACTGTTACTGTTACCACTCCTAATATCATCAGCTATAGTTAAGGTACTGTTACCACTCCTAATATCATCAGCTATAGGTCAGGTACTGTTACTGTTACCACTCCTAATATCATCAGCTATAGTTCTGTTACTGTTACCACTCCTAATATCATCAACTATAAGTCAGGTACTGTTACCACTCCTAATATCATCAGCTATAGGTCAGGTACTGTTACTGTTACCACTCCTAATATCATCAGCTATAGTTAAGGTACTGTTACTGTTACCACTCCTAATATCATCAGCTATAGGTCAGATACTGTTACCACTCCTAATATCATCAGCTATAGGTCAGGTACTGTTACTGTTACCACTCCTAATATCATCAGCTATAGTTAAGGTACTGTTACCACTCCTAATATCATCAGTTATAGGTCAGGTACTGTTACCACTCTAATATCATCAGCTATAGGTCAGGTACTGTTACTCCTAATATCATCAGCTATAGTTAAGTTACTGTTACCACTCCTAATATCATCAGCTATAGGTCAGGTACTGTTACCACTCCTAATATCATCAGCTATAGGTCAGGTACTGTTACTGTTACCACTCCTAATATCATCAGCTATAGTTAAGGTACTGTTACCACTCCTAATATCATCAGCTATAGGTCAGGTACTGTTACCACTCCTAATATCATCAGCTATAGGTCAGGTACTGTTACTGTTACCACTCCTAATATCATCAGCTATAGTTAAGGTACTGTTACCACTCCTAATATCATCAGCTATAGGTCAGGTACTGTTACTGTTACCACTCCTAATATCATCAGCTATAGTTCTGTTACTGTTACCACTCCTAATATCATCAACTATAAGTCAGGTACTGTTACCACTCCTAATATCATCAGCTATAGGTCAGGTACTGTTACTGTTACCACTCCTAATATCATCAGCTATAGTTAAGGTACTGTTACTGTTACCACTCCTAATATCATCAGCTATAGGTCAGATACTGTTACCACTCCTAATATCATCAGCTATAGGTCAGGTACTGTTACTGTTACCACTCCTAATATCATCAGCTATAGTTAAGGTACTGTTACTGTTACCACTCTAATATCATCAGCTATAGGTCAGATACTGTTACCACTCCTAATATCATCAGCTATAGGTCAGGTACTGTTACTGTTACCACTCCTAATATCATCAGCTATAGTTAAGGTACTGTTACTGTTACCACTCCTAATATCATCAGCTATAGGTCAGGTACCACTCCTAATATCATCAGCTCAGGTACTGTTACTGTTACCACTCCTAATATCATCAGCTATAGGTCAGGTACTGTTACTGTTACCACTCCTAATATCATCAGCTATAGGTCAGATACTGTTACCACTCCTAATATCATCAGCTATAGGTTACTGTTACTGTTACCACTCCTAATATCATCAGCTATAGTTCAGGTACTGTTACTGTTACCACTCCTAATATCATCAGCTATAGTTAAGTACTGTTACCACTCCTAATATCATCAGCTATAGGTCAGATACTGTTACCACTCCTAATATCATCAGCTATAGGTCAGGTACTGTTACTGTTACCACTCCTAATATCATCAGCTATATAGGTCAGTTATAGGTCAGGTACTGTTACCACTCCTAATATCATCAGCTATAGGTCAGGTACTGTTACTGTTACCACTCCTAATATCATCAGCTATAGGTCAGGTACTGTTACTGTTACCACTCCTAATATCATCAGCTATAAGTCAGGTACTGTTACCACTCCTAATATCATCAGCTATAGGTCAGGTACTGTTACTGTTACCACTCCTAATATCATCAGCTATAGTTAAGGTACTGTTACCACTCCTAATATCATCAGCTATAGGTCAGATACTGTTACCACTCCTAATATCATCAGCTATAGGTCAGGTACTGTTACTGTTACCACTCCTAATATCATCAGCTATAGTTAAGGTACTGTTACCACTCCTAATATCATCAGTTATAGGTCAGGTACAGGTACTGTTGTTACCACTCCTAATATCATCAGCTATAGGTCAGGTACTGTTACTGTTACCACTCCTAATATCATCAGCTATAGTTAAGGTACTGTTACCACTCCTAATATCATCAGCTATAGGTCAGGTACTGTTACTGTTACCACTCCTAATATCATCAGCTATAGTTAAGGTACTGTTACCACTCCTAATATCATCAGCTATAGGTCAGATACTGTTACCACTCCTAATATCATCAGCTATAGGTCAGGTACTGTTACTGTTACCACTCCTAATATCATCAGCTATAGGTCAGATACTGTTACCACTCCTAATATCATCAGCTATAGTTAAGGTACTGTTACCACTCCTAATATCATCAGCTATAGTTAAGGTACTGTTACTATTACCACTCCTAATATCATCAGCTATGGGTCAGGTACTGTTACTGTTACCACTCCTAACATCATCAGCTATAGGTCAGGTACTGTTACCACTCCTAATATCATCAGCTATAGGTCAGGTACTGTTACTGTTACCACTCCTAATATCATCAGCTATAGGTCAGGTACTGTTACTGTTACTACTCCTAATATCATCAGCTATAGGTCAGGTACTGTTACCACTCCTAATATCATCAGCTATAGGTCAGGTACTGTTACTGTTACCACTCCTAATATCATCAGCTATAGGTCAGGTACTGTTACTGTTACCACTCCTAATATCATCAGCTATAGGTCAGGTACTGTTACTGTTACCACTCCTAATATCATCAGCTATAGTTCAGGTACTGTTACCACTCCTAATATCATCAGCTATAGGTCAGGTACTGTTACTGTTACCACTCCTAATATCATCAGCTATAGGTCAGGTACTGTTTTACTGTTACCACTCCTAATATCATCAGCTATAAGTCAGTTACTGTTACCACTCCTAATATCATCAGCTATAGTTAAGGTACTGTTACCACTCCTAATATCATCAGCTATAGGTCAGATACTGTTACCACTCCTAATATCATCAGCTATAGGTCAGGTACTGTTACTGTTACCACTCCTAATATCATCAGCTATAGTTAAGGTACTGTTACTGTTACCACTCCTAATATCATCAGCTATAGGTCAGGTACTGTTACCACTCCTAATATCATCAGCTATAGGTCAGGTACTGTTACTGTTACCACTCCTAATATCATCAGCTATAGTCAGGTACTGTTACTATTACCACTCCTAATATCATCAGCTATATACTGTTACCACTCCTAATATCATCAGCTATAGGTCAGGTACTGTTACTGTTACCACTCCTAATATCATCAGCTATAGTTAAGGTACTGTTACCACTCCTAATATCATCAGCTATAGTTAAGGTACTGTTACCACTCCTAATATCATCAGCTATAGGTCAGGTACTGTTACCACTCCTAATATCATCAGCTATAGGTCAGGTACTGTTACTGTTACCACTCTAATATCATCAGCTATAGGTCAGGTACTGTTACTGTTACCACTCTAATATCATCAGCTATATCAGGTCAGCTATATCAGCTATAGGTCAGGTACTGTTACTGTTACCACTCCTAATATCATCAGCTATAGTTAAGGTTACTGTTACCACTCCTAATATCATCAGCTAGTTAGGTCAGATACTGTTACCACTCCTAATATCATCAGCTATAGGTCAGGTACTGTTACTGTTACCACTCCTAATATCATCAGCTATAGTCAGGTACTGTTACCACTCCTAATATCATCAGCTATAGTTCAGGTACTGTTACTGTTACCACTCCTAATATCATCAGCTATAGTTAAGGTACTGTTACCACTCTAATATCATCAGCTATAGGTCAGATACTGTTACCACTCCTAATATCATCAGCTATAGGTCAGATACTGTTACCACTCCTAATATCATCAGCTATAGTTAAGGTACTGTTACCACTCCTAATATCATCAGCTATAGGTCAGGTACTGTTACTGTTACCACTCCTAATATCATCAGCTATAGTTAAGGTACTGTTACCACTCCTAATATCATCAGCTATAGTTAAGGTACTGTTACCACTCCTAATATCATCAGCTATAGGTCAGGTACTGTTACTGTTACCACTCCTAATATCATCAGCTATAGGTCAGGTACTGTTACTGTTACCACTCCTAATATCATCAGCTATAGGTCAGGTACCACTCCTAATATCATCAGCTATAGGTTACTGTTACCACTCCTAATATCATCAGCTATAGGTCAGGTACTGTTACTGTTACCACTCCTAATATCATCAGCTATAGTCAGGTACTGTTACTGTTACCACTCCCTAATATCATCAGCTATAGTTAAGGTACTGTTACTGTTACCACTCCTAATATCATCAGCTATAGTCAGGTACTGTTACCACTCCTAATATCATCAGCTATAGGTCAGGTACTGTTACTGTTACCACTCCTAATATCATCAGCTATAGTTAAGGTACTGTTACCACTCCTAATATCATCAGCTATAGGTCAGGTACTGTTACCACTCCTAATATCATCAGCTATAGGTCAGGTACTGTTACTGTTACCACTCCTAATATCATCAGCTATAGTCAGGTACTGTTACTGTTACCACTCCTAATATCATCAGCTATAGGTCAGGTACTGTTACCACTCCTAATATCATCAGCTATAGGTCAGGTACTGTTACTGTTACCACTCCTAATATCATCAGCTATAGGTCAGGTACTGTTACCACTCCTTACTGTTACCACTCCTAATATCATCAGCTATAGTTCAGGTACTGTTACCACTCCTAATATCATCAGCTATAGGTCAGGTACTGTTACCACTCCTAATATCATCAGCTATAGGTCAGGTACTGTTACTGTTACCACTCCTAATATCATCAGCTATAGTTAAGGTACTGTTACCACTCCTAATATCATCAGTTATAGGTCAGGTACTGTTACCACTCCTAATATCATCAGCTATAGGTCAGGTACTGTTACTGTTACCACTCCTAATATCATCAGCTATAGGTCAGGTACTGTTACTGTTACCACTCCTAATATCATCAGCTATAGGTCAGGTACTGTTACTGTTACCACTCCTAATATCATCAGCTATAGGTCAGGTACTGTTACTGTTACCACTCCTAATATCATCAGCTATAGGTCAGGTACTGTTACCACTCCTAATATCATCAGCTATAGGTCAGGTACTGTTACTGTTACCACTCCTAATATCATCAGCTATAGTTAAGGTACTGTTACCACTCCTAATATCATCAGCTATAGGTCAGGTACTGTTACCACTCCTAATATCATCAGCTATAGGTCAGGTACTGTTACTGTTACCACTCCTAATATCATCAGCTATAGTCAGGTACTGTTACTGTTACCACTCCTAATATCATCAGCTATAGGTAAGGTACTGTTACCACTCCTAATATCATCAGCTATAGGTCAGGTACTGTTACTGTTACCACTCCTAATATCATCAGCTATAGTTAAGGTACTGTTACTATTACCACTCCTAATATCATCAGCTATAGGTCAGGTACTGTTACTGTTACCACTCCTAATATCATCAGCTATAGTTAAGGTACTGTTACCACTCCTAATATCATCAGCTATAGGTCAGGTACTGTTACTGTTACCACTCCTAATATCATCAGCTATAGTTAAGGTACTGTTACCACTCCTAATATCATCAGCTATAGGTCAGGTACTGTTACTGTTACCACTCCTAATATCATCAGCTATAGTTAAGGTACTGTTACCACTCCTAATATCATCAGCTATAGTTCTCCTAATATCATCAGCTATAGGTCAGGTACTGTTACTGTTACCACTCCTAATATCATCAGCTATAGTTAAGGTACTACCACTCTAATATCATCAGCTTAGTTAAGGTACTGTTACCACTCCTAATATCATCAGCTATAGTTAAGGTACTGTTACTATTACCACTCCTAATATCATCAGCTAGTTAAGGTTACCACTCCTAATATCATCAGGTACTGTTACTGTTACCACTCCTAATATCATCAGCTATAGTTCAGGTACTGTTACCACTCCTAATATCATCAGCTATAGTTCAGGTACTGTTACTATTACTCCTAATATCATCTAATCATCACTGTTACCACTCCTAATATCATAGCTAAGGTACTGTTACTGTTACCACTCCTAATATCATCAGCTATAGTTAAGGTACTGTTACCACTCCTAATATCATCAGCTATAGTTAAGGTACTGTTACCACTCCTAATATCATCAGCTATAGTTAAGGTACTGTTACCACTCCTAATATCATCAGCTATAGGTCAGGTACTGTTACTGTTACCACTCCTAATATCATCAGCTATAGTTAAGGTACTGTTACTAATTACAGTTATAGGTCACTCCTAATATCATCAGCTATAGGTCAGGTACTGTTAGTGTTACCACTCCTAATATCATCAGCTATAGGTCAGATACTGTTACCACTCCTAATATCATCAGCTATAGTTAAGGTACTGTTACCACTCCTAATATCATCAGCTATAGGTCAGGTACTGTTACTGTTACCACTCCTAATATCATCAGCTATAGGTCAGGTACTGTTACCACTCCCTAATATCATAGCTATAGTTAAGGTTACTGTTACTGTTACCACTCCTAATATCATCAGCTATAGGTCAGGTACTGTTACTGTTACCACTCCTAATATCATCAGCTATAGTTAAGGTACTGTTACCACTCCTAATATCATCAGCTATAGGTCAGGTACTGTTACTGTTACCACTCTAATATCATCAGCTATAGGTCAGATACTGTTAATACATGCTTAGTTAAGGTACTGTTACCACTCCTAATATCATCAGCTATAGGTCAGGTACTGTTACTGTTACCACTCCTAATATCATCAGCTATAGTTAAGGTACTGTTACCACTCCTAATATCATCAGCTATAGGTCAGGTACTGTTACCACTCCTAATATCATCAGCTATAGTTAAGGTACTGTTACCACTCCTAATATCATCAGCTATAGTTAAGGTACTGTTACCACTCCTAATATCATCAGCTATAGGTCAGGTACTGTTACCACTCCTAATATCATCAGCTATAGTTAAGGTACTGTTACTATTACCACTCCTAATATCATCAGCTATAGGTCAGGTACTGTTACTGTTACCACTCCTAATATCATCAGCTATAGTTAAGGTACTGTTACTGTTACTCCTAATATCATCAGCTATAGTTAAGGTACTGTTACTGTTACCACTCCTAATATCATCAGCTATAGTTAAGGTACTGTTACCACTCTAATATCATGCTATAGGTCAGGTACTGTTACTGTTACCACTCCTAATATCATCAGCTATAGTTAAGGTACTGTTACTGTTACCACTCCTAATATCATCAGCTATAGTTAAGGTACTGTTACTATTACCACTCCTAATATCATCAGCTATAGTTAAGGTACTGTTACCACTCCTAATATCATCAGCTATAGTTAAGGTACTGTTACCACTCCTAATATCATCAGCTATAGTTACCACTCCTAATATCATACTAGTTACTGTTACTATTACCACTCCAAATATCATCAGCTATAGTTAAGGTACTGTTACCACTCCTAATATCATCAGCTATAGTTAAGGTACTGTTACCACTCCTAATATCATCAGCTATAGTTAAGGTACTGTTACCACTCCTAATATCATCAGCTATAGTTAAGTTACTGTTACCACTCCTAATATCATCAGCTATAGGTCAGGTACTGTTACTGTTACCACTCCTAATATCATCAGCTATAGGTCAGGTACTGTTACTGTTACCACTCCTAATATCATCAGCTATAGTTAAGGTACTGTTACTATTACCACTCCTAATATCATCAGCTATAGTTAGGTCAGCTATAGTTCCAGGTACTGTTACTTACCACTCTAATATCATCAGCTATAGTTAAGGTACTGTTACTGTTACCACTCCTAATATCATCAGCTATAGTTAAGGTACTGTTACTGTTACCACTCCTAATATCATCAGCTATAGTTAAGGTACTGTTACTGTTACCACTCCTAATATCATCAGCTATAGTTAAGGTACTGTTACTGTTACCACTCCTAATATCATCAGCTATAGGTCAGGTACTGTTACTGTTACCACTCCTAATATCATCAGTTATAGGTCAGGTACTGTTACCACTCCTAATATCATCAGCTATAGTTAAGGTACTGTTACCACTCCTAATATCATCAGCTATAGTTAAGGTACTGTTACTGTTACCACTCCTAATATCATCAGCTATAGTTAAGGTACTGTTACTGTTACCACTCCTAATATCATCAGCTATAGGTCAGGTACTGTTACTGTTACCACTCCTCATCATATCATATCATCAGCTATAGTTAAGGTACTGTTACTGTTACCACTCCTAACATCATCAGCTATAGTTAAGGTACTGTTACTGTTACCACTCCTAATATCATCAGCTATAGTTAAGGTACTGTTACTGTTACCACTCCTAATATCATCAGCTATAGTTAAGGTACTGTTACTGTTACCACTCCTAATATCATCAGCTATAGTTAAGGTACTGTTACTGTTACCACTCCTAATATCATCAGCTATAGTTAAGGTACTGTTACTGTTACCTGTTACTGCTAATATCACTCCTAATATCATCAGCTATAGTTAAGGTACTGTTACTGTTACCACTCCTAATATCATCAGCTATAGTTAAGGTACTGTTACTGTTACCACTCCTAATATCATCAGCTATAGGTCAGATACTGTTACCACTCCTAATATCATCAGCTATAGTTAAGGTACTGTTACTGTTACCACTCCTAATATCACCAGCTATAGTTAAGGTACTGTTACTGTTACCACTCCTAATATCATCAGCTATAGTTAAGGTACTGTTACTGTTACCACTCCTAATATCATCAGCTATAGGTCAGGTACTGTTACCACTCCTAATATCATCAGCTATAGTTAAGGTACTGTTACTGTTACCACTCCTAATATCATCAGCTATAGTTAAGGTACTGTTACTGTTACCACTCCTAATATCATCAGCTATAGTTAAGGTACTGTTACTGTTACCACTCCTAATATCACCAGCTATAGTTAAGGTACTGTTACTGTTACCACTCCTAATATCACCAGCTATAGTTAAGGTACTGTTACTGTTACCACTCCTAATATCATCAGCTATAGTTAAGGTACTGTTACTGTTACCACTCCTAATACAGCCAGTATTATTACGGTAGATATGTGTTTGTTGTCTCTTCACTGGTGTGTGTATCTCTGTCCAGGTGTGGCATGCTGTCTGAGGCAGGTGGACCGTACAGGGAAACTCCTGCCCCCAGGTACTGTAACACCCAATGACGCTCACACATAAACACATCTAACTCTTACTTCGTCCTAATTGTATGTATGTATTGATGCAGGGCTGGACATCCAGGGCTGCCTGCTGGCCCGGGTAGGTTTTGGAAGCCCTCCAGGCCAGTCAAACCTCCAGGTCAATGGCCCCCCCCAAAATAATATTGTAATAATTCTATTTTCAATCTAGGTTATATGTATAATTGTTGAAAGAAACGACAAAATTCCCAAAGCTGTTAGTTCTTTATGTAGATTATCACACGCTCACTGACTAGTTCATCTGTCGGGCAGCAAGAGTGAGCAGCTCGCCACTGGTTGTTGTGTGGAGCTGCACACAGAAGAAGGACAGTAGTAGGGTATGAAGGAAATATGTTTCAACTTAGCATTTACTGGTAGATATTATAAGGCAACAATGGGAATGAAACACAGGTATTTAAGATGTTTGGCCAAAGTCTTGGTTAAATCTTTGCAATGCACAGTTTTGTCATCATGCTCTGTTTGAATGAAAGTTTCTCAAGGCTTTCCATAACCTTCCCAGTTAAATGTTGACTACACAGGAGGCCTACCTGGCACAATTATTTCGGGAAGATTTGTATAAATAGGGTGGGCATTTGTTTTGCAAACTCTGCCATCACATGTATATTGTAGGCTCCATGGTACAGTAGCTCTACACCGCTAGACAAACACAATGGTCTCTTGCAAGGTGAGCAATTTAATTTAAAAAAAACATTTGGGATTTTTCCCAGATCTTAAAAGTGGTCTACCGATGTGGTTTAAGCATTGTTGAGGACTTAAAATATTCAATTTTGGTTGTTTTTCTATAAATAAATAAGAGTGATTTTGATAGTGAAAACCTGAGAACTCGGAAACTGGGAAAAATGTGGCTAAAGATAAAACAGATTTTATTGGCCCTACAACGGTAGCCTGCTGACTGTTCAAAATCGCAACAATAACAACACCCTTTTTGAGATTGCGAGATGTTTTATTTTTCCATCCAATCAATTTAAATGTGATATTGTCAAGTAAATTGTAATTATTTGTGTATGGAGGGTAGGTTATTATGGGCTAGCTTGCTCAGCCCGCAAACTAAAGATAAAATCACCTGATATAGATTTTTTTTTGGGGGGCAGTAGCTTTCAGTTGGAAATGGCCCGGTGTGCCACTGGCAATTTACCTGAATGTATTTACCTGAACGTCAAGCTGTGTGTGTGTGTTGCCTCCCACAGTGTGTGAGGAGCTGAATGTTCGTGACGCTGGGGTTAGGCTGATGACCTCCCTGTCCCTCTGTCCTGGAACGGCCCCCAAAGACACACAACTGTTCCTGTACTTCAGTGTGGGGACAGCACCCTCCTCTGGCTTGGAGGGGGAAATCATTGTAGAGCGCTCCAGCACAGTTAAACAGGTGGGGAATGACTGCTGGTCTGCTGGTCGGTCTATCTGGCTGCCTGCCTGTGTCTGTCTCTCTGTCAGACAGTGTATCTGCTTCTCTGCTAATGAGTGCTAATCATATCTATACATTCTATTGTAGTGTCTCATGAAAATGTTGGAGTCAGCAAGACTTGAAGGTAAAACTATTGGATTATAAGAGTGTGTCCCTTCTCCCTTGTGTGTGCTTTTGTGTTAATGGTGTCGTGTTAATGGTGTCGGGGTAGTGTTTTAGGGGTAATGGTGTAGGGGTAGTGGTGTAGGGGTAATGGTGTAGGGGTAATGGTGTAGGGGTAGCGGTGTAGGGGTAGCGGTGTAGGGGTAGCGGTGTAGGGGTAGCGGTGTAGGGGTAGCGGTGTAGGGGTAGCGGTGTATGGGTAATGGTGTATGGGTAATGGTGTATGGGTAGCGGTGTAGGGGTAATGGTGTAGGGGTAATGGTGTATGGGTAGCGGTGTAGGGGTAGCGGTGTAGGGGTAATGGTGTATGGGTAATGGTGTATGGGTAGCGGTGTATGGGTAATGGTGTAGGGGTAGTGGTGTAATGGTATGTGTGTTGTGTGTACAGGGGACGGGTGGCATCTAAGGAGGCTGGACTGGTGTGAGGAGGTGGGAGAGGCTTTGATGGATGAGGTGAGTAACCAGAATTATAAAACTGGTTGTTTGGATGCTGATTGGTTGATACAGGGAGTTATTCACGGCAATCCCCCAGGTAATGCCTGTTAACAGTTTAATTTGAATTAGCAATGCTCCTTCAGCGTCCCAAAGCCCAGCCAGGCAATTAATAAGCTTGATCTCCCTGGGGAAAAAATGTGTCTCAACAGTTGAGGTTTGCCTAAAACATATATATTTTTTATGAAAACAGGTTGTTCATCTTTTCTATATGCCGGCAATTGTTTTGTTAAAGCAATAAGGGCCCTCGAACCCAGGATTATCAGTGAATAACACCCTCCTAAGGGCTCTTTCCTCTGACCTCTGCTTCGCGTCAGGCTTAAGAACAGGCCATAGTCGGGTGTTATTCTCACGATTATCCCTGGGTCCTAATAAATGATTGCTTCAGCGAAATCAGGAAGCGGGATACATTTTCCGCACTCTTTTTCACTAACTGCCACAATCTCTCTCGTTTCTTTCCCAGGAGGCGTCTCTCTCAGAGCTGAAGATGAGTCATGGAGACGCTCTGGTGATTACTGAGGGACGACTTCCTCCCAAGGTACACTCAACTTCCTGTTCTCTTTCAACCCCATTTACTCTCTACAGACATGTATTCCCTCTCTCACGTCCCCCTTCTCTCTCTCAGGGTTTTCTGAAGCTGTCAGTCTGGCTGTATGTGGAGCCGAGCTCTGTTGTCTCCATGGAAACAGAGGTCAACGGCATGGCCGCGGGGTCCACGGAGGGTCAGAGGTTGGAGGATATGACTACAGGTGAGACACACACACACACACACACAGTATGAAACTAAGTCCACTGGTTAAAATGTGTGTGTGTTTAGTGGGCGGGGCCATGGTGGAGCTGAGGACTGTGGGACAGGTGGAGATCTCAGAGGAGGCTACACTGGAAGAGCTGAAGACTCAGGTAGTGTGTGTGTTGATACTTCTCCTTCCAGTCTGTGTCTGTCCATGCTGTGTGTGTTAATACTCTGTGTGTTAGGTGCTGACCCTGCCGGAGCTGCAGTATGTTTGTGTGCCCACTCCTGCGTTTCTGCGTGTGTGGCAGCTGGAGGGACAGAGACTGACACGTATCCTCAGAGGACAACAACACACACTCAGGTACACACACACTCCTCCCTCTCACTTCTATCCATCTCCTCTCGTCCCTTTCTTTTTCTCAACAAGTATCTGTTCACAGGAAGTTGAAGTTGTGCAGTGGGGTGGAGTTTTGTGTGCAGCAGCTACTGAGAGAAGAGGATCTTGGGTAAGCCTGGGGTTATTCTACTCTGATTGATCAGTTAAGCAGATACCGGAAGCATGATTTCTGGATCTGTTGTTATCCCTCCCTCCCTCCCTCGCTCTTTTCTTCCTCTCCCTCCATCTTATTGCCCCATTCCTCCCTCCCCCAGTCCCAAGGAGGTGTTGCTGCGTGTCCAGATGGGGGTGCCAGGGGAGCGGGGTTACTACCCTCCAGAGGACCTGGTCTGGGATGCTTCTCGAGACCCTTCCCCCAGATCGCTACGCTCTGCCTTGGCCTCAACATACGGCCTCTCTCCTGACTCCCTGCTACTGGCCAAGCACCAGCCACACACACACACCTGGGAGACTTTCTCCAACTGGGTAAGAGATGTGGAGGGAGGAAGGGAGGGAGCCTCATGTTTTGTTGTCACTCTCCTGTGGTTTATTTTATGACTCTTCCTGGTGATTGTTATTGATGCGTGCACACAGAGCCAGCAGGTGTCCAAACGGAAGAAGAAGAAAAAGGCGGAGTCTCTGCTTGGAGCGCCTTTCCACCTTAAAGACGGTGACATCATCGGTGTCAAGGTAACAAATGCACCTCTGTGGTTCATCGTATTGGTTGCTTTCCAGCCTGCTCTGCTTTAATTGGACAGAACTTGCTTATTGAATGTGACATGGTTTTCTGATTTAGATAATACGTCGACAGTAACATGGTGTTTTTCTGATTGGACAGAACCTGTTGATTGACAATAACCGGGACTTTAGCACCCAACAGGATGAGCAGAGGTTGAGGGAAGAGAAGGAGCAACGCAGGAAAGGGTGGGGCTTCTTAAAATATCCAATGAGACTCAGGTCACAGTGTTGGCACTGCTTTTCGTGTATGACATTAGCTTTAGAAGAAAGTGTATTTATAGTTAAAGTTAATGTAAATACAAAAGTAAATGTCTACAGTTTACTTTGATACTATTTCCTCTTTACTCCTGTAGAGGGCAGGGTGTGGGGGCTGAAGTTGAGACCAACCGAGGAGTGGGACCAGAGAAGAAGATGGGGCCAATCAAGACCAGGAAGACAGAGGTGGCCCTGTCAATCAACGTGGGGGTGTTCCGATAGCCTCGCCTTACACACACAAACACATGCGCACATACAGACTTTCTCACCGTGGCATCGCTCAACATAATGAAAAATCTTCGGGACGTGTTTGTGTGCCAAACATTTTTTATAATGTGTTCACACAGCATGACCCCCCCATACATCTGCTATCTACTGCTAGTGTAGGTCTGGTGGTGGGATGACTTACTGGTTCGCTATACAGACCTCTGTCGACTCAGTGTCACAAGCTGCAGTCTCTGACTCTCCTTCCATCTCTCTGTCACTACACCTGGATCCCTTCTCCCCTTTCCATGAGATCCAATAGGAACCAGTATATCTACATGAGATCCAATAGGAACCAGTATTTCCACTCATAGTACTGGGTGTATTACATATATATTGGTATGTATTTACAGTATCTGCTGACTAGTTTGCAATGGTACACACCACAGAGGTATAGATATGTACCAGTAGATTATAGATAATATATACACCTATATTTCTAATAAGAGTTAGTGGATTTATATCCATGCCTTAACATGGACGAGCCACAATTCAGCTCAGTCCAGAATAGTCCTCCCTACCTCATTTCTCTACCTCTCTGTTGCGCCCTCTCTCTCTCTCTCTCTCTCTACCTTTCTTTCCCTCCTAACTTCATCTTCGCTTCGTGGTCTCACCCTCTCGCCATATTCTTTTCTCTGTATCCCATCATGCCTCTGTACCAGAGTTGATCACGTTAATCATACGATAATTATGTTTGTTTTATGTGCATGCGGTGGGTGTGTGTGGTCGGACTTCAGGGAGTTAAAATAATGAATGGATCATTTGACTAATACGTCATACATAACTTTTAGAATTTACGGTTGGACAATGAATACGAGCGACTTTGTTTTGGATTATGAGATTATTTGGTTTCCTAACTAATCTGATGTTTTTATTTTTTCATTTGCTGTAATAACTTAAGTTAGTTTTGAGTACAGTTTGACTTCTACTTGTGGTGAGGGTCATTGCCAAGAGGCAAGGTTTGACAGATGTGTTTTGGATTAAATACAGAATAAAACCGATCAAGATGCATGTTTGCAAATCTTGTTTTATTTCTTTTGAAGTCATGATGCATGTTTACAGACCTTTATCATTTGCATATTCTCTGTAGCAGCCACGAATCATACAATCACACATGTGAATTTACAACTTGTTGCCAGTACCAAGAAGCAAATTCTCCATAAAACCATCATATTTGGCCAAAACAATGCTTATCAAACATGCTGAACAATTAATCAAATGGCCATCTGGACTATTTACATTGACTGACCCTCTTTCTTGAGCTACATTGTTGGTTAAGAGCTTGTAAGTAAGCATTTCACAGTAAGGTCTACAACTGTTGTATTCGGCGCTTGTGATAAATACGATTTGATTTGACATAAATGATGTGGGTGTGTGTGAAACGGACCTGTCCTGGGTTAGGTGGTGACAGGGCCGTGGGAGACATTGCTTTCAGCATCATGTTGTGCATTCTGCATCAACATCAGCTCCACCATGTCTAACACACACATACATGAAAATGAACATTATGCACACACACAAGTAGCTGCATTTGGCATTTGTGTGTGTGTGTTTACCTTTGATGCTCCCAGACCGTGGTGCATGGTTTGGCTGAGGAGGGGGCATCTGTTGTATGAGGGGCTGTTGCTGTGGTAACTGCTGTATGAAGGTAGTAGGCTGCTGGGGCAACTACAGACCAAGAGAGAAATGGCATCAGCTGTCTGTGTAAGAGAGAAATGGCATCAGCTGTCTGTGTAAGAGAGAAATAGCATCAGCTGTCTGTCTAAGAGAGAAATGGCATCAGCTGTCTGTCTAAGAGAGAAATAGCATCAGCTGTCTGTCTAAGAGAGAAATAGCATCAGCTGTCTAAGAGAGAAATAGCATCAGCTGTCTAAGAGAGAAATTGCATCAGCTGTCTGTGTAAGAGAGAAATTGCATCAGCTGTCTGTGTAAGAGAGAAATAGCATCAGCTGTCTGTGTAAGAGAGAAATAGCATCAGCTGTCTGTGTAAGAGAGAAATAGCATCAGCTGTCTGTGTAAGAGAGAAATAGCATCAGCTGTCTGTGTAAGAGAGAAATAGCATCAGCTGTCTGTGTAAGAGAGAAATAGCATCAGCTGTCTGTCTAAGAGAGAAATAGTATCAGCTGTCTGTCTAAGAGAGAAATAGTATCAGCTGTCTGAGAGAAATAGCATCAGCTGTCTAAGAGAGAAATCGCATCAGCTGTCTAAGAGAGAAATAGCATCAGCTGTCTGTGTAAGAGAGAAATAGCATCAGCTGTCTGTCTAAGAGAGAAATTAGCATCAGCTGTCTAAGAGAGAAATCACATCAGCTGTCTAAGAGAGAAATCGCATCGGCTGTCTACGAGAGAAATCGCATCAGCTGTCTAAGAGAGAAATAGCATCAGCTGTCTAAGAGAGAAATAGCATCAGCTGTCTGTGTAAGAGAGAAATAGCATCAGCTGTCTGTCTAAGAGAGAAATTAGCATCAGCTGTCTAAGAGAGAAATCACATCAGCTGTCTAAGAGAGAAATCGCATCAGCTGTCTACGAGAGAAATAGCATCAGCTGTCTACGAGAGAAATAGCATCAGCTGTCTAAGAGAGAAATAGCATCAGCTGTCTAAGAGAGAAATCGCATCAGCTGTCTAAGAGAGAAATCGCATCAGCTGTCTGAGAGAGAAATAGCATCAGCTGTCTGAGAGAAATAGCATCAGCTGTCTAAGAGAAAAATCGCATCAGCTGTCTAAGAGAGAAATCGCATCAGCTGTCTAAGAGAGAAATAGCATCAGCTGTCTAAGAGAGAAATCGCATCAGCTGTCTAAGAGAGAAATAGCATCAGCTGTCTAAGAGAGAAATAGCATCAGCTGTCTAAGAGAGAAATCGCATCAGCTGTCTAAGAGAGAAATAGCATCAGCTGTCTGTGTAAGAGAGAAATAGCATCAGCTGTCTGTGTAAGAGAGAAATAGCATCAGCTGTCTGTGTAAGAGAGAATCAGAATTAGGAGTAACATCAGAAAACACAGTCACACAGAAAGGAACAATCAGGGTTTTCTTGTACTTCAACGCTTCATTACAATATTTATTTTACTGGTGGACAGGGCAGACTCTGCTCTGCTGTCCCTCTCGTTCTCCAGTCGCTGTGGACATGAAGACAAGCAGGAGGGGAGTAGTCAGCAGTCAACAAGAGGCCATGTGCAGCCAGAACTCACAACATCAGAAAATATTGCCTCTTTTACTACTTTTTGTTTCACTCACAAGTTAAAAACATGGCATTTTTGTCGATCAAAGTAAATGATCAGATGATTATTTGATATCCAAAACTTTAAAAACTCAATCAAATAATCAATGACCTTCTCCAGCAGCCTGAGTTTGAGTCAGGTCATCTGGTCAAGCATGAGATTAGTCATTCGGAGAGTACTGTATTCTCCACACTGTGAAGTTGTCCACACACACACACACACAATAAGTGACTGAGGGTCACCGCTGTACACACCCCCACTCCCCCGTCCCCAATTTACCTGTAGCTCTTTAGTCGTACGTCACACACCTTTCGATCAGCTTTCAGTCTCTACGCCAAACTGAGACCACTTACCTGGTTACTAAGGGACACAACTGTTTATGTCAACCAAGCCACGCCTACTGCTTGGTTACCTTTCCTGGTTTTGGTCTTGATCCTAGGTGATTGTTTACCATCTGAGCCTACACAAGCAGTCTATTTCTCTTGAACAACAACCCAGTCAGGTCATTAAAGAAATGTAAAAGCAAGGGTCAGTGAAATTGTTTGGGATAAGAATAGAAAGTCATATATGCAATCAACATACAGACTGGTAGAAATTGGTATAAACTTGGGTGGTTATTTAATCATACCAGATTGGCACCCAAATAGGGTCTGGAATGAGAAGCTCTGGGCTGAAAATGTATAAATTGAGTCTTTATTTTGGAGAGATTGGAGGCCTTCTCCTGTCCAAAAAGTTGGACCTGGACCCAGCGACAAACTTAATCATTTGGAGGCCCCACCCCTCCTCGTTTAAAAAAAAGATTTATAGTAAAGACATCATTTAACTGTAAAAATATATGACCTTTTAACCCCCTCGAGTCTATGGGCCCGGGGCTAGGTTTCTACTGAGCTAACATATGGAATTGTTTTAAGATGGTCATACCAGGGATCTTTTAGCTATTTACTTTAGATTATTAGGACCCATGTAGGTATCAAAAATATATTTGAAAAAAATGATTTGATGGAACATTGAATTTGGCCTTACTGCTGTTTTTGTATTATTTATTTATGCCTCAAGCAGAGATTTTTATTTCTCTTTAATGGTAAGTCCGCCGGTGCCCGGACCTGAAAACAATCAGACCCATACCCGAATGGACCCGAGGACAACCCGAGCAAGACACGACCCATACCTGAATGGACCCGAGGACAACCCAAGCTAGACACGACCCATACCCGAATGGACCCGAGGACAACCCGAGCAAGACACGACCCATACCCGAATGGACCCGAGGACAACCCGAGCAAGACACGACCCATACCTGAATGGACCCGAGGACGACCCTAGCTAGACACGACCCATACCCGAATGGACCCGAGGACAACCCTAGCTAGACACGACCCATACCCGAATGGACCCGAGGACAACCCGAGCAAGACACGACCCATACCCGAATGGACCCGAGGACAACCCGAGCAAGACACGACCCATACCCGAATGGACCCGAGGACAACCCGAGCAAGACACGACCCATACCCGAATGGACCCGAGGACAACCCGAGCAAGACACGACCCATACCTGAATGGACCTGAGGACAACCCGAGCTAGACACGACCCATACCTGAATGGACCCGAGGACAACCCGAGCTAGACACGACCCACACCCTAACATACCAGAGTGACAAAAAAAATGATCAGCCAAGTTGCTCTTCTTCTTTCAGTCAATACATTCACCTTAATAGCTTAAAATAAATATGCTATAGGTCAGGGGTATTCAACTCTTACCTTATGAGGTCTGGAGCCTACTGATTTTCCGTTCTACCTGATAGTTAAATACACCCGTCTGGTGTCCCAGGTCTAAATCAGGCCCTGATTGGAGGGGAACAAAAAAAAAGTAGTGGAACGGGTTTTGAAGTCCAGCGTTGAGTTTGAAGGCTATAGCTTATATAGAGCCATGATCGTGTCCATTCGGGCCCACTCTGGTCTATCGGCTGTAGTTACATAGACCCAAGACCAGATGACAATCAAAGGCTGTGTTCACACAGGCAGCCCAATTCTGATCAAAATTTACTGGGTGAGAGGGGCTGGTTTCGGTGCCAATGCACCACACAACCAATAAACAAAGCATACTGACTTTGTGTACTTCAATGTCATGGTTTGCATTTTCAACACCACAATAAATAGACTAGTCCCCAAGTCCAGAACAGAGGCTGGGAAATGCACAATATTAAATAGAGCCATGACTACATGGAACTCTGCCACAACAGGTAACAAGTTTAAAAAAACAGATAAAAGAACACCTTACTGCACAAAGGGGACTGAGAAGAGACACAGACATGTTATATATGCACTTTGTATTAGTCCTAGATATTGTGTGTATGTACTGATATGTAAACTATGTGTGACATTTTAAATGTATTTCGGTCCTTGACTAATAATGTTCTGTACTATGTCATGTTTATGTGGACCCCAGGAAGAGTAGCTGATGCTTTTGCAGTGGCTAATGGGGATCCTAATAAATACCAAGTGTCAATCTGGACAAACAGAAAATACATTCCTCCCTACCTTGTAGGCTTACTCAATATAGAATGTAGGACTTGACTTTTTGGTGTTTTGTAACAGATGTCTCTTTCCATTCATCAATTTGGCTGCTGCACAGTTTGGATTGGTTGATTTTATTTGTCAGTAAAAAAAATCTGATATTGTGGTCCCTATTTAAAAAAAACATTAATACATAGACACAGAGAGAGTCATGAAAAAATGCTCATCCAGATAGGTATGAGGGGGGAGTTTAAGTTCAATTCTTACAAGCTTGTTTGGCTGGTAGCTTATTCATTAGATGTTTGGGGCTGCTGGTGAACCGTGATGCACAGGCATATTCAGTGACACTGGACTTGCACATTAGCTAGGTTTCCATCCAATTAGAAACAGATTTTTATGCGAATATTCAAAAATCTGAATAAAACAATATGCCTAGGGCCTCCCAAGTGGCGCAGCAGTCTAGGGAGATGTCACTACAGTCCTGGTTCGAGCTGGCTGTGGCTGGGAGACTCATGAGGCAGCACACAATTGGCCCAGGGTCTTCCAGATTGGGGGGGGGGGTTTGGCTCTCCCTGGGATTTCCTTATTCCATCACGCTCTAGTGAGTCCTCGTGGAGAGCTTGCAAGCTGACTTCATTCACCAGTTGGCCAGTGTTTCATCTGACATATTTGTGTGGCTGGCTTGCGGGTCAAATTAAATTAGCAGTGCGGGTTTGGTGCTTGACAACATTAAAATTGTAACAAATATTTATAGCCTCTAGAAAAGAGAGAAGCTTAGGCACAACCCGAGAGAGAGGTAGAGAAATGCCAGTGGCATGCTACGACACCAACATGCATTTATTTATGTCAGATGGCTGCTGCGTCTGCTATACAGATATACATACCAAATATTTAGATTTAAAAAATAAAATAAAGATAAGTATTATATTGTTAGATTACAGGAGTAACTCTCGTAGGCCTGAAACAGTCTTCCCTCCCCTCAAGTTCACCTGTAGGAGTCAGTTGGAGATATGGGGCGCAGTGCCGTCATATCATAGGCCTGCAGTGGTTAAAGCTTAATAATAGCCACACCATACCAAACCTTCACAAAGATTTCTAAACTTTATTAGCGTAATATCAAAAGTAAGTTCAACCATTATTTATAGGGAAAGTATGAGCAGAAGAGCAAATGTAAACGAGGGGAGAAACGCACTACCCTCCCATGTGCTCAATAAAAAAATAACACCCCCCAAAGCAAAAAAAATTATAGTTTGACAACCCTCCCTATTTGGCCCACCCCTCCCCCAGTACATTTCGATGTGTCTATTTTGACCAATCAGATCAGCTCAGAAAAAGACCTCACTTGAAAAGAATAGAGGGAAAAAACATCAGAATTGTGCTGCGTGAATGCAACTAAACCGGAACCAACCCGCATAAGTTTGAAATTTGGACCCGGACCTGGTCTCGGGTATTCGTGTCCGGGTGGACCCATGAAGAGCTCTAATATGTAGTTAGTGGACAAAATCCATAGTCAAGATACCTCAGTTGATAGTTGAACTTGTGAAAGGCAACGCTATGCTGTTACTGGTTAACTCATTTCCCCCGGGCATTTAGTGCGCCGTTTGCATAGGTGGAGTAGTTGGTTTAAAAAGCTTCATGATCCAATCAAAAACAGGCACACATTTTTAAAATAGAGGTGTATGGGTGGACTATTTCTGTGACTCTCTACATGTATTGGCTAATTCCCTTTTCAATCAAAGTTTAGCTTCACCATTCAGTCCTCTGATTGGTTTGTAAACTTGTCAGTCAGGGACCTGTAGAATGTGGGAGGGAGTTTTTTCAGTGCATGTAAACAGAAAGAGAGCATGAATGCTATTGGCTGGGAAATTCGCTCCGAGTGTGTTGATTGGCCATATTAGCGGAGGAAACTTGATAAGGGCGGTGCTAAAACGACATGGCGGCCATATTGAATTTCATATTGACAGTTGTTCCGAAGATTTTCCATCCGCGGTACAAGAAAGTAAAAGGTTTTAGTGGAATAATCGGCGATTTCAGGACATTTGTCCGTAACCTTTAATGGTTGTGTTTCAACCAAGACATGGACGAAGATGAACGACAGAGGAAAATAGAAGCTGGAAGAGCAAAGGTTTGTAACGATTTATGGGTAATGCATCAAAGTAGCTATCTAGCTAACAAGCTAACCTAGCTAAACGTATCAGTATCAGCAACATTGTCGTACAATAAAGTAATAGGTTGCAGTTGCTTGATAGAGGGCTTTGAGTAAGTTAAAGTTTTAGTTACAAATTGAATCGCTAACAAAGCTATAACTAACTACATTACATGTAACTAAGGTTAGCCGAGTCTAAACTAGCTACAGTATAGTTAATAGCTAAACACTTTACTATTCATGAATTATAATGCCCCACTTTGTGGCTTGCTAAACAAATGTTGGTATTGTTCTATTGTTGACTCACCAACCCAGCTGACGTTATACTGCCCATTTTAACTACCCTATTGTCTCATCTACTATTTTAATAACTTACTTTGATAAATGACTTCACTAAATGCACCCAGATTACTACTGTTTATTAACTTAGTTAGTATTTGGCTTGTTGCTGTAGAAACGGATTCCTATTCAGTTTGCTACCCGGCCCAAATAAATTCCCCTTCTGTTTACTGACTAGTGTGGGCCGTTTACTGGGAGAGTATCATCCCTGTTTATCAAGTCGATGCAGGTGATGATGGCAGGAGAATTTGGATAGTCTGTAACGTTATGTGGTTGCGTTTAAGATACACATTCTCTGCGCATATGATCCAATATTTGCAATGCATGGAGAGGTGTGAAACACTACCACTGAGGTTTAAAATCTCAGGACCAGGCAGGCCAAAGTAATATAACGACCCTATAATCCGCGCAGATTTTGGCGGAAATGGCTTGACCTGTCACCTGAGCATCAATTCTTGCAATTCAATCCTACCGTTCCCCACAACGGTGTCTATATCGCTTCAGGTATGGCCTCTGCTTGGGGAGGCATTCTCCCAGCAGTTGTTGTTAATTTAGATAAGCATGTGCTATAGATTATGAGGCGGTCCGGATGCATGACCTACCTGTTTTTGGCACACCTCAAACCTGGGCGATTCTCACAGCTGAGTTGGTATGACTTCCTTCACAATAACTTAATTGATAAACCATTGTTATACCTTATGACAGAAATCCACCAACACGCAGCGCAGTCAGTTGGTAAGTGGTGTGAGATACAGGCTATTGGGTTGTGGTGATTCTGTCTATTGATCTAGAACAGGGGTGGCCAACCTTCATCCAGGAGAGATACTGAGTATTATTCAGGCTTTTGCACCAGCCCTGCTACAACACATCTGATTCAGCCAATCAAGGTCCTGGTGAGCAGCTGATTAGCAGCAAAAAGCCTGTGGTAGCTCTGCATGCGGAGGGTTGGCCACCCCCTGGTCTGTCTATGGGCTCTATTAATCTGTTTTGGGATGTTGACTAGTCACTGTCTTTCATCGCTGTCTTGCGTCTCTATCTCTTTTTCAATTGGATTCTGTTTTGTGGATGGGACACATTTATAAAACTTTGCAGATAGAAATGCACCACTCAGAGACTTCTGTTCATTTATTTCCACATGATTGGACTTGTCTCCCTAGACACTGATCCCACCAGCAGTCTTCAGTTGTCCCCCTAGACACTGATCCACCAGCAGTCTTCAGTTGTCCCCCTAGACACTGATCCACCAGCAGTCTTCAGTTGTCCCCCTAGACACTGATCCCACCAGCAGTCTTCAGTTGTCCCCCTAGACACTGATCCACCAGCAGTCTTCAGTTGTCCCCCTAATGGTTGAATTAGTGGAGGGCTCTCTGGTATCATAGCAGATGTGTCATTGAGAACACACACCATCAGATGGTGCCATGACACTGGTCCTCGAGGACTCCCAACAGTACACATTTTTATTGTAACCCTGGACAAGCACACCTGATTCAACTTGTCAATTAATCATCAAGCCCTCAATGAGGTGTGTTTGAGGGCTACAATGAAACTGTACTGTTTTTCAGGGTACTTGAGAAACAGGGTTGGGAAACATTGGTCTAAAATAGTATAGAAAAAAGGGTGCAGTTTCAGACATAATCGAACACATTGGATCCCAGTAGGCCTTCTTGCAGTTAGCATCCCAACCCTGACATGGCACTTCTGAAGGAGCTAGTATGCCCTCAAATATAGCAACAGTATTAGAAAAGTTGAAAACTAATCAACAAATGGGCATGACATAGGCTGCAGTAGGCTTTTTCATGCTTGTCTGAATTGTGAAATCGTCAGTTGGCCACTTATGGCAGCTGTTGCTATGGTGACATGCCACGTCTGCGTCAGTTTTCTATTGCTTTGAGGCAAACCAAGCTCCCGTCTTCAGTTTGAACACAAATAGCCTACATACGTACACACACAGCTGCCTGTCTGATGGTATTAGTGTGTAGAGCAGCATGTTCGACTACAGCCAAGTCTAACCTCACTTTAACACAGATACAGACACAGGAGGCTGTGGATGGTGAGTGGGTGTGTACAGTATCTGCTGAAAGCTGGGCAGACTTCAATCGAGTAGAACCGCCCACATGTAGAGATCAGGCATTGAAACACACACACACGTGGGTCAGTAGCACTGCTCAATGCAACATGAGTCCTGGGGCTGGACATGGCATGGGTCGGCTTGTTACGGGTTTGCTTGGGTTAGAACAAAGCACGTGCTACCACACTGGCACACACTTTGGGCTCGGGACAAAGCTCCTCCTGTGTTCTCTGCATTACACTGCCATCCCAACCCTCGGTGGGAGGTTGAAGTGTCATATTGAGACTAGTGTGCTTGTCTGCCGTGTGTGTGTTTTGTCTCAACTGTGTGTGATTGATAGATTGGTCTGATGGTTTGAAAGGGAGGGAGTGTGAGGGAGAGAAAGGCTGTGGGTGGGTGGGAGGGAGAGAGGGGGAGGGAGCGAGAGTCAGAGGTGGAGCGTTATACGAGGGTCTCTGAACCACTGTAATCTGATTTAAGCTGCTTATAGAAGAGGGGAGAGAGGGAGAGCGAGAGACCGGGATGCTGAAAGAGATGCAAAGTGAGATTGGATGCACAATTACTCTGCCTAAATCAGTGCACTTGGACTTCAAAATGTAATGTTTTTCTGATTGCTCTGTTGGGAACCTTGTTGTCCAGTGATAGTGGTTTTGGGAGATCTATGGAGCGATGCTGGGAGGTTGACTGTTAGGACTAAGTGGAGACTGTGGCTGGTTGACTGCTTTGGACTGGCAATGTGCTGGGGCTTTCATTCTCTCTGCTGGTTCAATCAGGGATGTTACCTGTGTGCTGGGAAGATGATCTGAATCAAACTCTTGTTCTTGCTCATTGGGCGGATGAAAACCTTCACCCCTTAAACCTTCACCCCTTAAACCTATAGCCTTTTCTGACTTAAGTCACTGGGATGATTTATTGAAACTTTGACCTTTTTATTCACTGATCAGAATGATGGATTTGAACTTTGATGGACTTTTGGTGGACTCTAACCCCTGACTTCTAAGTTAACCCCTGACATGCTGATAGTGTGGTGGTGTTCAGCCCTCCTGACCTACTTGTCCCTCTACCTCTCCCTGTCCTTCCTGCGTAGCTTGCTAGCTTCCGACAGAAAAGGGCGAAAGGGGACGGTGAAGTCGCGCAGAAAAAGACGCAGAAGAGGAAGGGCCCGTCTCCAACGCAGAATGACGGCCCAGTGCAAGGTCGCCCCCTAGGGATGGACCTCCAGACAGACGGCAGCGCCACACAGCAGGACGACATGTGTAACAATGAGGTGAGTCTCTGGCTGAATGAATGAAAGGAATGTAAATATCCACACTGTTGCATAGGCTGACTCTATAGTTTAATGCAGCATTTCAATCATCAGGTCTTTGTCAGATTTGATTGTATGCCAATTCCAACTCTATGAGCATGTATCTCTCCATGGGTCAGAAAATGTCATTAGTTTCTCTGTGGAGTGAAAACGATTCAGAAGACCGATTGGCTACGGTGTCTGACCCATATGTCTCAACGTATGGATGTCAACTCAGCAGCCTCCTATGCTTTAGCAACCCCCCCACACACAGGGTAAAAATGGGTCACTAAACACAAAGATGCTTCTGGCAGCTGGTTGTCATAGCAACATGAATGTGATTACTGTCAACTATGTACAGGCTTTAAAGGGGAAGTCCATCTAATTTCATGGAAATAATAAAGCAAGCCATCTATGAGTTTGTTCAATGAGGTGTGTTTGTGCAATGCTAGAACAAAAGCCTGCACCATCTGCATCACCATACAGCTCTCAGTGACTAATATTAGATGGTCACGGCTGCTTTAAATGAATAGTTCACCCAAATGATCAAACCTGTCTAATCTTATAGATAGCCAAGCAGGTAGTCTATGAATATGTGCAATATGACTAGGTTTACTTACCCCCCCCCCCAAATGTAACCCTTAAGGAACCACAACGTTTTGGTGAGACCGATCCGAGCCAACTTCCAGAGTTCCAGGGGCACTTGGAGCAACACCATCCCCAGGAGGGGAGCAGTGTCCTGGGCGAGCAGGCGGTCGATGGGCATCCTGAGGAGATGGAGGTTGTGGGAGACGAGGTCCTAGTGGTTCACACTGGAAAAGATCAACTCAAGGTACTTAACCGTACATACATACAGTTTATTTAATCAATAAGGCCTGAGGAGGTGTGGTATATGGCCAATATACCACGGCTAAGGATACAGTGCCTGGATACAGCTCTTAGCTGTGGTATATTGGCCATATACCACTAACCCCCAAGACGCCTTATTATAAACTGGTTACTAACATAATTAGACCAGTAAAACATTATTTTTTTAAAAATTGTCATAGACGTGGTATACGGTCTGGTATACCACGTCTTTCAGACAATCAACATTCAGTCTTTGTCTATAAATGAGGAAATATGGAAAGCTTTTCCTATTGTAGAGGATGGATGGGAGAGAAACGGCTTGAATTCTATTTCCATTATTGCTGGAGAAATTACATAATCGTGTTATAAATACGTACCAGGAGAAATGGGTTAGACGTGTGTTCATATGCATGCCCTGCAACAAAAGTTACATACACACACACACACCACTCGTGTGTTGTACCTCGTTTCCCTCCTCCAGGAAGCAGTAGTTATATTCTTAACTTTATGGTTAGATGCACTTGTTTGACACACACCACCCACAAACACACACATACACACCACACACACACCACTCCTAACTGGGTTGGGTATTTTCTCGTTTGGATTAATTTGTTCTCATGCTTTTTACCCATAAGAACCCGGTGCTGCTTCTGAATAATTAGAGATAGAGTGCCTTCAGAAAGTATTCAAACCCCTTGAGTTATTCCACATTTTGTTACAGCTTCAATTAAAAATGGATTAAATAGATTATTTTTCTCACCCATTGTTACGAATCCCTTTTGGCCCGACAGTCTAGGGGGGATGGTAATGAGACCCGTAACATAACTCATGCAAATTATTATTGTGACAAAGTAAAAGTGTGCACGAAATAACCACGACAACAGAAATCTACCGTCAAACTCTAGGTTTATTTATAAACACACGGTAATGGGGGGAGCAGGAAAAGGGGCTGAGCTGGACCCAAGGAAAGAAACAATAAGTATTCAAAAACACCCCTAAGCTAGACTAGCCTACTCTAACAACAGCTAACTAACTAACCAAAAATACAGTGGGTGGTCCGCCCAGTTCTAACTAGTGTATTTAACAAAGTTCACCTACGGGTAGTGTATGCCCATGGGCGACTTGTCTTGGTTTCCCCTTTTCCCACCAGCAACAAACAAACACCATAACCAAAAATAATACTCACAGGTGATGACAAAGTGCTATGAGGTGCTTAAACAAAAGAGAGGTTAAGACACAAAGCGAGAGTGAAACACCGAGACCTACAGACATGGCATTTACAGAGAGATTGAGCTAGAGATTGAGCTAGAGATTGCTCTAGAACAAACAAATGATGGGGTTTTTAAACCATGGGGAAGGAACTGTGATAGGGTAGGAAATAGGAGGAGGTGTGTCTTCTGATTGATGATTGATTGTTGACTGATTGGGGAGTGATGGTTTTCACCTGTGAGGGGAGAAGGAGAGAAAAGAAACACACACAGGATACACACACACACAGGATAACTGTATCCGTAACACCCATCTAAACACAATACCCCATAATGACAAAGTGAAAACATGTTTTTAGAAATGTTAGCAAATTTGTTGAAAATTAAATAGAGTAATATCTCATTTACATAAGTATTCACACTCCTGAGTGGTTGTTTACCATTGCTAAAAAAAACATTTTAAAGTCTTGCCATAGATTCTCAAGCAGATTTAAGTCAAAACTGTCACTCGGGAACATTCACTGTTTTATTGGTAAGCTACTCCAGTGTAAATTTGGCCTTGTGTTTTAGGTTATTATCCTGTTGAAAGGTGAATTTGAATCCCAGGGTGTCTGGTAGAAAGCAGACTGAACCAGGTTTTCCTCTAGGATTTTGCCTGTGCTTAGCTCCATTCCATGTATTTTTTTTTTATCCTGGAAAAACTCTCCAGTCCTTAATGATTGCATACCCATAACATGATGCAGCCACCACTATGTTTGCAAATATGGAGTGGTACTCAGTAATCTGTTGTTGGATTTGCCCCAAACATAAAACTTTGTATTTAGGACAATAATTGAATTGCTTTGCTACATTTTTTGCAGTATTACTTTAGTGCCTTGTTGCAAACAGGATGCATGTTTTGGAATATTTTTGGGTTCCTTTTCACTCTATCAATTAGGTTAGAATTGTGAAGTAACTAAATCTACAATCCTACATTTCCCCCTATCACAGCCATTAAACTATGTACCAATTGGTCATTGTGGTTGAATCTGTGCTTGTAATTCACTACTCATCTGAGGGACCTTAGAGTTAATTATGTGTGGGGCACAGAGATGAGGTAGTCATTTAACAAATAATGTTCAACACATTGCACACAGTGAGTCAATTCAACTTATTATGCGAGTTGTTAAGCAAATCTTTACTCCTGAACTAATTTAGGCTTGTAATAACAAAATGGTTGAATACTTATTGACTCAAGACATTTCAGCTTTTCATTTGGAAAAACATAATTCCACTTTGACTTTATGGGGTATTGTGTGTAGGCCAGTGATGACAAATCTTAATATAATCCATTTTAAATGCAGGCTGTAACACAACAACAATGTCTAGTGAATACTTTCTGAAGGTACATATTTCTCTGTGCTCTCTCCCTTCCTCCCTCCCCAATTTCCCTCTCTCTCTGCTCAGTCTCCTCGCTCTGCTCTGTCTGCTCTGTCTCCCTCACTCTGCTCTGTCTCCCTCACTCTGCTCTGTCTCCCTCACTCTGCTCTGTCTCCCTCACTCTGCTCTGTCTCCCTCACTCTGCTCTGTCTCCCTCACTCTGCTCTGTCTCCCTCACTCTGCTCTGTCTGCGCAGTCTCCCTCACTCTGCGCAGTCTCCCTCACTCTGCGCAGTCTCCCTCACTCTGCTCTGTCTGCTCAGTCTCCCTCACTCTGCTCTGTCTGCTCAGTCTCCCTTTCACTCACTCTCCATCTCTGCCTGTTCCTCTCTCTGTGTTATACTTTGCATTCCCCTTGCAATCAACTATTTGCCATTTAGCAGCCACCTTTAATCCAAAGTGATCAGAATAAAATGTAATAAAGTAAGGTGTTAAGAATAAAATGTGAGTTTATGTCTGTGTGTGTGTGTGTGTCTGACTCTATAGTCTCTCTCTCTCTGCAGCAGTTACAGGCCGCAGTAGAGAAGCGTAATGAGATCATTAGCAGACTGAGCTGTAACCTGCAGGAGGCGCTGGAGAGCAGAGACCAGGTACAGCGGGAGGCCTTCTCCCTCACTGGACAGATACAGGCCCTGAAGATGCAGCTACAGCAGGTACACGCTCACACACACACACGCTCACTCACACACACTTCAAAAAGTCTAATAACATTCGTTTTTTTTTTACTGCTAGTAATGAAGTAGTGAATGTAAGCTCTTCGATGTCCCTGTTTTCTTTTCCAGACCTCTCAGTTCTTTCGCTCCAGGACACAAGGGGGCTCTGAGCTCTCCCTAGCCCAGCGGAAAGCCTCCCAGCCTGACCACAGCTCCTACGACCTCTCCTCACTGCCCAACCACCTGGAGGTCCCAGTAACAGAACCAGGGGAGCAAATACGCACACTCCGAATGGGACATGAACAGACTGGAGCTGGGTGTGAGAGCCCAGCACAATGTATTGATCCTGAGATGGATGTACTGATACACACATTGAGGAGAGAGCTGCTAGAGGAGAGGGAGTTAAACCAGCTCATGCTTTCCCAACTAGAAGAGGAGAGGACAGGGAGGGAGGAGGAGAGGAGAGAGATCCACCAGTACAAGGAGGAGAAGGAGGTGTTGAATAGGGAATTGCAGGAGCTAAGGAGGAGACTGGAGGAGGCGAGGGAGAGAAGGAACGAGAGGGAGGATGAGCGAGAGATCAGGGAAAGACAGGAAGAGGAGAAGAGACCTGGAGAGGAGGTGCAGAGAGTCAGACAGATGTTGGGGGAGAGAGGGAGAACGAGGGAGGAGTTGGGATTCAAGGCTTCTAAAGACAAACTGAACCAGGCAAAGGCCAGTGTGGAGGAGGAGGATGGGGAGGGGGAGGAGAGAGAGGAGTGCCTTCTGGACGTGTCCCTCCCCACTGATGGCACCCCGCTGTTGGAGCGCTACCTGTCCTCGGCCCTCCCCTCACACTCGTGCTGGGCCAATGAAAGTCTGGAGGAGTGCAGCCTTCTGGAAGAGCACAGCATTCTGGACAACTCTGGCAACTACAGGTTAGAGGGACATTACTGTGTGTGTTTTGCCCTTATGGTGGATTTTCCCCCCGTACGAATCACCTCTCCTAATCTCTCTCCTTTCAGTCCTCTCATCCCTCTCTGCCTCCATCCCATCACAGGTTTGAGCTGGACAGTGATATCGTCAGTGGTGGTGACCAATCCCAGCTGTCCTTTTCGCAGGAAGAACAAACTCACTTTCCCGTCCCACCATCCACTGCACGGTCCCCCGACCCTGAGAACGAAACCTTGCCCTCTTTCGCCTCCCAGTGGCAGAACAACCCCCTCTCTGTCTCACGAGACGCCAGCGAGACCTCTGAGAGACTCAGTGAGACGTCAGAGAATCAGGAGATCTCAGACCTGGGCAAGGAGCTGCTCATCCAGCAGTGTGGAGACCTCAGGGAGGAGGTGGCTCTGAGGGAGAGGGAGAAGGAGGTGGTGATGGAGGAGTTGAGGAGGAGCGCTGAGGATCTGGAGGAGGCCAGGGCCAGGTGAGTGTGTTATAGTGTGTGCCTGTCTACCATACCTTTATGTGTTAGAGAACTTACAGCTCATGTTCATCGTGTGTGTAGGTGGGCCCAGGTCTCTGAGGAGCTGCAGGAGGCGCACTGGGAGCTTGAGGAGGAGCGGGAGAAGAGGAGGCGAGCTGAGGAGGAGGTCAGCCTGAAAACACACGAGGAGGACAATCTGAAGAACAGACTCTGCACCTTACTGGAGGAGAGAGAGAAAGAGATGGGGAGTCTCATCTCCTCTCCTTTCCTAGAGAAGGGAGGTACCTTCCTCCCCAGCCAGGAGCAAGTGATGGAACAGCTAAAAGAGGAAAAATCTCTCCTCCTCTCTCGTCTAAAACAGCAGGAAGAGCTGCTCTCCTCTGTCCGGTTGGAGAAAGGAAGCAACAAGGAGAAAGAGGGGGAGCTGAGGGAGGTGGAGGAAGAGAAGAGTGTTCTCCTCTCCAGGTTGAGGCAGCAGGAGCAGCTGGTTTCCTCTCTGCAGGAGGTGAAACAGGCGGGAGACTCTGTCTCCTCTGAAGTCCATGCTCTGTTTGGACGACAGCTACAGTCACTACAGGTAGCTAGGAGCTTTCTTCTTCCTCCCTCATTACTTCTCCCTCTTTTCACTTTTTCCTCTCTTCCTCCCTCTCCTCCCCTCTTCCCTCCCTCTCTTTCTTTTGTTTCTACTTTTTCTCAATTCACTATCTTCCACTAGCTAATCCTGGTGTTTTTTTTTTTTTCTCTCTCTCTCTCTCTCTCTCTCTCTCTCTCTCTCTCTCTCTGTCTCTGTCTCTGTCTCTGTCTCTCTCTCTCTCTAATTGGTTTGATTGGTTCTAATTGAGTCCAAGCTAATAACCTCTCCTCTCCAGACCCATCGTGACCAGCTTCTAGCCCTGCTGGAAGAAACTAAATCCAGGCACAAAACCACCACTGCCCTCCTAGGTCAGAAAACCCTGGAGCTCGACACCGCTCAGAAAGAGATGCACAGAGTCCAGAAGGAGGCGGAGACAGCGAGGCAGGAGGTGGAGGAGAGGGAGAGGAGGATAGAGCAGACGGAGAGGGAGAAAACAGAGGTAGAGTCTGAGTTGCTGTGTCTGAGACAGAACCTGTGTAACCTGGAGGAGGTGCAGGCCCAGGGAGTGAGGGAGAGGGAGGAGGGCAGAAGGAGAGAGGAGGAGATGGACAGAACCATGCGGAGAATGGAGAAGGTGATGGCAGAGGAGCTGGAGGAGTTCCAGAGACAGCTCCGAGACCAGGAGAAAGAGGTGAGGAGGAGGGTGGTTGTGATGAGGAGGAGGAGGATGATGATTAGACTATGTATTTGGACCTGTTCAGGAAGTACTGAACAGACATGATATCTCTTTTTCAGGTGGAGGAGGAGCGGGAGAAGTGGGAGGAGGAGAGGCAGGAGAAGGACGAGGAGGTGCAGGGGGTGAGACGCCTGCTGGAGGAGCAGCGGAGGGAGAGGGAGCAGGAGGTGAAAGCGCTCCTGGAGCAGCAGATGCGGTCTGTGGAGGAGGCCACAGAGAGACTGAGAAGATCTCACAGTGAGGATGTGCAGGAGCTGCAGGAGAAACACCAGGAGGAGGTGTCTGAGCTGAGCAGCCGTCTGGAGAGAGAGCTGTGTGAGCAGAGACACCGTCTGGAGGATGAGCAGAAGAGACAGATCAGCCTTATCAAACAGGTACACACACACACACACACACACACACACTACAACAACTTATTCACATACCTGTGTTCTGCTAGTCATCCACCCTCTATCTCTTGTTTTCTGTCTCCAGGTGAACGAGAGAGAACACCAGAGGATGCTGTCGGAGATGATGTCACAGCAGAGGGAGGAGCTTAGCCATTTAAAGGCAGAGCTATCAGGGGACCAGAGGGAGAGCATGGAGGCAGCCCACCAAGCAGAACTACTACAGATACAGGTACACACACAACCACCCCTACCAGGTTTTCTGTTAGCCAGATTTGATTAAACTGGCGCCGGCCAGTTGTCCCAAAAAATAAATAATAATCATTGCAAAATGATTTTTTTTAATGTAAATACATTTGACCGGTCATGCTTATTGGTCTACAGGTTAATTTGCATAATTTAGTAGAATTGCGTTAGCGCGTGTGTATTTTCATTGGTCGTTATGTTTATCACACGCACAGCATACAGATGCAGAGCCTATATGAGCGGGGAATCTGTCAGTGGCGAGAGCTGCTGCTTCAAGTCCTCAAACAGCTCATTCCTTCCTGCTGGAGTGAAACATGCTTTTTTAATAACAATATAATAACAATTCTAAATGAAATTTTGTGTTTAAAAAAATGTTTCGATGGCCACAATTTAAAAAGAGCTACTATTTTTATTTCTCAACTGATAAATTGAAGCTCGCTTCCCATTCGCCATTCAAGTACAATGGTAGGCAGGCTTCAATCCATCACACTCCACTTTACAATGAGCTGGAGGCAGTATGCATTTGGAAAAGATATAGTTAGTAGTTTAAAACCTGAACGTTTTACTTCATATTATGACTTGGCATGGCTTCAAAATATAATCCCACCATAGAAACATGGAGGCAATTATTTTACGAAGACTTCCATTGAAACCAGTAGCCTATATATTTTTGTTGTACACGTTCTATTGGTTTTCAAATCCACTTTATTTGTCCAGTAGCCAAAGGCACAATCCTAGTCATATTAGCAACCCATGATAGTTGTTGCATCTTTAGATCTCCCACTTTTCTACATTTCGAAGAGATATATTTTAATCTCTGTTACATGAAACTGTTTGCATTTGCGGTGTGCTTTTGACAACGGTGTTCTCCTGCTAATTGCATTGTGGAACGAACATGCGTAGCCTACTGCTTTGGTGTGTTTCTGCACTAATCATCTGAATAAATAATAGTTTATTCAAATGTTACGGTAAATGTCCAGATCTGTTGCATTGACCTCATTGCTTTAAAAAAAAAAAAATGTCACTTAGGCCTACTGGTTGTATGAATTTAGGATCGATCATCCCACAACTGTCCCAGAGTCTGTTTAGTATCGTCTATTTCTTTCTCCCCCAGAACGACTAGGTGAACAATAGATTATTTTAACTTTTATGGGGAAGATTGACATACGCTAGTGATTTTGCTGTTCGTTACACGTCTTGTTGGCTGAGGAAAAGTAATTGTGGCAGGTAATCTATCATCTCCAAAGTGCTCATCGGTTTTTGGTAAGGATGCGTGTCGTTGCATCCTCAAGTTGCGTGTTCTGTTAAAGCTGCAATATGTCACTTTTTGGGAGACCTGACCAAATTCTCATAGAAATGTGTGAGAGATCTGTCATTGTCATTGAAAGCAAGTCTAAGAAGTGGTAGGACTGTTTTTATGTGCGGTATTTCTATGCTTCCCATTATATTTCACCGTGGTTTAGATGGTACAATGATTCTCTACACTTTACTTGCTTTGCTACATGAACTGAATTTTAGCAACCAGGAAATGGCGGAGTGATTTCTGCATAGTGCAGATAATAACCATAATCTAAATGTGTTTTCTGTCATTCTGAGCACCGTGGGTGCAGGTTACACACCCAATGCATATGGGTCCGTTAAATTAAAATGCTTCCTTCAAATGTCCGGCTTCACATTTTCCTAATGGAAACCCTACCCTCTACCTACCTCTCTCTTTTATCTATCGCTCTATAGAGCCAACAGGCTCTGGAGCTGGAGGCGCTGCGTCTGAGCCTGACCAACCACCAAACGACCCAGCTAGAGCTCTCCCAGACCAACCTGCAGCGGGAGCGGGAGGCCTCTCTAAGCGAGCTCCAGGCTTCCCTCAGGGAGAAGTGGGCCCAGGAGAGGGCCGTGCTGCAGGCCAGACAGCAGTTTGAGGTGGAGAGGCTGAGAGCTGAGAGTGAGGAGAGGATCCAGCGAGAGCAGCAGGAGTATCACAGGAACATGGGTGAGGATGATGGTAGTAGAATAGGGCCTTCTCACTCAGATGCTCCAATGCATAGCTCTGTTTAACAAATGGCCCTTCATCTGACCTGATTGAGTTGGTGTGTGTGTGTGTAGATGCTCTGAGGCAGGAGTGTGAGAGTCGTCTCTCCCAGGAGAGAGTGTCCATGGAGGAGCGGCAGGCTGCAGAAATAGTGGCCTTGAGATCCCGGTGGCAGCAGGAGTCCGAGAAGGCCCAGTCAGAGCTCCAGACACAGCTGTCAGAGGCTCGGGTATCACTCTCCACCCAGGCAGCCTTCACCCAGACTGGGGCAGATCTGTCCGAGGCCCGGGCTAGCCTGGAGGAGCTCCAGAGGCTGGAGGGGGAGCTGAACCAGGCCTGGACCGAGAGGGACGCTGCTGCCCGTGAGTCAATTAATAAGTGTTATTGATGTTGTCCGTATGTTGTAAGCATGTTGTAAACACGTGGTAGGGATGTTATGAATGTGTTACTGCTACTCTCCAGGTGCAGTGGAGGATCTGGTGTCCAGACATCAAGTGGTGCTGCAGGAGAGAGAGGAACAAACACGGCAGCTACAGCAGGAGGTGAACACACACTTCTGTTTCTGAGATTTGCTTTATGCTTTGGATAGTGCCTTTCCTAAACTCTCTCTCCTTCCTCTAGGTGTGTCGTCTGCATGGAGATCAGGTGACTCTGAGACATACTTGTGACCAGGAGGTCTCTCAGCTCTGGGCTCAGCTAGACAACATGAGGACCAGCCGCCAGGAACTGGGAGGTGAGTACACACACACACACACACTCTGGACCTATGCTAGAACATAATTCGTCAAGTAGTACAAATTGGTTTGATTGGTCAACCAACATAATTTCAGATACCTTGTCTTTTTCCATCTCTGTTTTTCCCTCGCCTCTCTCTCCAGAGTTGAAGGAGCAGCTGCTAGCTCGTTCGTCGCGGGTGGATGACATCGAGCGTCTGAAGGCGGAGTTTAACGTGCAGAGGCGGGAGATCAATGAGCAGAATGAGGTTGAGCTGGAAAACCTGAGGAGGTACGCGCGCACACACACACACACCTATGCAGCTGAATGTGCTCTCCTACACACACCTATACAGGTAGGTAAATGCACAAGGTATACAAGTGAACACACCAATGTAAACCCATGCAAGTGAACACACACTTACACTCCATTAATGTATATCCGGTCAGGTACTTTGAGCAGCGTCTGCGAGTAGCAGAGGAGAGCTACCGGGAGGAGATAGCCCTGCTGCAGCTGAGACTGGTGGAGGGAGCCCTGGAGGACTCTGTACTCAAGACCCAGGATGCTAGGTATGCTAATGCTAGAGGCCTCGCTCGGCTAATCTGCCCACCAGCCGCCAATTACACACAATCTATAAGCCTGGGCCAGTGGTGGGCCATGTTACTGACCACTGTCGTGTGTGTAGTTTCCTGTCTGAAGGGAGAGAGGAGGAGGAGAGGAACGATGTTCTGGCTGAGATCACACTGAAACTGGAGAAACACCAGGAGGCGTTTGACCAGCTGCGTGTCCAGTTGGAGGAGAGACACACTCAGGAACTGTCTAACCTACGGTCCTCTATGGCCCTGTCCTACAGAGAGGAGCTGCTACAGGTACACACACCAGGGTTTTACCATTAACCTGTAAGGTCAATTCATTGATTGAATACAGGCATTTTGGGGCCGTATGCATTTTGAAAACATACGGTTTGAAACTACATATTATGAGGCATGCCTTACCTTGCTTCAAATTAGCATAGCCAAAATCCAACCAAATGTGCAGGCAATTATTTTATAAAGACTTCCATATGCCATTTAAACCAGTAGCCTATTTCTCTTATGTTCTATTGGTTTTCAGATCAACTTTATTTGTCCAGTAGCCAAAGGCACAATCCTAGTCATATTACCAACCCATGCTAGTTGTTGCATCTTTAGATCTCCCCCTTTTCTACATTTCTAACCAATATTTTCATCTCTTGAAATCGCTGGCATGTGAGGTGCCCTTTTGACAAGTGTTTTCCGCTAACTGCATTATGGAATGAACATTCACACGTAGCCTACTGCCTCGTGCTCATTGCTGCTCTTAGAATGTAAAGAAATAATAGTGGACCTGTGGACAGTGATTCTAACATCTTCAAAGTGTCCATCGGAATTCGTTAAGGACACAAGCCATTGCATCCTCGAGTCTAAATGGGATTTCTGGAATTCAGAGCACTGTGGGTGGGACGACCTAATCAGGTTACACACCCAATACATATCGGTCCGGCAAATGCAATAAATGTCAATTAAAATGCTGCCGGTCAAATGTCCGGCGCTACATTTTCCTAACAGAAACCACACACACACATACACACATACACACACACACACAGGAGCAGTCTCACCTATGATCCAGCATGATCAGGCCTGGTCTTTCCTTCACTATTTTGTTTTCTCTCTAGGTGCGTTCAGACCTGACTGATCGTTACTATGGCGACCTGCAGGAGCTGAAGACTCGCCACGCCCTCGAGATGGAACAACTCCGCGCTAGACTGTCAGACAGCCATGTCAGAGGTATACGCACTCTCTTTCTCACACACACATTGGAATATTCTTCAACATGTAAAAATATTTTCTCTTTCCCTCAATTTATCATTTTCCTCTTCCACACAGAGCTGACGAGGGTGCGTCTGGAGGCTGCCAGACAGGTGGAGGTAAGAATGAGGATAGTGAATGAATTCGATTCTGTAAATCGAAGTGAGTCGAAGTTCTGTTATGTTTCCAGTGGGAGTAGGTTTAATAATGTGATGTGAACAGGTGGAGGTGGAGCATAGAATGTGGTGTCACTCTGAGGAGCTGCAGACCAGAACGACCATGATTCAGAACTTGGAGACACGACTGGCTGCCCTGGCAGACACACACAATATGGAGCTACGCTCACACACTATGAAGGTACACTCACACGTACACTGAAAATACACACACACGGAGAAACACAAACTCACAGCAAGTACATACATACATAATTGTGTGAGTATGTGTGACAACGTAATGAGTGTTGCCACATGTTGACCCGGAATGACCGTATGTTGACCCGGATGTTTTTAGCTGAAGCAGAGCTTTGCTGAGGAGCTGGTTGTGAAACTAGCAGAGGAACATAAGGAGGAGAGGGAGCGAGTGATGGAGGAGATGACCCTGAGGAGAGCGGAGGAGGTGCAGAGGCTCAGACAGGAGCTCCAGGAGGAGGGGGAGGCACGGGTCTCTGCCCTGAGAGAAGCGCTGGAGAGAGGGATGGCGGAGGAAAGGAGCGCTCTGGAGAAAGGGATTGAGGAGGCGAGAGCAGCGCTCAGGAGTCTACAAGCCTCACTGGACAACGACCTGAGTAAGTACATGAAAAGGTTTCATGTAGTTCCACCTCCCTTATTTCACTGTCACTTCTGCATGGTCTTTGCCCTTCGTCTCACATGTCTCTCCCCCAGACCCCCAGGCGGTGGCAGTGAGACAGAGACTAGAGGCCCAGTACGAAGCTGAGCTGGCCAGGGCCAAGTCCACCATGTCTGCCGAGGTCAAGGAGCTGACTGCTCTGCTTCAGGAGCAGGGAGACCAGAGGCTATGCCAAGCCCAGGACAGGTGAGACATGGCTGGGGTAAAACACCCAGAGAGACTAGGGGGGTCTGGAGGTTAATACAGTGCGTTTCATGTAATACCAGAGATTCTCACTAGCTAGTGAACGTTTGCCCCATAGTAAACGAATGCATTCACAGAGAGAGTTAACACTCTATCTGTCCTTTCATCTTGAAATGAATCTGGCTGACCTGTTCTGCATGTGTGTAGGTTCCAGGAGGAGAGGGAGGAGTTGGAGCAGCGTCTGGCCCAGCAGGGTGAGGTTTCTCTGGGGGAGCTGAGGGAGGAACACATGGCCGCCATGGAACTCCTGAAAACCACGCTACTGACCAACCACACGAAGGACATGGACATGCTACGAACCAATCACAAAGCAGAACTGGACTCCTTGTTGGCCAATCACAAGGCTGATCTCAAAGCAATGGCAACGGAGATCGCAACAAAACACGAGGAGCTTGTTGTCTTGGAAACCAGCCTAGAATCAAAACGCAAGTCCGAGCTCGATCACCTGGAGGCAGTCCTACAGGAAACCAATCAGGCTCAGCTAGAGGCACAGGAGGCGGAGTTAGAACATAGGCATCAGGAAGAGAGGGAGGAGCTGGAGAAGAGGATGCTGGGTAATATGGACACACTGGAGACCACGTACCTGAGGGAGATCCAGGTGAGAACATACACACACACACACTGTTTTAAAGCTTGTATATCTATATTCTACATTTCACATCTATTTTATCTTAATGTTCTCATATCTCAGACTCTGCGTGATCAGAAGTCTGCGCTTGAGGCGAAGCATAAGCAGGAAGTGGAGCGTGAAAGGTCAAGGCTTAACCAGGAAGTGGAGCGTGATGGGTTGGAGCAGCAGTCTGTCAGGGAGGAGCTGAGGAAGGAGCTGGCTCAGCTTCACATGGAGAAGTTTAGCGCCATGGCAACGGAGCTCAGCCACACCCACCAGGTGAGATAACAAAGTGGTCATTTGAAGTCAAGAAAAGATGCAAATTCGCCACATTTAAAAAAAAAAAAATAATAATCATAATAATTTGTCTTGTATATTCATGAGACAATTCTGATGTTCTCTCATTCTTGCTCGATCTCTCGCTCTCTCAGAATGAGTTGACAATCCAGAAAGAAGCCTTAGAAGCTGAACACCACACGGCTCTGGAGGCCCTCAGGAAAAAGGTACTCATCCCTCCATCTCTTGGCTGGTCTATCCATTAATCTGAGCATCCGTCCATCCATTCAGTTGTGTTTGATCTGGTTGTGTCTGTCTCCAGGTCTTGGAGTTGGCGCAACAGCACTGCACTGCCTTAGAGGAGCTCACGTGCACCTACACCTCAGAGACACAGCAACTCAACACACAGCACCAGCAGCAGCTTCAGGTCTGACACACTTGCACACCATCCCAAAACATCCCATTCCCCTTCTGTAGTCTTCTAAAAGTGAAGGGATTACCCTCTCACTGTGCTTCCACACACTATTAGATGAGGGGTCAATGTGTGTGTGTGTGTGTGTGTGTAGGAGCTAAAGAGTGCGTCTGTGAGAGAGCTACAGGCGTGTCGCCGGGAGCTGGAGGAGGAGTCGTCACGACAACGTCTGCACTTCCTGGAAGAGGTTGAGCTTCTGAAGGCCCAAGCAGAGGAGAGACTTGAGCAGAAGATCAGCCAACTCAAGGTGAGAGGAGGAGAGATATGGAGGGAAGACAGGTGGAGGGAGGGTAATTAACTTGCTGTCTGATAGGCTAGAGGAAATATTCATCGTATTGCTTGAAGCCACCAAATCCTTTCATAACTATACAAATACCTAGGGCAGAGGGCGACTAAGAGGAAGAGCGAGGGTGGGGGAAAACGGCGTGAGGTCTTCATCAGCCTTAAACATTGTAATGAACTATACAGGAACGTATGTAACAGTGGTGGGTGTCTTTTAGGATACATTTGGGTTGAACGCATTCAGTTGTGCATCTGACTAGTTATCCCCTGTCTTGAAGTCACAGTCGTCTGCCATCGTGCTCTTTGTGTCGATCACTGAGAGAAACTGAATTCGGACAGATTACATTATATAATGGGGCTGGATTTTGGAGGTCTGTCTCTCTCTTTCTGTCTGTGTGTGCGCGTGTGTGTGTACACCCCAGCAAGACTAGGGTTAGCCCATGCCTGGCCAGTGTCCCATGAGATTTACACAACCATCATAATCCTTTCTTCATATAGGACAGTGTGTTTTTCGCATCAGTATTTCTGTGGGTGTGTGTTGCTGCCACGTGAACAGTGGCTAAATGGGATGGATTTGAGCCTTTGATCCTCTGATGCAGAAGGTTTTATTTTGTACTCTTAACAAAAAAAATGCATTTGAGCTGAGCGTTAGCTAGCAGTCTGTTAGTCAGTCAGTCTGAATCAGCTTGTGAGTTTTTGGTTGTAGGGAGAGCTGTTACCCAATAACCTTGGCGTGAGTTTTAGAACAAGTTCTAGAACAGAAGTGCTGGCAGTTTGGACAGCATTACCAGCATCTCTTTCCTCTGAAGGCGGAGTTTGAGGAGCAGAAGGAGGCGGAGCTAGCAGAACAGAGGCAGAGCTTCAGTTCTGAGCACGAGCAGAAGGAACAAAGCTACGCCGACAAGATGAGCCAGCTCACTGCACAACTGCTACAGCTGGACACTGTGGTGTCACAGGTAACCCACACCACACACACTGGAGTAATTGAGCGCGTCCAATATGACTGGAGCGCCGAGCGAGATTCCCAACGGCTGGAGAGTCAGCCTTCTTGCCCGCTCCAACTTCACTCCAGTAGCACTTACTTCAGGAGCTCAGGGCGTGCCCGGCCCAGCATGCACTTGTAGTCTACTTGAGTGCTGCTATAGCCCCTTGCTTTAGCTACTGTCTGTTTGCTGAATATTTTCACAAAGAAACTGATAAAACACACAGGTGCAAAATCGAGGTGACTTCCAAAGTTGAGGAGCAATAGAGATGATGTAACGTTAGTGTCCACAACTAAAAAGTCATTTTAGAACCTGAGAAAGCATGATGGTATACTTACTACGTGCACATGCTAAAATAATAAAGTAGGTGGGTAGATATCGAAATGTCATTGTAGCAACAAAGAAATCTGACCTTTTAAACGTCCCATTAATCATACAATCGACCGTGATTGATTTTGGCCCAATATGTCTGGCCATATTCCCACGTTTAAGGAGCTTTGTTTTGATTGGGTTATTTTGCCTAAAAACCTTCAGGCCTACCTATATAAAAGTAAAAACAAGCCTGCATCCCCAGAGGATGTTCTCTGCTGCTGACCTGCTCTCCAGACACCATCGTATGAGCCTGAAGCCACAGACTGGCCAAACTCTGATTTCTAAAAATGAAGGCACTAATAAGTCATTTATATTTAATTTGTATTTTATTCTATGTAAGTCACAGCCTATTTGCACAGTTTCTAGACCATAATGATTTAATACACTTTGTCCCTGCCAGCCTATTGTGCCGCACTAGCAATCTATTTCTTTGTAGGCTATAGCCTTGAAATAATAGAAATAATATAGCCTAAATAATTCATTTCCGTTCCTTCTTAGACTCCCTGTTTGTCTCCTGACCTAATTTAGAGAGTTTATATGTTTAACATGACACGTAGCCTGTTTGAAATTGAGTGCTTCTTATATTCACCTTTTCATGTTTATTAAAATACTTTTCATTCAAATAATATGGTTTGGTTTCAATACTTCAAAACCAAATGATAGGTCCATGTAGTCACAAAAATGGATGGGTGTTGGTTAAATAGGGATTTTAAGGAAGGGAGCAAGAGCTGTTTTTTTCCCTGTGAGCGGTAGGAAAGGACATGGTGCACCAGAGTGTTTTTAGCGGTAGGAAAGGACATGGTGCACCAGAGTGTTTTTAGCGGTAGGAAAGGACATGGTGCACCAGAGTGTTTTTAGCGGTAGGAAAGGACATGGTGCACCAGAGTGTTTTTAGCGGTAGGAAAGGACATGGTGCACCAGAGTGTTTTTAGCGGTAGGAAAGGACATGGTGCACCAGAGTGTTTTTAGCGGTAGGAAAGGACATGGTGCACCAGAGTGTTTTTAGCGGTAGGAAAGGACATGGTGCACCAGAGTGTTTTTAGCGGTAGGAAAGGACATGGTGCACCTGAGTGTTTTTAGCGGTAGGAAAGGACATGGTGCACCAGAGTGTTTTTAGCGGTAGGAAAGGACATGGTGCACCAGAGTGTTTTTAGCGGTAGGAAAGGACATGGTGCACCAGAGTGTTTTTAGCGGTAGGAAAGGACATGGTGCACCAGAGTGTTTTTAGCGGTAGGAAAGGACATGGTGCACCAGAGTGTTTTTAGCGGTAGGAAAGGACATGGTGCACCAGAGTGTTTTTAGCGGTAGGAAAGGACATGGTGCACCAGAGTGTTTTTAGCGGTAGGAAAGGACATGGTGCACCTGAGTGTTTTTAGCGGTAGGAAAGGACATGGTGCACCAGAGTGTTTTTAGCGGTAGGAAAGGACATGGTGCACCAGAGTGTTTTTAGTGGTAGGAAAGGACATGGTGCACCAGTGTGAGCGACTTGCGGGATTTCCAACCACTCAACCTCCACTCACATACTCTGACACACACACCACACACTGTTAGTAGGAAATTAATTCTGTGGGCAAGACCAGACAAGCCCAACTATCCACAGACCGAGGGAGGGGGGCACAAAGGGAGAAAGAGGGGAGAGAAAACAGGAAAATGAGAGAGTATGGGGCAGGAGATAGTGATATATATGTAAGAGTAGAGGAGAAAGAGAGGGAAGAGGATGATTGTGGTGGGAGACTTGCAGGAGGAGAATAAAAAGAGTAGGATGTTGTTTTTCATCACTCTTAATGTCTAGAAACACACTCACAGCCCAGTGGCTCTCCTAAAGGGATTATCTTCTTCATTAATCTCAATACTAATCCCCTGTGTTTTCTGTCCGGCGCACACACACTCTGCTGGCTGGATGTAAATCTCTAATCTTTCATCATGCATAATGGCATTTCAGTTACATGCACATTTGTCCATTTGTTTATTCAAAAATGATTTTCATTCATCCATCCATTCCACCCAGTATGTTCATCATGGCAGAGTTCCCATGCTAACTATGACTGACAGTTCTGCCTCCTATCCAACCTTATTCACAGAGACCATCCGTTCTATGCTAATGCTATTTTAGACCCCCCCTACCCCCAGGGGTGTGGGTGTGTTTGTTTCCATAGTGTTTGTTTCCATGGATCAGGTAGTGTGGGGTTTTTGTGCTACAATACCCCCCCTCCTTAATCTTAAGGGATATAGGTGGGGGGGAACTGTTGCTAAGGCAACCACTGTTGGTTGTTAGACAGACAGAGGGAGGGAAGGAGGGAGAAAGAGAGGGAAGAAATTGTAAGAGAACGAGCGAGACTGCGGAAGACGTGGCGAGAGGAGCCAAGTGAAAGCTTTGGGAAGGAGAGGTAAAGGGATTCAGAGGGACAGGGAAGAAATGGGAGGTAAAGGGAGGGAGGGAGTTCAGATTTCGACTCACTCCCACTCAAAGTTGGTGTTGAGGCAGAGAGCTGCTGCCTGCCCGGCTCGCAGGATTACACCATCTTTTGTGTTTGTGTAGCTCTACGTTTTTGTGTGAGTGCTTCCTGGAGGCTAAACAGGCAAATCTCAAACTAATGGTGACTGAAAATGGAGACTGTCCATTTCACTTTCTCTGATTGGGCATTACAAGACACATGGTTTTGCTTTTGGTCCTGTTATGTAAAGGGAGTGTGTTGTTGAATGCAACTGTCGTATCTATGACTGGGAGGACAATTCTTTGATCACATCTAGTCATGACTGGTTTCCTGTCTCTGGTTTCTCTGCTCTCTGGCTCTCAGCTGCGAGCGGAGGTGTGTAGTCTACAGGGGGAGTTGGAGGGGAAGAGGTCAGAGATGGAGACCCTGGATACACTCCTCCAACGGCGAGAACGAGAGAGTCAGGAGGGAGGCAACCTCCTCAACATGCTTACTGAGGACCTACACACTGCCAAGGAGGAGAGGTGAGGCTGTCTGGATGAATGTAGGCCTGACAATGATCAGCTAGTGTGTAGGCTTCATTTTTATTAGATTTTTATCCTCAAAGTAGAATTTTTTTTTTTTAATGGAGCGATTTTGTTGGTTTCGTCTCACTTTGACCTGTGACCCCTAGGCAGTCTCTCCAGTCAGCTAATGAGAGGCTGAGGAAGGTTCTGGTTGAGGTGGTTTTGAGCACAATGGCAATGGAGGAGCTAATTGGACGCCGGGTCAACGCCTGTGTCGGGGTCAAAGGTCATGATCAGGGTGAGAGTCCAGGAGAGGGAACAACCAATCAGGAGACAGGTGGGTGGAATCTAACAACTGGACCTGTGTCCTTGATACATTTATGACAGGAAGTGAACAAGTACACACTTGGGAAGAAAGGACTGATAACTGTGTGTAATACCTGACCGGTCTCCTCTCTCTCCACTAGGTGTCTCTGTAGCAGACATGTCAACCGGCGATCTGGATCTCTCTCAGCGTGTGTGTGAGAGCCTCCTACTGGCAGAGTCCCAAACAAACTCTGGAGGGGAGGAAGCAGCCCTGGGAGAGGAGGCAGCCCTGGGAGCCTGCAGCCAACTACGCCACTCTGTGGACACACTCCTGGAGCTCCTCACACGCGCTAGCACACAGGTAACACACACACACACTAGCTTGTTGGCATGCAGTGAACGCTTGAGAGGTTAGTGGGGGGTCAACACAACATTCTATGCATTGAATTTGCGTGAAGCTCAGCCACTGATCTTTGCGTTCACCTGTCTCTCTGTCGGTCTCTCGCTCTCCTTTTTGGTCTCTAGTTGGAGGAGTCTTGTTCTGTCCATCTGTCTCTAGAGGAGAGATTTTCCCAGGGCCGTTCAGACTCCTCTCAGATGCTGCTCCAACACCAGCTCGTATTGGATCAGCTGGACCAGGAAGCGGGGCTCAAGAGCAAGCTCCAGCTGGAGCTCCACAAGGCCGAAGGTCTGTAGAGATACTGTGTGTCTCTCCGATGTGTTTTTAGAGTCTTTGTTTGTAAAAAGTGTGATATTCATGTATCTGTGTGTGTATCCTGTTTTTGTGTGTGTAGGTCTGTTGGAGGGCTATGTGGCTGAGAAGGCAACTCTGGAAGAATCTCTACAACAAAAGGAGGCTCAGGAAGAACGGCTTGTTGAGGAGTTGGAGGGCCTCCGGGCGCAGCTGCACCAGAAGGAAGGCCTCACCTCGGAGCTAGAGAACCTCAGGGTGCAGCTGCAGGAGCTCAGCGAGGAGCACAGTCTCCTCCAGCGCCAGAAGGTCCATCTCGCCGCCGGACTGGGAGAGAGAGAAAAGGGTGAGGGGAGGGGATAGATGAGAGAAATTGTGGTTTAAGCTTAACTGGGATTGATTATGTTGCGTATGTTTTGTGTACACGTTAAGTCCTATTCTTAGTTGTCTGCTCTCCCTGTAGGGTCCTGTCAGAGTATAGAGGGGGACACAGGTTTGTCGCTCAGAGTCCTGTGTGTGTCTGTGTGTTTTAAAAACTGCCCCGTCTCAGACCGAGGCCAGTTGGGGACTAGTGTGTGAGTTGATTAATGCAGTATGGTTTTTAGTGTGGTTGTGTTTGTTTGCTATGACTTGTGGTCAAGTTTTTTTTTCCTGACCAATTCTATACTTCCCCTTATCTATAGGAAGTGCATGTTTGGAACGATTGTGTGTGTGTGTCATTGTGGATTTTGTGAACATTTGTGTGTGCATGTCTGTTCCTAACCGTGTGTGTGTGTGTGAAGGCCTCCTGGTTGAGGCAGATCGTCTGGGCCAGGAGAGGCTGTGTGTGCAGCGGCAGGCGGAGAAAGACCGCAGCTCACTGTCTCTGCGCCTCAGGGCTCTGGAGACCGAGCTAGAGGAACAGGAGAACCAGGGCCTGACGGCGGAGCAGCAGCACAGGGCTCAATCAGAAGACCTCCTGCAGCGCGTCCAGGCCCTCGAGAAACAGCTCAAACACGACAGGCAGTTTATAGACGTAAGTGTCACGCTGTGGGGAAATGTATGGATTGTGTAACACACTTGCACACACTCAAGTTTATCTCTGTGTCTCTCCAGGAGCAGGCAGTGGAGCGGGAACATGAGAGAGATGAGTTCCAACAGGAGATCAGAAGTCTGGAGGCTCAGCTCAGACAGCCAGCCAGACACTCTGCTGGGACCAGCAAGGGCCAACGGGTAAGATACACACACACACACACGCGCGCATCCTTACCTTAGTGTATTGGCATGTGTTAAGTCTTTAATACTGTAGTGTTTAGTCAAGACAATATCTGATGTTGAGTCATTATAGATATTGAATGGACCTGAATGGACCTGTTGCTGACTGTTTGTGTTTTGTGTTTTATTTCATGGAATGCTCTAGATTGAGGACTTGGTTCTGCAGGTGTGGAATCTCACCAGTGACTCCTATAGCTACACCTCGACTCTTCTGCATGCCCCCACCGTGTGTGTGTGTGTGTGTGTGTGTTGTGATAACACCTGCGTGATTAACTTACATAATCATTGAAGATGCATCTGCCGTTAGTGCCGCTCCGTCGCTCTCCTTTTCATCTCTCCACCCCCCTTTCCTCCATCTCGCTCGATTATCCTCCTCTCCCTTCCCTTCCATCCCTCTGTGCTGTGTGTTGCTGCTCTGTCGCATGGCTTCAGTTGTTGTTGTGGCTGCAGACCCGGATTGGCTTTAGTAAACCCGTCGTACAGTTTAACATGGGAAACCCCATAGTGACCCGGCAACTGGAGCCCTCAGAACCAACATTCCTCCCCTGTGTTTCTTTCTCAGGTGGAGAGCCTTCAAGCTCTCATCAGGGACAAGACAGAAGACCACACCTGCCTGCTGGCAGCCAATCAACAGGTCCAGCTCGAGGTTGCTGAGCGCAATGAAGAGATTGACAAGCTGGCTGGGCGAATTAGGGAGCTGGAACAGGCGTTGCTGAGCAGCTCCGAGAGCAGCAGAGCTGTCAGTCAACTGGAGCAGGAGCTGCACAGAGCTCAGCAGAGAGAAGAGGAGCTCACACAGGTAACACTCTCACACTCTCACTCATATATACACACACACACACACTAAATGACTCTCTCTCCCTCCAGGATAAGGAGTCATTGCAGCAGCAGCAGTTGTCAAATCGTCTCCAGATTTCAGCGCTGCAGTCTAAACTGGACGAGACCCGTCACCGTTACCGTGACAACAACACTAGCACCCCCGACCCCATCCAGATTCTCAGAGACACGTTGGACACCGCACAGCAAGACCTGCAGGACAAGGAGCAACAGGTGTGTTTCCAACCTCAACACCTGCTTTAGTGAAAGGCCTAACAGAGCTTAACTGCTTCCTGCTGCTAGAGTGTATCGAGATCTTTGGCCAGAGAAGATTTGTTTGCTTGGTTGGATTAATTTGTTAACTTGTGTGTGTGTGTGTGTGTTCTAGGTGTGTGTGTTGGTTGGTCAAATGGAGGAGACTCAGAGAGACCTGACCATAAAAGAGGCGGAGTTAAAACACCTCACTCTCCAGCTGGAGCTCCTGACCAATCAGAACATGGATACCATCACCCAGCTTCACGACCAAGTCGCTTCTCTCAAAGTGGGTCTGCTACAGTTTTCAGTCATGCTAGTACCTGTTAGTCCTCTCTAATGCCAAGAATGATTGTCCTACTGTGTTCTAAATCTCCCCCCGTGTCTTTCTCTGTTTAGGAGACAGTTTCAGCCCTTACCTTTCGCCTGGAGGAGAGAGAGATAGGAGAGGAGGAGAGTCTCCCATCTGCTCTGTTGGAGGAAAAGAATGAGGAGATAGACCACCTGACCCAGGAGATACACAAGCTAGAACTGGAGCTGGAGACAGCCAGGGACATCACGGTACACAGACACCCACCCATACACACACACACCTCCATAATCCAGCCCCGTTATATAATGACATAATCTCTCAGAATTCAAACTACTGTGACCTCTATGTAGTACACACACAATGGAACTCATTATTTTTGCCTGAACTGGAAGCCATTCTCCCGGTCTCTCTACAGGCCATCCAGACAGAACTTGAAGACGTCCGCTCCCAGGTGGAGCATCTCCGCTGTGACATCATCAGGGTGCGTCAGGACAAGCAGGAAGAGGAGGAGCGGCTTCACGAGGTCATCAGCACGCTACAGGCCGAGCTAAACACCCTTTGCCCCGCCTACCACGAGGTCAGCGACCTATCACAAGAGGGTGACAGTGTTAACCCTTCGCCTGCTCCCAGCCCGGAACCTGCCAAGTACCCCCAACCAGAGAGAGGAGGAGCGAGAGGAGGTGAGGGCGACAGTCTTAAGCAGGAGATGCGTCTCCTCCATTCCTCCTCTTCCCGTTCTCTCCGTTCCCGTGTGGAGGCCCTGCAGGGGCAGCTGGAGGTGACAGTGGGAGAGAAGGAGGCGATGGAGAGACTGCTGCTCTCTCAGGAGGAAGAGTACAGAGGACAGGGGGAGGAGATGGGGAAGAGGCTCAGGGAAGAGAGGGAGAGAGGGGAAGAGGTAAAGAGAGAACTCCATCTAAAAGAGGCTGAGCTTGAAGAGGTGAGAGCCAGGATAGAAGGGCTGGAGGAGGAGAGGGATGCAGCTGTGGAGGAGAGTGGTCGCTGGCAGGCTCTTGCCCAGGAGACGAACTCCCTGCGAGGGGAGAAAACTCGGCTAGACTCCCTGGTCCTGGAGCTAAAATCAAGGGTTGAAGAGCGGGAGAAAGAGACTGAAGCCCTGCTACAGACCGTGGTGGCTGTCGAGACGGCGAAGGCAGAACTTTCGTCAGAACGCGAGGCCCTGCGGAAGAGGGAGTGCCGACTCCAAGAGGAAATAGAACGCCTCCAGCAGGAAGTGACCTCTCAGAGGGCCTGCCTCCAGGAAGTCAGCCGTCAGCTAGAGGAGAGGCGAGCCAACCAGGAGGAGGCTCAGAAGGAAGTGCTGGTAAGTGGCGGCAGTGGCGGGCCAATCAGATTGACTCAACATGTGGCATCAATTTAAACACATTTCTTTCTAGCCATGTAGGAGCGGTGATATCTTCAGTAGTATTAGTTATTTGCAGATTTAGTTGGTAGATTGACACAGAAAAGATAAGTTGTCTGCTTTGAAAGCCTGCCTTTGATGTTTTCATTCAAACTTGAGTAATCCAGTCCATTTAGCCTCTCTAAGCCTAACTTGCAACACTAAGTAACTTTCACTATTTAGGTATTTTGCGGTGTGAGCTCCCTCTACCACAGCTGGCTATGGTTAGAGGGAGAGGGTGAACGAGAGATTGAGTCTTTGGAGAAAAAGCATCTGCTAAATGGTATATTTATAGCGGGGGAGAGACTAAGAAATGGCGTAAGAGAGAGAGTGAAACTACGAGATGTTGATGTGTTGGCACCCAACAGAAGAGTGTTACTCACAGAGGAAGTGACCTCATCAGAAAGAGGAAGTCAGGAGTGGTCAGAAAACAGTTCCGTGTTGTGAAGTTCTTGCACACTGGCATTTATTTACTTTCTTTCTTTCTGAACATGGAGTATAGTTTTCTTGCCATGTGTTCTGGAATGGGAGTTTCCAAGCACTATTTTAAACACTCTTGGTGAACAATTTGCTATAGATTTGTGTTTGGGGAAAATAATGATGGTGTTGAGTAGAGTTACTCGCTCAGTGTTATGCACTGTATTTTCAGTGTGGGTAGGAAGGGTAAGGGATTTGTGTTGGTGTGAGTTTTGCACATGTTTCTTGTGTAGTCTTTTCAAGGTTTTTAATGCGGTTCTTGAATGAATCAAAGCCCTAGATAACAGATTGCAAGAAAGATTTTGTGCAAAGTAGACGGGTTACATATTTGATGGTGCTGTTGATATCAATCATTCTGATGATGCTGATGATGAAGGCTGTTCTCTTACAGACATGTGCTGAGGAGACTCTGGCGAAGGCTGACGCTGCCCTGAGACAGAGGGAGGAGGAGCTACAGAGACTAGGGGCGGAGCATCAAGCCCTGGGGGCAGAGTTAGCAGCTGTGAAGGAGGGTCTTTGCTCCAGCACAGAGAGAGCTGAGAAACTACTGGAGGAGGGACAGGTACGGACAGTCATGTGCATTTAAACGCAACGTTTTTTTGAAAGGACTGTAAATAACACTGTATTCTCTGATTATTTCACTCACCTGTCAATCAGACCAAAGACCGGGCCCTGGCTGACCTGGAAACCAATAACCAGCATCTGAAGGCGGAGCTCCGGGGCCTACAGGAAGACCTGGCTGTGCAGGAAGAGGAGCTGGCCTATCAGCAAGGAGAACTGCTGCAGCTCAGACAGACCTGCAACCCGCACAGCAGACAAACACACTCATTGAAGGGTGAGTACACATTCAAGCTGCTACACAGACAACGGTGTTTCTCTGAGTGCAGAGCTGTTGGATGACCGTGATCATCTTCCTCCTCGCAGACGTCACGCCCAGAGGATTCCAGGACGGTGTGTCTCGCAACGGGTCCCTGAGTTCTCCCGAGGTTCTCCGTCGACTGGACTGTTCTGAGGAGAGAACCAGAGAGGACAGGTTCCACCCCTCTGTTCTCCACGGTTCTAGACTGTCTGACCTCAGTGCTTTAAACAGCACAGGCCTGGAGCTCCAGGCTAAAGCCTCCCCCAGGGGACGGCAAGACCAGCCCTGTCCAGGGACAATCAGCCCAGAGCTGGGCACACACAGCACCCACTCCCCTGGGTCCATCTCTGCCTCGGACAACCTCTCCATGTTGGACTCAATGGACGCTGACAAGGTGGGTGGAAAAAGGGTTGAGAAAGTGTCCACATACACCACACAAACACGCACACACATTAAACCTCTCTCACCTGTCAGGTGCATGAGCTGGAAGCCCTGGACCTGACGGCCCCTCCCTCATCTCTTGGCTCCGCCTCTTCTCTGTCTGCAACGGAGTGGGCCAGTGATGGATATGGCAGCAGTAAGTCTGTTTGTCTGTCATTTTGTTGGTCTTGTCTGTCTGTGTTCATTTGTCTAACCTCTCTCCCTTCCTTCGCTCTCTGTCTCTCTGTGTCTGTCGTGTAGATGTCAGTTCAGAGCTCGGTGTAAGACTCAAGGTAGAGTTGGAGCAGACAGAGAGGCTGGATGCTCAGTTCTTGGAGTACCTGCATTGTCGAGGCATGAACCCCGCAACCAACACACGCACAGACAACACACGCACAGACAGCGCCGCCGGGAGTATGAGCTACAGCGACGAACTGTTGTCTCCTGAACTACAGGTATGAACACAAAAACACACACACACCTTAAATGTTACAAATGAACCCTATACCAAACTATGTGTGTGTTTCCAGGGTCTGTTGAAGAGAGTGTACCAGGAGAGCTGCAGGGTTCTCGCCCTCTCCCAGCGTAACGCCCCCTCTAACCACCTCTCATTGGACCAGACGATCTGTCAGTTAGACTCTAAAGCTCCTCCAATGTGTTGGGAGCAGGAGAAGAGGGCGTTACAGGAAACTGTCATCGCTCTGAGAGAACTGCTCTGTCGGATGGCACAGAGACAGGTGAGTGAGTGTGTGTGAGATGTGTGCTTAACTTCTGCATGTGTGCATACTGACCCTCCTGTGTGTTTTAACAGGAGAACTCGGTGGATGCTGGTTGGAGCAGAGGGCTTCAGGCTGCAGTAAGGGGTGTGTTTGACTGTGAGAGGGCAGGGCTTCGCTCTGAGCTGCAGGCTTTTCTCTCCTCCCACCCTGAGATAGACTCCACCCACCTCCTCAGTCAGCTGGAAACACTACTACAGAGACAGGTGTGTGTTTGCGTGAGCGTGTTTGGAGCGGTCTCCACTAAGGAAGTCCTGTATACTGTAATAAAAAAAAATACAATGCAGGTTTTTTTGTATTATATCTGCTTAGCTTAATTGAGGGTTTAAAAAATGTATCTTGCTTTCCCTCATCTCTCCAGGAGGAGCAGCACCGTGTTGTGGTGGAGCGTCTGCTCTCTGCAGACGAACACGCTCTGCAGCTGCAGCACTCTCAGTGGGAGGAGTCATCTAAAGGAGAGGTGTTATCCAGGCTGAGGGCGGAACTAGAGGAGAACAGAGAACGACTTAACTCCTCCCACAGCACCCAGCAGGAACTACAAAACGAGATCCGCAATCTCCGGTATACATACACACATACATTATTGAACACACACACACACACACACGTAAATAAATACTGATGTGTGTGTCCTCTCCCAGGCTGTGTATAGAGGACTGTGAGGAGGCTGTAAGGAGGGAGGAGACCAGAGTCCAGGAGCTACAGCAGGAGCTGTACCAGGAGAGAACTCACACACACCTCCGGGAGAAGGAAGAGGAGCAGCAGAGATCAGAGGTCGTGACCCTGAGGGGTCAGCTGGACCAGGAGAGGACAACCTCTTGTAACCTCCGACAGGAACTCCAGATAGAACTCTCCCGCGGCCACCTCCTCCAATCACAGCTTGACACACGTCTAGCCGATGCCCATAAGGAGCTGGAGGAGGAGTGCGCCCGTTCCGCCCGGCAACTCAACACTTTCCAATCACAGGAAAAGAGTCGGCTGGAACACTTCCTGAAAGAAGCTGAGTCCCGCCTAGCCGACGCCCACATGAAGAAACTGGAGGAGGAACGCGAGCGCTCCGCCCGGTGTCTCGATGACATCACACGCAGACAAGAAGAGGACACGTCCCGAGACAGAAAGTTCATCTCAGAGCTCCGCTCTCAGCTGGAGCAGGAGAGGAGGCAGGGGGAGGAGCTAGCCACCGTGACAGACGGGCTGAGGGCGGAACTTCTGCAGAACCGGAGGAGAGTAGAGGAGGAAGAGAGGAAGAGGAGAGCGGAGGCACAGAGAGATCAGGATGCTGCAGCCCGCCTCAGAGTTACTATGGAGACACTCAAGGAGCAGCAGCAGGAGGCTAGTCGAGCATTGGAGACAGAGAGAGAGCGTTCTGGTCGCTTAGGGGCGGAGCTCAACGTGCTGAGGGAGAGGCTTCGATCGGTCAATGACAAGGAGAGGGAGCGGGAGGAACAGAGGGAGAGGGAGAGGAGGAAGGAGAGACAGGAGCAGACTGAGAGAGAGAAGCGACATGAGAGGACCAGCAACAAACTGGTGAGATTTACACATAACATTTTAGCATTGCCTGTCTGACTTGTAATACAACTGTGTCTCAGCCACTTGTATGCCATCTTTGTCTTGTTTACTGTCCTGTTTTCTCTTCCCTCTCTCTCTCTCTGCAGTGTGAATTGGAGTTATTATGGCAGCAGGACCAGCAGAGGATGAGAGATCTCCAGCAGACTCTGGCTGAGCTAGAGCGGGAGGAGAGAGAGATGGCCATAGAGAGACTGTCCAACCGACACCAATACAACTCTAGCTCACTCCAACCCAAGAATAACACATCGACTGGGCCAGACCAGACCAGCACAACCCAATACAACCACCAGGTACCAGAAATGGCTGATCATAGCTTGGCCCATGCATAGCAACATGAAGCACTGGGAGACGAGCTAGACGGCAGTGTTTTAAATGTATTTATGGTGTTTGGGGGGGATTTGCGACAACAGCAGATTAGTTTGATAAGGACCATGATAACCAATTTCTCTCTCCCTGCAGTCTTCCTCGGCGCTGGGGGAGAGGTTGTCGAGGGAGAACTCTGACCTGTCGGCCCGCGTGAAGGAGCTGAGTCAGGAGACAGTTAACCTGAAACACACCCTGTCCTGTCTGGAACGACAGCTACGACAGGCACAGACTGAGAACCGGCCCAGCACTGACCTCAGCAACAGCAAGGTGAGCCACACGAGCAAACTAACAGACTGACTCACGCACACACACACACACACTTGACCTCTGGGTTGAAAGTCCCCATGGATCATCTGGTGTGAAGTCCCTTGTCTTGACGTCACTTTAACCCTGTTTGTGTCTCTGTCCCTCTAGTTCCAGCGACTGTATGAGCGCTATCTACGGGCTGAGAGCTTTAGGAAGTCTCTGGTCTACCAGAAGCGCTACCTCCTGCTGCTGCTGGAGGGCTTTCAGGACTGTGAACAGGCAACTCTCTGTCTTATCGCTCGGATGGGGGCGCACCCCTCACCCCCCCACGCCCACACACACTCTCCCCTCTCGCGCTTCAGAGCTGCAGTACGAGCTGTCATCGCCATCTCACGGTGGGTTGGGTTGGACGTGTGTGTGTGTGGGTGGGTGTTATATAGAGCTATGGGTCATTGTGTTATGCATGTTAACCCTTCCCTGTCCTTCTCCTCCAGACTGAAGTTCCTGACCAGGAAGTGGCAGAGAGTCGTCAGGAGAGGAGTTACAACTACTGTCACTGTCAACGGATACAGCACAGGTGCGTGTGAGAGACATCCAGAGCGATGAAGATAGGATTACCAACGTCACCCAGGCAAGGTACATCGACAGTTCAGTGTGTAACCTTTCTATTTCTCTCTCAGCTTCCAGGACTGAGGTTTTGAGGCAGCAGCAGCCACTGGCCAATCACAACTCCTCTCCACCTACTAGAGACAGCAGCCCCACCCGTAAGGGTGTGGTCTCACCAATGAAATCACCCTTCAGGCTCCACAACCGGTACTGCTCCTTACATAGTAAACATCCATCAATGTGAGAGGGAAACTCTAACCACATACCTCGATTTAATTTCCTTTTCTCTCTTCCTCTTCTCCCCCCTCTTTCTCTCCCCTCTCTTATTCTGTCCACTCTTATCCCCCCTAGAGTGTATTCCAACCCGGTCCTGTCCTCTGAGCCTGCTTCGTCCAGTGTTCTGTCCCAGGATGCCGAGCGATCTCTGACAGACTACATCCACCACCTGGAGAACGTACAGCAACGCCTAGGGGCTGCACGTCCAGGTACAAACGCACACTGGTTGCACTTACTGTTTGAGCACACACTCACTGAATGAGATGGGGAAGATCAGAGGTGACAGAGAGAAAGAGGGGCTTTAGCTTGGCGACGGCATCGTACCACGGCAAGTCCACTACCCACAATCGCCTGGGTTAGGGGACGGCATTGTTACCATGGACATTCTTCCTCTCTGACAAACTGATCAATCAATCTCACCACCTCCAATCCCATCTCCTGACCCAGTTAACAGGGCTTATTTAGCCCCACCTCCAAGTTCCCCTGATATGATTGGCTATTGGCAGCGGTGGCTGCAAAAGAACAGGACATGGCTGTACCTCAGCTGTCTGTCCCCCATCTACCGGTACGGCCCAGGTGAGGACCTAACTACAAGTACCAGAATACACTGCTTCGTTACTGTCTCCCCACATCATCCTCACCGTATTGAACGAACTAGAAGTACCAGGATGTACATCTCAGGGTAGGGCACAATCTGGTGTAAGCAGGCACACGTGGGTAGTCACTACATAGCCATTCTAAAATGGACAATGGTCCATTGAATAGTTTTCTTCTGTACTGAGGGTGTTTTTCCACAGACACCTGGGTGTTCATATGTTTGTGTGTTTGAGAGAGCGAGAGATTGTGTTGCCCTTATCTGGTTCTGACACATTTTCTCTCTCCTCCAGGCTCTCCATCTCTTCTCTCCTACCACAAAATGTCTGACCGCTGAAGGAAGGAATGAAGCAGTGTATGAATGCCTCCTTTCAATCCAACATCCTTATGATCCATCTCTGTGTTTAAATATACAATGGAATGTATTTGTCTATCTGATTTAGAAAGTTAGAATTTAAGACATTAAATTATTTTTTTACGGAAAAAAAAATTCTATACATTTCTGTCGACCTCTGAGTAACTCCCTAAGAGGTCTTCTCACCCGAATGCATGTGTTTTTGAAAGTATTAGATCGCTATTTTTCTACCTGAGTTTTATACACCTTTGTATCTCTGATTCTGTGTATATGTTCTTGGTTATTAATATTTCACGTGGATAAATGTGCGAAGTTTCACACTGGAATTCCGATCTATAGATCAAAGCTGGTGGACATGTATTGTCAATGTTTTTTTATCGATCACCATTTCTACAAAATAAATATTTGAATTGTGTGATTACTTGCCTTGCGCATCTTTTAAAGGCAGGGCTGAAAATAGGCAGGGTCAGACATGCATCAATACTTACAGTATCGTTAAATTGTGTGTTGATCAAAAACTGATGGTGGCACAAACACCCCTCCATTTTACTTGGTTAATCATTCCGTAGCGCTGGTGATTAGTTCTGGGGCGCTTTGGACGCACATATATTTACCATCTCAAAATGTGTCCGGCAAGAAAGAAACATAGTAACTACTAAGTAGGCCAGTTCTTTTAGAACGGTCATTCCAGTCCAGTGTCATTTGACAACAGTTTTACAGAAGGGGGAAACCGGTCTTTGGTAGTTATGTCTTCAGTTACACTGCAGATCATGACAGTTCACATAGGGGTCAAATCACTGATATGCCATGTACTGGTGCTCTGGTAATTATAAATTAAACCATTTCTATACTATATTAGAATGTGTTATATCAGCAACCATTTCAGCTGGTTCATCTGGGGCTTTAAATCACTGAGATGCCCATTAAATGATGTAATCATTTGGGGCATACAAGGTAGGAGGTACCAGCTGACCACCAGTTCCACACTACTAACTAATGACCACGTTTACATGAGCACAGTTTTCCCAATAGTAGCGCATATCCCGCTTAAGGTCTTACTCGTATAAACTGTCTACATGCACCTTTGATATCCTGCTCACGGTTAACCCTGTATACATGAATAAGCAGAATCTTCCTCATTTTAAATTCATATGGGTTTAAATAGAATAGTAACTGAAATCTGGACACTGACTGCATATAACCTCTCACATATGCATAATTCTGCAGGAGTTTATATATTATGGTGTCTTGCAGTAAAATGGCAGAACAAATGTTACATTTGCCTCGGGAACAGAAGAGAACTATACTGAACTAAAATATAAATGCCACATGTAAAGTGTTGGTCCCATGTTTCATGAATAAAAGATCCTAGAAATGTTCCATACACAGTGTATTTTTCCTGAATTCAGTGCACAAATTTGTGTGCATCCCTGTTAGTGAGCATTTCTCCTTTGCCAAGATAGTCCATCCACATGACAGGGGTGACACTAGTGCACCTTGTGCTTAGGAAAATAAAAGGCCACTCTAAAATTAGCAGTTTTGAAACAAACTACCACAGATGTCTCAAGTTTTGATGGAGCGTGCAGTTGGCATGCTTACTGCAGGAATGTCCACCAGCTCTGTTGCCAAAGAACTGAAAATTAACATAAGCCTCCAATTTGGCAGTGGGTCCAACCGACCTCACAACCGCAGACCACGTGTAACCATACCAGCCCAGGACCCCCACATCAGGCTTCTTCACCTACGGGATTGTCTGAGATCAGCCACCCGGACAGCTGATGAAACTGGGTTTGCACAACCAAACCATTTCTTCACAAACTGTTAGAGGCGTCTAAGGGAAGCTCATCTACATTACATTACATTTAAGTCATTTAGCAGATGCTCTTATCCAGAGCGACATACAAATTGGTGCATTCACCTTATGACATCCAGTGGAACAGTAGTGCATCTAAATCTTTTAAGGGGGGGGGAGGGATTACTTTATCCTATCCTAGGTATTCCTTAAAGAGGTGGGGTTTCAGGTGTCTCCGGAAGGTGGTGATTGACTCCGCTGTCCTGGCGTCGTGAGGGAGTTTGTTCCACCATTGGGGGGCCAGAGCAGCGAACAGTTTTGACTGGGCTGAGCGGGAACTGTACTTCCTCAGTGGTAGGGAGGCGAGCAGGCCAGAGGTGGATGAACGCAGTGCCCTTGTTTGGGTGTAGGGCCTGATCAGAGCCTGGAGGTACTGTTCCCCTCACAGCTCCGTAGGCAAGCACCATGGTCTTGTAGCGGATGCGAGCTTCAACTGGAAGCCAGTGGAGAGAGCGGAGGAGCGGGGTGACGTGAGAGAACTTGGGAAGGTTGAACACCAGACGGGCTGCGGCGTTCTGGATGAGTTGTAGGAGTTTAATGGCACAGGCAGGGAGCCCAGCCAACAGCGAGTTGCAGTAATACAGACGGGAGATGACGAGTGCCTGGATTAGGACCTGCGCCGCATCTGTGTGCTCGTCCTCCTCACCAGGGTCTTGAACTGACTTGCAGTTCAGCGTTGTACCTGATTTCAGTGGGCAAATACTCAACTTCAAAGGCCACTAGCACATTGGAGAAGTGTGCTATTCACACATGAATCCCGGTTTCAACTGTACCGGGCAGATGACAGACAGCGTGTATGGTGTTGTGTGGGCGAGCAGTTTGCAGATGTCAACATTGTGAACAGAGTGCCCCATGGTGGCGGTGGGGTTATGGTATGGGCAGACATAAGCTACAGACAATAAACACAATTGCATTTTATGTTGTCAATTTGAATGACCCATTGTCGTGCCATTCATCTGCCGCAATCCTAACCTTTCAGCATTATAATGCACTGGCCCATGCCGCAAGGATCTGTACACAATTCCTGAAAAATGTCCCAGTTCTTCCATGGCCTGCATACTTACTAGACATGTCACCCATTAAGCATGTTTGGAATGCTCTGGATCGACGTGTACAACAGCGTGTTCTAGTTCCCGCCAATATCCAGCAACTTGCAATGCCATTGAAGAGGAGTGGGACAAGATTCCACATGCCATAATCAACAGCCTGATCAACTCTATGTGAAGAAGAGTTGCATGAGGCAAATGGTGGTTGCACCTGATACTGACTGGTTTTTTGATCCACTCCCCTACCGTTTTTAAAGGTATCTGTGACCAACAGATGAATATCTGTATTCCCAGTCATGTGAAATCCATAGATGAGGGCCTAATGAATGTATTTCAATTGACTGGTTTCCTTATATGAACAGTAACTCGGTAAAATCTTTTGAAAGTGTTGCATGTTGCGTTTATATTTTTGTTCAGTGTATGTCTTTCTTTCACCATATCTTGAGAAAATGCCAATGTGTTATCTTCGACACTGTTTTGCAGAAAGTGTTTAAACCACATCAAATATGGTTCCAAAACGTACTGAAGTCTTCTCAGAAACGTGTTTCATCAGCTTTTAATTTTCTTAAACCCGGTTAAATTGATGCCATTTGGAGACTTTGCACAGGACCAACCATTCCCCCCCCCTTGTTTTGTCATTGTGTTCTCCTCGTGTTCCTAAACGAAACCCGCCCACTTCGGCAACAAGCTGAAAATCTTGTTCTGTCCTCTTGAAACGACCGGAGATGCCTCAGAGGCAGAGCAACCATATTTCGATCCCCGGCCGCGGCATACAAAGCGCCACACGACATGCAGGCCGATCTAGGCAACAATCGTTAATTAGTTGAAGTCCAACCAATAGGCTTCTTAAATTGTACATACAATTTATATACTACTTTCTATCCAAAGTTAGCATCATCTGTATCAGTTAATTATATCCAGAACTTGAATTCGAGATGAGGAACCATATTATAAATGGTGTTAATCCATCTGTTTTTCGGGCCTGTCTCAAACATTCCTGGGGAGAATTTAGCTTGAGTATCCAGTGTCACTTCCGACACTGCTTCGAGTGCTTTAGGTACTATTGCCCTTGAGTAGAATATGTCTCCCATCCATGTCTGACTTGTCTGCAGGTTTCACAGGGTTGACTCTGCCTGAGGAGTCGCTGTGTCACCAAAATCAAACACACAGGTATTTGTGGGTCTCCGGGTCCCTTCTTTAGTCGGGAAAGCAGCGTTTGGTTACAACAGTACTTTAATGGTGTTAACTAGATGAATGCATTCATCCTATCGATGTAAGACATTAGTCTGGCGATCACTACTGTATTTAGTCTTCTCGGGCAACAAGTTATGACAGAAGAGACGCTGCATGTATAACTATAGTTGACAAACAAATGGCCACACCAAATGCTGGAACTTATAATATGCCTACCAAATGTTGGAAATTATAATATGCCCTACCAAATGTCGGAAATTATAATATGCCCTACCAAATGTCGGAAATTATAAACATAAATGTGTAAATTATGGGTGAAACTAGGCAGTAGGCTTTACAGTTCAGTACAGAGTATCAGCAAAATAAATTGTTATAGTGGCTCGAACTGCACAGGTAGCCTAGTTTTTGAAGTGATTTGTTTGACAATCCAACGGAAACATAATCACACAACACCCATGATATGCAAAACAGAGCCCTGACAGGCCTTTTCACGGGCTAAGATGTTTTACATGCCACAGTACCAGTCTAATTCCGCGTTCAAATACTAGTCGGAACTAGAAAACTGTTCGCTAACTGGTTGTATTTTTACAAGTGCCGATGTCAACAGCTTAGCAAGTCATACATTTCAGAGTTTCCTAGTGGCAACTAGTACGGGAAAGTGGAATAAGATTAGCATATCCAAGTAGACCGTACGAGGAAGTCTGACGTTTTCCCCCTACGGTTTACGGTCTTCACGTTTGTGTACATTCACTTCAGTCATTTCAACACGAAGCTAAATGCTAGGCTAACTGTGCTAGATAAAAGGCGAATGCTGGTTTGGCGCAGGTAGAACATTTGTGCCCACCGAGCTTGTATTTTAAACCGCAGATAGTCCTGGCCCGACCGTACGAGGAAGTTTCCATTCTCTCGTATCTGTCTGTGATGTACGGATGGGTAGTTGACGGACTATCGTCGCTCTTCGAGCCTATAACCGGGCAAAAACATTCCGGTTGGCCTGGTTTGAACGTTGGCGGGGAGATAGACCAGCAACGGCAGGATAGCAACGCCAGGCCAACCAAAAGGAACTACCAGAGGTCGGTGACTGGCACATGTACTGTCTTTGGTGCTAGTGTGCTCTGTATAGCTGTTTATGTAAAGCGTTAGTAAGCTGGCTGGCACACGCTAGCCAGTCAACTAGCTAACAGCTAGTTTAACATTTAAACACTTGTCACCCAAGCTCGCTAACCTAGCTAGCTAATTATTAGCAACAATTGTCATTCATTCCAGTTGGTGTTAGCTGCTTCAAAAATAAATAAGGCGAGCTAACTCTTTCCTCGCGCCACTTACCAGACATTAGCTAACTATTTCCTAACGTACCAAATAATAAGATACTGTAGTTAACAAATGTAACTACTACCTGGCTAGTTACGTGTTTACATTCTGTTACAGCGTTCATGTTTCAGAAAATGTTAGCCAGAGTGAACCAGTGGCGATCAAGAGACGGAGAAAAGGTATGGTAACCTATTACCAATTACTTTTAGCCATTGTTCTTATAATTCATGTGTGTTGTACTCTCTCCTATTGTCATAGACATCATTAGTTTTGTGAAGAAGACTGTAGCAGGGGTGGCTGGGCTGCTGAGACTGAGGAACCCACTGTCTCCTGCCAGTGAGAGAAACGGAAGGTACACAGCAAGCCAGGTATGAATGTGTACCACTGGTGCGTTCTAGTACTGTACACAACACACTCATAAACCACTGCTCTGACTGAAAGACACATACCAGTACATAAACTTTAAAATGTTTGTGCAATAGCTGCACAATATTCACATCTATGTCCTAAATCACTCCTATTATGTAGGGCCCCGTGGGCCTGATGGGAATAGATGAACTCCACACCTCATGGATGAGCAGCTCTGATTGGAAAATGGGTGAGTAACGAGGGCTCTGATTGTTTGATTGATAAGGAAGGAGGACAGCTGTGTTGTACATTACAACATCATGGTATATAATATGTGTAACAGCAGAGGGGACAGGTCAAGTGGTTGCTTCAACTTGTTTATCCCTCTTTCCTTGTCTCCAGAGAAACCAACGGTAGGAGGACAGAGGGAGAGAGGGGGGCTGGGCCTCCTCCAGGGAGCCTCTCCCCCTCTGAGGAAAAACACGTAGGTATCTTCTGTCTACTGCATACTTTCAGTTCTGGGGCTTTAACACAAAGGTTCTACATATGTGGGATGTTCCTCCTGTAAACGTTGTTCTCTGTCTTGTTTTCAGTGGCTTAGTGCTGGGTCCAGGGAACCCAGACAGAGGGAGAGATGGAGACAAGCCCCAGAGATGCTCCCTCCAGCTCCTTCCCAGTCGGCCTACCCAGGGGGTGGGGGTTGGGACAAGACCCCCCAGCTCAGACCTGCCCACCCCAAACCGCTCTCACAGACAGTGCTTGGCAGTGGAGGAGGTGAGTTTGAAATGAAAATCAACCCTGTGATTGATCCTGGTTTTTATTAAATGCCACGCCAGGTATGTCAGTAGTTGTCAGGTTTGTTCTGTTTCCAGGCTCTGAAGGAGAGTGATAAGGAACACTACAGACGGCTACTGGAGATGGTGTCCGATAAATACAGCAAGAGCCAACCGCTGCCCTTCACCCGCACCAAACTCCAGGGGTGAGTGGTGATGGAGAGTGTGAGATTATAGTTTTCATTCCAGTGGTTCCGTTAGCTAGTTTTTACAAACCTCTGTTTTCTTTGCTTCCTCACAGGGAAACATTTACACAAGATGGACATAGAATGGCCATTTTGGGAAGAACCTATGAGTCTGTGACCCCAAAGACAGGACCCTTCAGAGGTAGACTACTATCACAGCCTCTCTCACCCCTCTTCTCATGTATTGGAAGCTGTTGTCCTAGGCTAATGTTTTCTCCTTCTATCTGCAGCCAACCCCAGTGTGTATATGTGGAGAGATACATCCTCAGCCAAACAAACCAGAGACATGAGAGGAGAGTTGTGTCTCAGTAAGCCTCTCAGCGCAGCTGTGGATACACAACTTGCCAGCAATGCAACGGTAGGACACACACTTATGAACTGTAGTAAGGGTGCTAGGAAGCGTCATACGGCTTCTATGAAGCATCATAAGGTTGTTAAAAAGTCTCTCTCCCTCCAGCAGAAGCAGCCAGAGCTGGATCTCTCTGCAGAGGTGGCAGCAAGACTCAACCTGGTTGACAGAGAGACGCCAACACACACTGACACACTCAACAGCACTGAGGAGCTGCCCAGGTTCAGCAAGGTGAGTGTTATTTTTCCCTGTAATGGTATGTCTGTATTGTGTTGACATATGAGTGTAGGTATTCTATGGGTCTGTTTTCATTCTGTTTATTTCAAACTGTGTGTGTGTAGGAGATGGCTGTGGAGGTGAGTCGTGCCCTGTCTCAGAGGGATCCTAACCTGGTCCTGAGCTCAGCCTTCAAGCTATGCATCACACAGAGAGACCTGGCTTCCCTACAGGAAGGGAGCTGGCTCAATGATGAGGTGTGTATGGTTGTTGGCTGTTAAGTTTGAGGTTGTTGGTGTGAGGGTGTGTGTGCCTGCATGTGAGAGAAAGAGAAGGATAGATGTGTGTGTGTCTAACAAAATAACTCTCCCTCTGTGTCTCAGGTGATTAACTTCTACCTGTCCCTAGTGATGACTCGTAGCAGTAGTGCAGGGCAAGGGCTGAAGGTCTACTCCTTCAGTACATTCTTCTTCCCCAAACTACATGGAGGGGGGCACGCCGCCGTGAAGCGATGGACCAAAGCTGTGGACCTCTTCCAGTATGACATCATCCTGGTTCCGCTGCACCTGGGAGTCCACTGGTCACTAGCTGTAAGTCTCCCCAGATTGACGGGGCTTCATTCACTTTAGAATAGTGGTCACCAACCGGTCGATCACGGCTGACCGGTCGATCACAGCCAACCTGTCAATCACCAAACATTTCTGCACTTGATTCGGCAGCCCTAGTGCTGAGAAGGCTGTGTTCACATTTTGAACCATTTAATGTGTTTGAAGGTAGATCTCCGCCTACCCGGCAGGCCCATAGAGCAAATCAAGTGCACCCCTATAGGCAATGTTGCCTCCGAGCTGCACGCTGAAATATCAGCCTGCGCAGAGAAGCACGAGATTGAACTTCACTCAACTTTCTAGAGTTTATACTATCAACGTTTCCCTTTACTGTGGGAATTGTGATTTAATCAATGCAATACTAGCCACTTTCAATCCAACATACTGAAATAAAACTAACTATGCAAGTGATTTTGTTGTAGGCAGAACGTGTCGTAGTAGGATTCTATTGCATTGACACGCACGACTCCGCCCATACGCTACACAGACTGGTGCGGAATAACCAATCAGCAATGCAGCAGGCCTATTTGCAAATAGACCATTGCCATATATGGATCTGTGCCATTCACTTTGAACTGGACTGTGTTTACAGCATGAGAGGTCGTGAGTAGATCCGCTTGTTTTGAAGCAAACGTTTGAAATGTCTGAAGAACATTGGCAGAGCAATTCAAGCATAGCCAATATGCAGTGATGGTGTGTTGGGCCTATAGCGTACTTTAGCACAACCCTCATTGCTACATAATTGTTTTTAGTTGGTTAATGTTGCATAGGCTAACATTTTTTTAAGTTATGTTAAAAATAAAACAAATCTGAGCGGTAGATCTTGTCTTGCATTTTGACTCAAAGTGATCGTGATTCAAAAAAGGTTGTTGACCACTGCTTTAGAAAGTCCACTGGTCCTTCTCTGTGGTCATTTGTAGATACCTGTGGACTTTGTTTATTTCTTTCTCTAGGTGATAAACTTTAACTCCAGGACTGTGAGGTCCTATGACTCTATGGGACAGAGACATGACGACATCTGCAGCCTCTTACTGTGAGTCCTCAGTCCCCTTCCAGTAATCATTTGGTTTGACAAAAGTACCTGTAATCTGATGACCATCTTTTTTGTCATTTCATTCTGTAATCCTGTAATGTATTTGGTTCGTCCAACCCTGTCCAGGCTGTACCTGAGAGAGGAGCACAAGGCCAGGAAGGACCAAGATCTGGACGCGTGCAAGTGGACAGTGGGCAGCTTGAGGGCCAGCGTAAATTACCCAGACAGAAATGCATATCTAATCATCTTTGTCGTTCTTATTTTGTCTTGAATGTATACAGAGTGTGTCTAGGGCTGTCAGAAATAGCATCCGTTCTCTAGTGATTTGCTTTTCACCAGGATCCCTTGTGTGTGTGTGTGTGTGTGTGTGTGTAGGAGATCCCTCAGCAGAAGAATGGCAGTGACTGTGGCGTGTTTGCCTGTAAATATGCTGACTACATCGCCCAGGGGTGGCCTCTCACCTTCCGACAGGTACATAGGTCGTCGTAGGCTATCATACTCACTCGGTGTACACTCGTACAATCTCTTTTCCACTCACACACTGTCTCTCACTCTCCTCAGTGTCACATGCCGCTGTTCAGGAAACTGATGATCTGGGAGATTCTCAACCAGAGGCTTCTGGAGGACTACACAACTACATAAAAAGAAATTACAGCTGCAAAACAACCATTACAACAGAAATGATAACAAACAACGACAACAGGCATGACTACTACACAGCCTCCAAACTACAACAGGAAGGACAACTACAGCGAACAGCGAAGCACAAAAGCAATAAATAAAAATAAAGGACCAAAGCTATGGACCACAGTATGACCTCTTACCCTCTATCAGTGGGTAGAAGTGCAGTCCTTGTAGGTAAGATAGGGTGGGTGTTCTCCGAAGCATAGAGGTTACAAAGGAATGGTTTGGAATTGATTGTAATTTCAGATGCATCCTGAAGTGCCTTGGACTCCAGAGAGTGTCTCTGTCACTTCTAGAAAACACTAAATGGGGAATCAGTTAGACACTTGAAAATCCCTGCTGTCGTTGATGCGAATTTAAATTTAAAACAAGCTTTCTGTGTGAAACCAGAGTGTTTGTTAATGTTGTGTGTGTATATTTATATATAATGTCTATATTAGGTACTTTATTTTTATGACTAGTAGAAAGTGGAGTGACAACTGAGGCATATGAGTGTTATTGAATGTCTTAATTTATGGTTGAATCATCATTGAAGGCAGACAGAAGAGTGCTGCATGTGTGTGTACTATATTTATGTAAATAGATAATTTTTTTGACTGAAAAGTTTGTGTGCGTAGCTGCTTTAATTTTGTCTGGACTGGAAGAGAGACCGGTGTGTGAGGTGCGCCATCTCAAGCAGAGCAGGACACCATCTTAATCCCTCAACACCACTAACAGATATGGACAAATAATTTAAATCCTAAATGTGTAACAATAGTTTATTTATTTGATGCGGAAGGCTTTTCTTTTATGGCATGTATATAATTTAATCCAGCAGTAACAGCATCTGTGTAGACGTTTTTGTCATGAATTTTATAACAGTTCTATTGGATTGTATGTGTTTTTGTTTAAAGGCATGTAGAGAAGAATTTCTAATGAGTCTGTACTGCTTTAGCTTGGGTCTGCCTCTGAAATGGCTCCCTATGACTCAAAGTGGTGCACTATATAGGGTTCCATTTCCAATAGGCCCTTGGCCTATAAAGCTGTATGTGCTTTAGCTTACACTCCTGTAGTGTTCAGTGTGATGGTAACCCTGTAGCTAACATGTCTGGGACGGCAAAGGAAGCTGAGTTGGCTAAAGCGCGTACAGATCTGGAACCAGGCTAGTACTGCTTATGCACTGGTCATTACACTGCGTATTACATTGCGCGTATTTCTGCTGCAATTATTCATGTGTGCATAGAGCCGTGCTGACAACCTCAGTCATATTTTTGTATGTAATAAAGGTCAGAAGGAAATAAATGGATCAGCTTGTGTTGACTAATCACTGTCAAATGTAAATTATGAGTGTGAATGGCATGTAATGTTTTGGTGTGTGTGTATATATCCTTTGTTTATGGAGGATGTATACAAGAGCTATGTTTTGTTATACTCCAAGCCTAAAGGCGGCAGTATTGTGACTGGGCGTCTAGTCAACCATCTTTTCTTTGTAGGAAGGAGAAGCCCAGCGCATGCGTGACTGCACAAAAACGGACCATCGAAACACATTGACTTCTACGCTATATTACTTTCAAGAGTTATCCTACCTAAAGTAGTTTGTAATGTATTTGCCTTAATCTATGTTTGATATACCTTGTAAAAGGCCGTATTTGTGTGATCGCTAGTGCAAATTCGTTATTCTTCTGTGGTACTGTAGATTGTTGGCAATATTTCGCATGTAGCTGGCGGGAAGTGAAAATGTTATCATATATCTCCCTTTACGATATTTCCATCAATTAGCCACTGGAAGGTGTTTTTTTAACCAGGGCGTTCTTCACTTAATGTTTTTGAAAATCACGGTCGATTAATGTGAGGAAAGTACTTACACCGGGGATTTTTCTGGATGGTAGCGTCTCACTGGAAGGATCCGCTGTGAGTGCGTTGTTTCTCAAACCATACATACATTTTATCTGCTCCCCCACAGGAGAATTGTATGTTTAACAATTGCAATGTGAGTTTTATTAATAGGTTACCAGTCTTCGATTAACAACCATCAGCTCCTTTTTTGACCCCTTTGAAGCGCTCTGACATTTCCACCACAATGTCTCAGTCAGAGACGTGTTGCATTTGTGGGGTGAGGTTTGTGAGGGGGCCCAAGGGTTACAACAGGAGGAAAGTCACCACGCTGACCAGCCCCAAGACCTTCCAGCAAGTCTTTGACATCACTCCTGATGACTCATCCTTCCTCTGCTGGGTCTGTCTTGGTGTGCTCAGAAGGAAAACCAAGCAGGATGGGAAGCTTTGGACTTGGTCAGATTTTCCAACAAAAGTTGGCAGACCTCGAAAGCCCCGTGACGAAATACCAAGCTCATCCACAACTTCACCCAATCAAACTCCAATTATAACCAACCCATCCTCTTTATCCATAGAAGAGTGCATTGCTTCTAAAAAAAACAAACGGAGGACAGTTCGTCAGTGGGACGGGGAAAAATGGACCACCTTGACTTCTTGTTCCCCAGAATCCCATTCAACAACCATCAGACGACCTCCAACGCACATAGCCCCAACCACACACTCTTCAACACCATCAAAACAAGTAAATTCCTCAGCATTATCAAGTCAAACTTCAAATCAGATCAGTTCTCTGTTCTCCTTTGGAGAGCGGACAACAAAAAGACGTCCGAAGGCTCCCCAACCTACAACACGCTCCACACTCCAGTCTCCGGTCCCCGTTGACGAAGGTATAAGGCCCAAGAAGAAGCTCCCTTTCTCCAAGACTAAGCAGAGCTATGGGTTTGGACCTCATGCCAAGGCCCTGTATTACATGAACAGCCACCAGCACCTGAAGGCCTTCAGGTCCTTGATGAAGACCAAAGCTAGAGAAGCCATGACCCTTTTCCTCGCCGAGGTCATCGCCCAGGAGGTAATTGTTGTCTTAACATAATTAATTTAAATAATGTATTTGTTTATAGGCTACCTGCAGTTTATGGCTCATCAGGTGTGAGTGTGTCGTTGTTGACGATAGATGTGTTTGGCAAAGAAATGTATGTGTCCATCTGTCTGATTTACCAGAGTAAGGTATTGATGAAGGACCAACGTGGGCCGTTGCGTCAGCCGCTGACTGAGGCGAGTGTGAGTGGGTTTTCCTGGGACACGATTCTAGCTTGGGGGGAAGAAAAGGCCCCTATGACCCTGGCCTGTCTTAGAGCAATGTTCCCCAAACCCAACACCATCAGGACACGGGTTATGATGGGAGCAAGGAAAACGAAACGGTGAGATGATCAAAGTATTTATGATCGAAGTATTCCAGATGATCAAAGTATTTGTATTGTATGGGGGTCACAACAATTAACTGGCTTTTATTAAAATATTTACATTTAAAATTCTGTTTTGTACTTGAACTCAACCCTGGAAAATGGAGGGAAAAACAGATTCCACAGGACTGAATTATGTGACTGCTGTTCATTATTGACTTGCTCTCTGTGTGCATGAAAGGTTATAACATGTTCTCCGTTGATATCTTTTGAAGCCCGAGGACAGAAGAGGAGGCAGGTGATGTCGTCAGCCAGAGGGCGGGGCTTATCCTGGCCATCGTCCTCTACACCTCCATGCAGAAGTGCAACTTCATCCAGGCCTCTCTGGGGGTCGAGTTCTGGAAACAGGGCTGTCCTCTCAGCGTGTTCAAAGCCCTCAGTGCCCTGGGGGTGTGTCCCAGTGCTGCCTCCACCAGGAGACACGCAGAGAGGCTGATAACCGGCTTTGATCCACCTCAGCAGGACCGGACAGAGGGGGTGGAGGAGGAGCCTGGGGTAAGTTTTACTCCCTCAGGAGAAAAAGTGTTCTGTTTGTTTACTTATGTATGTATTAAATGAGCTTTGAAAATAATTTCCCCTTGATTTGTTCTGGTGTGGTTCTAATTAATTTGTGGTCCCTGCAGGACTCCTTTTGTAGATCTGAGGATGAGAGTCAGACTCTGAGTTGTTCTGAAGAGTATCCCAGTTTCTCCCCAACCCACTCTCTGAACTGGTTCTCGGACCAATCCCACTCCAGAGACGGGTAAGAACTATTTCCTGGAGGGAGGGGCTTCTAGTAGTGTAGTTGCTAAAAATTAGCAGCCCGTAGCTACACTTTTGGTAACCACAAAGTCTGTCCATAAAACTACCTCGCACAGAGAGGTGGGATTAACTGGAGCTAATTATGTGATTCTCATCTATTTATCTATGTGCCCTCAGGTCCTCGTCCGATCGGAGTTCCAGACCTGACTCCAGATCTCGCTCCAGGTGAGAGTTTTTTTTTATGTGTTTGTGTTAGGGATCATCATCATATCTCCTTGTGCTCCCTGACCTTTGCCCTCTTGTGTCCACTGCAGGAGCGATGACTACCAAGGCCCTACTCAGAGGCCTGACTCCCGGGAGTACCAGAATCTGATCAAAGAACATGGTTACCACAAAGTCCAGAAGTAAGTTATAGAGAGGTGATCCTCTACGGAGCTGTAGCAATCAAACTGAATTTTGGTTGAGGACCTGTGTATATAGGTTCTCTTCAACCATTTGCTCTTATCTCAAGGCACAAAACGTATCTTCCTGTCCCTCTCATGCCTTCACAGACCTACATTGAGTCGATGGACGAAGAACAGTGAGGACAACAGGGAGGCAAAGGAAAAACCTGTTCAAAATCTCAAGAGAAGGAAGATGACGAAAAGGAAACCTGCTAAATCGCCTCCAGTAGTAAACGCAACTGGCGCGCACCGGTCAGACACGGATACTTCTCAAGTAAGTAAGGTAAACATGGAAGTCGTTGAAACGTCTCAAGTAGACAACACACACGTGGAACTCGTTGAAACGTCTCAAGTAGACAACACACACATGGAACCCGTTCAACTCAGCGATACAAACAAGAAACCTGCTCATATAAGTGAGACAAATGTACAACTTGCTCAAATGTCTGTAATGAGCGAGACAAACATGGAACAAATTAAAATGCCCAAAAGAGGCAGGCCAAGGAAGGAACTTGCTCAAATGTCTGTAATGAGCGAGACAGTCATGGAACAAATGAAGATTCCTAAAAGAGGCAGGCCAAGAAAGGAACTTGCTCAAATGTCTGTAATGAGCGAGACAAACATGGAACAAATTATAATGCCCAAAAGAGGCAGGCCAAGGAAGGAACTTGCTCAAGTAAGTAAAACAAACATAGAACACACTCAAACTCCACAAATAACCGACACACACTTGGAACCTGTTCACAAGCTCAGAAGTCCAAGGAAGAAACCTGTCCAAACACCCCAGGTAACTGACACACAAAACAAACCCATTCAAGTAACCAATACAGACATTAAACTTGCTGAGACAAACAAAGAATCAGTTGTACAGGCCAAGAATGGGAGGCCAAAGAAGGGATTCGTTCAAATTCCACTATTAACCGACACTTGCATGGAACCCATTCCGGTAAGCGAGGTAAACGCGGACACCACTTTAATGCCCAGTAACATGAGATCAAGGAAGAGACCCAGACGAGTTCCCCAAGTATCCGGCACAAACCAGGACTTAACTCAAATGCCCAAAATAACCAAAATGAACAAGGAATCCTGCAAAATGCTTCAGAAAATGGACACACGCATGGCACCTGCTGCAACATCTAAAAGAGGGCGGACAAGGAAGGGACCAATTGAAATGTCTCAAGAAACCAACTTAGACACAGAAGCCGGTCTAATGCCTCAAGCTGGTGAAATGAATCAGCAACGTGTCGAAGGACGGGAAATAAATAAAGAACCCGCTGAACCCCAAAAACTCACTGGAAAGGCTAAAGTAAATCAGAGAACTAAAGCACCTGCAAAGACACCTGAAGAACTAGATCAAATGGAATTAATTTCAAAGCGAAAAAGAGGCAGGCCAAGGAAAGAACTTGCTCAAGTGATCAACACAAGCAAGGAAACCCCTTCAATGCATAAAATAAGCAAAACAGGCAAAGAACCTGCTCTTACCCGGGAAATAAAAATTATTGTCAATAGGATGGAAAGCTGTAGTGCTGCTGAAATGCCCCAAATACGTGAGATGAACAATGAACCTGTTCAAGTAAGTGCGGAAACCTTTGAACCTGTTCAAAGACTGAGTGGGAAGTCAATGGAGGGACTCGTTCAAATGCCCCAATTAAGCTGCACGGACATGGAACCTGGTAAGTTAGGCAGGACCATCATAGAAACCACTTCAACGGCAGAGAGGACTGACAAAGAACCTGTTCGAAGGCCTCAAGCAAACGAAACAAAAGCAGAACTTGCTCAAACGTCTCAGATAATGGAAACGATAAAGGAACACATTCAAATAACCAACACAGACAAGGAAACCGCTTCCGTGCCCAAAAGAAGCTGCACAGACATGGAACTTGCTAAAAGGTACAAAATGAGTGACTTTCAGACCCGGGTAATAAGAATAGTTGACACTAGGATGAGGGCAAACGAATCTGTTTCAATGCTTCAAGTACACGACCCAAACCAGGACCCTGAACCTGCTGCAACACCTGAAATAAGCGACACAAACAAACAAGCCCCGCGAGTGATCAGAATAGTTGTTAACAGGAGGATACCGGCAGACATATGTAGTCACACCCGGAAAAGCCTGGAGTGTCTGGCTGAGGTAGCAGCCAAATGTGCTCCATTAGATGTTAAATCTGCCGAAGATGGATAGGTAGGTAGACGCATGTTACTTATCATTATAACAAACTTCACAACATGACGTCTCAGGAAAGAAAATACAAATTGTGGAAGGGTATAAGCCTAACCTGAGGGGTGGGGAATAGTCGTCTTCTTCTGTATTGGTTTTACTGTAATTGTACATACCAGGCCTTTGTTTTAGCAATTGTCTTCTCCAGCTTGTTCATTTAATATGTACATAATCCCAGAAACCTTCGTGTTTTTGTCAGTGTCCACTGTGGATTTAGTGTTAATCTTATCCCATTTTGTATTTAGTTGTTCGGATTGTACTTCTGTGGTTGTTGACAATGTAATAAAAATGTATGTGTTTTGTACAAAGGGAATTACTGCAGTCTCAGTATCCATGCTCATTTCAGGGTATTTGTTTTCATTACAAATGTAATTTGACTAAAAGCAGAGACTGTAAACCAAAACAGATTTGCCCACCAATCTTTAAGATAGAAAATACATTGTTATAAAACAACCACAGCGTTTATCTTGACTCAAGGCTTTTCCTTTCATACAGTTTTTGATGTATACATTCTTGCAATAATATCCTGTGGTAATACTTTTTTGTGTATATTACTGTTGTCTCGTGTAAAAATGAAGCTCACAGAATAAACAGTACAATTGTATACATGGATACCAATGCTTCATAATAAAACATTACATTTACATTACATTTAAGTCATTTAGCAGACGCTCTTATCCAGAGCGACTTACAAATTGACATATTTGAAACTAGAAAAACAACCAGTGAGATTCAAGCCTCCGGCATAAACAACATTAGAACCAGTGGCCTGGTCCATATCCCTGGAGCTAGTCCACGGCGCCATCAAGGGTAGGGGCAACCTTGGTTTTTATCACATATTTAAAGCTGTTCAATCAGTTAGTCATTTCGAATTTTGTTAGGTTAGAAAGTGATAAGTGAAGTGTATATTGGGTAAGGTTGGAAAACAACAGTTGACCTTTTGGTTGCACACATCCAGATGATGCTGTGTACCATTTTGGGCAATGACGCTGTAGGTGTGATCTAGGTGTAAAAGCCTTTCCTAATATTTGACTCAGACCCTCGATCACACCTACAGCAGCATCAATCAATCCAATGTATTTATAAAGCCCTTTTTACATCGGCCAATGTCACAAAACCCAGACTAAAACACCAAACAGCAAGCACCGTGGCTAGCAAAAACTCACTAGAAAGGCAGGAACCTAGGAAGAAACCTAGAGGAACCAGGCTCTGAGGGGTGGCCAGTCCTCCTCTGGCTGTGCTGGGTAGAGATTATAACAGTATGTGGCCAAGATGTTCAAACGTTCATATATGACCAGTAGGGTCAAATAATAATAATTACAGTGGTTGTAGAGGGTACAACTGGCCAGCACCTCGGGAGTAAATGTCAGTTGGCTTTTCATAGCCGATAATTCAGAGTTTGAGACAGCAGGTGAGGTAGAGAGAGAGAGTGTCAAAAACAGCAGGTCCGGAACAAGGTAGCACATCCGGTGAACAGGTCAGGGTTCCATAGCCACAGGCAGAACAGTTGAAACTGGAGCAGCAGCATGACCAGGTGGACTGGGGACAGCAAGGAGTCATCAGGCCAGGTAGTCCTAGGGCTCAGATCCTCAGAGAGAATTAGAGGGACCATACTTAAATTCACACAGGACACCGGATAAGACAGTAGAAATACTCCAGATATAACAGACTGACCTTAGCCCCCCGACATATAAACTATTGCAGCATAAATACTGGAGGCTGAGACAGGAGGGGTTGGGAGACGACACTGTGGCCCCGTCCAACGATACCCCCGGACAGGGCCAACCAGGCAGGATATAACCCCACCCACTTTGCCAAGGCACAGCCCCCACACCACTGAAGGGATATCAACAAACCACCAACTTACTATTCTGAGACAAGGCCGAGTACAGCTCACGAAGATCTCCCCCACAGCACGAACCTGAGGGTGGCGCCAACCCAGACAGATCACGTCAGATCTCACACGTCGTATGGACAGCATGGAAGAGCACCAGTAAACCAGTGACTCAGCCCCCATAATAGGGTTAGAGGCAGAGAATTCCAGTGGAGAGAGGGGAACCGGCCAGGCAGAGAGACTCACATGGGTAGGCAGACTATTTCATAAAAATGTAGCTCTATAGGAGTAAGCCCTGCCTCCAGCTGTTGGTTTAGACATTCTAGGGACATTAAGGAGGCCTGCGTCTTGTGACCGTAGCGTACGTGTAGGTATGTACGGCAGGACCAAATCGGAAAGATAGGTCAAGGAGCAAGCCCACGTAATACTTTGTAGGTTAGTAGTAAAACCTTGAAATCTCTTGTTCAGATATCGGTAAGTGGACTGGAGGTAGTGCATGAAAGGGATAACGAATCCAGTTGTTTGTGTCATCCGTTTCGGGAAAGTACCTGCGTAATTGCGCACCCAACTCACTCAGGTGCTTCACTATATGACATTTAACATTGTCCGTAAGCTTGAGTTAATTTACACACAAAAAAGTCATACAATGATGGAAAGACCTGTGTGTTGTTAATGCAGACAGAGAAGAGCTCCAACTTCTTAATCAAAGCCTGAATTTTGTCCCGCACATTGAATATAGTTGCGAAAAGTCGCTGTAATTAAGATCATTCAAGGGAGGGAAAACATCACCCAGAACCCAGATAGGAGTCTGTGAGAAACTCGTCATCACGCAAGCGGCCAGACAAGTGAAAACTTTAAACTAGTCTCTCAATTAAATTTTTTTTATTTTTTAAACTGTCAATACTTCTCTCTCTGTCAATGTAAAAGCGTTACATGGTTGCTGCACATATCATTGCATATAGTGCAGAAAATACACAAGAGTTCAGGGGCCTTGCTTTAACAAAGTTAACCATTTACACTATAGTGTCCAAAACGTCTTTCAAGCTGTCAGGCAGCAAGAGCCTCTCCGTGGATGCTGCAGTGTGCCCAAAGTGGCGTCTGGAGCAACTGCTTGCACGTGCGCTTACCACTCCACTATGTCTCCCTGTCGTGGCTTTCATCAGTACAGATACCAACATGAGCAGCAGCTACGTTTAGCTACATACGGACTGTTAGTGGAATTCCCGTGAGAGTAACGGTTAATGTGATTGGATGTTAATTATTTGACTAGGCTACCTGTATTTGACATTGTGTTATTTCGCTGAAGACTAGATGGTTTTATTTTATTTTTGGCAGTGAAACAAGGCTACTCAGGCGGGAGAAAAAAACTCACCCAAATGTATAGCCCCGTTAGAAAATATTAAATGGACTGTTTGAAAATGTGAATCACATTTTTATTTGGCGTACCCTCGACAGCATTGGGGGTACGCGTACCCCAGTTGGGAATACCTCATCTATGTTAAATTGAGTTCCTCAGCTAGGTGGTTAGGTGGAGGGAGTCTGGAAGGGCATCTAGGAATCTTTGGGTTGTCCGAGAATTTCTAGCACGGCTTTTGATGATCCTTGGTTGGAGTCTGAGCAGATTATTTGTTGCGATTGCAAACGTAATAAAATGGTGGTCCGATAGTCCAGGATTATGAGGAAAAACATTTAAGATCCACAATATTTATTCCACGGGACAAAACTATGTCCAGAGTATGACTGTGGCAGTGAGTAGGTCCGGAGACATGTTGGACAAAACCCACTGAGTTGATGATGGCTCTGAAAGCCCTTTGGAGTGGGTCTGTGGACTTTTCCATGTGAATATTAAAGTCACCAAAAACTATAATATTATCTGCCATGACTACAAGGTCCGATAGGAATTCAGGGAACTCAGTGAGGAATGCGGTATACGGCCCAGGACGCCTGTAAACAGTAGCTATAAAAAGTGATCGAGTAGTCTGCATAGATTTCATGACTAGAAGCTCAAAAGCTGAAAACGCAGTCATTTTTTGGGGTATTGTAAATGTCAGCAACACCTCCACCTTTGCGGGATGCACAGGGGAAATGGTCACTAGTGTAAGCAAGAGAGGCCTCATTTAACACAGTAAATGAATCAGGCTTAAATCATGTTTCAGTCAGGCCAATCACATCAAGATTATGATTAGTTCATTAACTATAACTACATTGGAAGTGAGGGATCTAACATTAAGTAGTCCTATTTTGAGATGTGATATCACAATCTCTTTCTATAATGACAGGAATGGAGGTCTTTATTCCAGTGAGATTGCTAAAGCGAACACCTCCATGTTTAGTTTTGCCCAACCTAAATCGAGGCACAGACAGTCTCAATAGGGATAGCTGAACGGACCACACTGACCGTGCTTGTGGCTGACTCCACTAAACTGGCAGGCTGGCTAACAGCCTGCTGCCTGGCCTGCACTCTATCTCATTGTGGAGCAAGAGGAGTTAGAGCCCTCTCTATGTTCATAGATAAGATGAGAGCACCCCTCCAGGTAGGATGGAGTTTGTCACTCCTCAACAGGCCAGGCTTGATCCTGGCTTGGGCCAATTATCTACAAATGATATATTTTGGGAGGGGCAGAAAACAGTTTTCAACCAGCGATTGAGTGTGTGATCTGTCGGTATGATCGAGGCATAAGCTCCACCCCACTGATAATTGTGCTAGAAAACAGATAGGCCGGTATTCAAGGCGTTACACAGAAAAGCAGTAAGGTTTACCAATTCCTATAGCCTTACACATTCTTCACAGAATGTTCACCAGTTTGCAACACACTAAAGTACAGGAGACATGAAGAAAGTATTGATGGACAAAAAAATTGAAAAGATGCAGTTTTATTGCTTGGAATACTGCAGACTTAAAATCATGGTACACCCATACACACAGCACTGAACTAGGGTAGAGCTTCTAGCTCTTGGCTCTTCTCCCGAACATACAGCAGGAAGAAGTTACCCCCTAACCACTGATAAAGGGTGAGATATTTTTTAATCAACCTAAAGGTTAAGGTTAGAATTGGGGGTAAGGTAATCAGATCCTAGAGCTGCATTTACCTTGGGCCCTCTCCCCTAGAACCTATCGTGCACTAAATATCACTGTACTTCAACACATCTACCCATTAAAAAGGAGCCTGGTGATACAAAATACAGATCCGATGGATTAAACAGGGTTCTCCCTAAAGAATGTAAGAGGGGGCGCTGCGCCACCTTGTGGTCTGGCAGCGCCACTATATAAAAAAAACAACCTCACCAAAATTTGCTAAAGATGGCAGAAAATGGGAATTACAGGTGTTTGCTGTACTCAGCAGCACCACCGTCTTTAAAAATCCTGGGGAGAACCCTGGATTAACGAATCGACAGCTTCTCTCAACACAACTGCAAGATTGACAGAAAGAACAGAACAGAAATCCACCAACTGAACATATTTAACTAAAATAAACAAAAAAATGACTGTTTATCAAGTTCACAATTACATCCTTTACCATTTCCCTAACTTCCCCAAATATGCACCCCCCGGCCCTAACCCCCACATCCACCGCCCCCGGCCCTAACCCCTACATCCACCCCCGGCCCTAAACTCCACATCCACCCCCCGGCCCTAACTCCACATCCACCCCCCGGCCCTAACTCCACATCCACCCCGGCCCTAACTCCACATCCACCCCCGGCCCTAACTCCACATCCATCCCCCTGGCCCTAAACCCCACATCCACCCCCTGGCCCTAAACCCCACATCCACCCCCTGGCCCTAACCCCACAAAAAGTATAATCTTGCTCCTCTTCTCCCTCTGCTCAGTAGTGGCCTGTGGAGACAGGAGGGAGACATTTAGACATTGAGGCCCAACCACTGAGTCACTAGAATATTAGCCGTCAAGTTAACCATGTTAAGCGGTGCTAAGTCTGGTTGACTTACGTGGGGAGTAAGACCGCGAGCGGGAGCGAGACCGGTAGGTCCCTCGGCTGTAGTACGGGGACGGAGACCTGCGTCTGGAGAGACAACACACAATAAGCATCCACCAACCAACTGCCCCAGTCCTGCTTAGCAACCACTAACTATAAGATCCAGGCCAGGTGTCTCACCTGTAGGACCTGTAGCACTCTCGGTCGTCATAGCGATCGTAGCCACGGTCGTAGCCTCTGTCGTAACCACGGTCACCGCCGCGGTCATAATCCTTCGAGCTACGGCGAGATGAGCTTGAGCTGGGGCCGCCACTTCCTCCTCCTCCTCCTCCACCACCACCACCGCCTCCGCTGCTGCTGCTGCCGCCGCCGCCACCACTGGAAAACACACACGGTTAGAGGATTCACTGAATGTAGAACGTGTGTGCATCACGTGGGCCATCCCAGATGCGTGAGTCTAAGAGAGCCGGTCACTCACTATGTGGGCCGTCCCATGTATATCCCAGGAGTGGGAGTGTGTGGTCGTTTAGTGATGGAGAAATCGACCCTGATCCTCCGTCCATCCAACTCCATTCCGTTAGCTCTCTCCTTAGCCTGAAACAGAGAGCGAGGGTGGAGGAGTGGGACAAAGATGTTTAGAGAAAAGTATTCCCCTTCAACACCATGCTCACTCAAAGGTTCTGATTCTTCTCTGTTCTTCCCCTGCAATAACCCCTCCCTCCCTGCCAACCTACCTCATTGGCGTCCTCTCGGACTTCGAAGTAGACGAAGGCGAAGCCGCGGGAGCGTCGTGACTGCTGGTCGTAGACGATGCTGACGTCAGCCAGGGGGCCGTACTTAGAGAACACGTCTCTCAGGTCTCTCTCTGTGGTGTACAGGCTCAGACCAAACACACCCAGGCAGCAGTTCGGGTCCGGGTTGGCCTATAGAGGAGGATTGTGAGAAGGATAGAGATTGTGTGTGGGGTTTGCCGAAGAGAGTCTCGTCTCCAGAGGTGTGTATATACGTACCCGGTTGCCAATGTGCCTGCGGCGGTTGGACATGGGGGAGTGGCTGTGGCTCCGACGACGGCGGTATTCCCCGCTTCGGGAACGGCTACGGGAACGGCGGCGGTGGGAACGGGAGCGAGAGCGGGAATAATGCCTGCGGGAGCTCCTATGGGAACGAGACCTGAGGAAAATAAAATAAAGGACACGTTAAGAACATTTAAAGCAGGGTTTCCAACTGGTGGCTGATTCTTTTTGATTTTCCCATGAAATACATGCAGTTACACCTCCAGTTGACTCAAATGATGCCAATTAGCCTATCAGAAGCTTCTAAAGCCATGCCATCATTTTCTGGAATTTTCCAAGCTGTTTAAAGGCACAGTCAACTTAGTATGTGAACTTCTGACCCACTGGAATTGTGATACAGTGAATTATAAGTTAAATAATCTGTCTAAACAATTGTTGGAAAAATTACTTGTGTCCTGCACAAAGTAGATGTCCTAACCGACTTGCCAAAACTATAGTTTGTTAACATGAAATTTGTGGAGTGGTTGAAAAATGAGTTTTAATGACTCAAACCTAAGTGTATGTAAACTTTGACTTCAACTGTATACGTGATCTTATAAAAATGTATCATCTGTTTGGACTGCTTGCGGTCAATTTACAGTCTACAAATTATTTGTAATTATGTTCCGGCCCCCTGACCATCCGCTAAAGAAAGAAATCAGCCCACAGCAGAATCTAGTTGATGGTCCCTGATTTAAAGAGTTTAGATACAAAAACAACATGAATAAAGCCATAACACAAAACAAGCTCTTTATGTGGACCTGAACAAAAATACATGCTACGCTACCCAGCAGCTCCCAAAAGAGTCACCACAAAACCTCCTTGGAGCTGGGGTTCTTACCTGGACTTGGAGCGGGATCGGGAGTGGGACTTAGACCTGGAGTGTCTGGAGCCATCTTTGGAGCGGGCTGGGGAATGGGCCGGGGAACGGCTGGCAGACTTCCCAGAACCCCTTGGGCTCACACTCCTGGAAGCGGACCGCGAATCCTGATCGGGCCAGATACACATAAATACAGGTCAGAATCAAAAACAGAAACAGTCAGGATAGAGAGAGAGGAGGTACAGAAGGAACCTCGCTCAAACCTGCTACAGGCCCCTCTTATATTTCAGCTCCAGTAGTTTGAGAAAAAAAATCATAGCATTTCATTAACAACAGGTATTTGTTGTAACTAGATCTGCCTGTTACAGGCGACCAAAAGAAATCATATAGCCTTAAAGTAGGTGTTAATCTAGTTAATCTTAACACAGTTCTATGAGCGGATTGTTCTCTTACACTCTAGGCAGCGTAGCAGAGTTTAACCTTGCGTGTTGAGGACTAGGTAATGTGTCTGAGATGGAGGAACAGTTGGCATGCATGCTTAAGAAGTGTTTCTCACGCCATCCCTCAGGGAGACCCCAACTGTCGCACATTTCTGTTTTAGTACACCTGATTCAATTTGAGAAAGAGCTTGAGATTTAGTTGAATCAGGTGTACCAATGGTGGAATAGAACAAACAGGTGTAATGACTGGGGGTCCTTGAGGGATGGCTTGGGAAACACTGCTTTAGAAAACAGAAGGAGAGGGAGAGAAATAGGATTGTAGTAATAACATAGCAGGCTATAGGGAATTAACCATACCCCCGAACACTTCTCATAACTTCTTTAACTTCATAACTTCAAAACAACCATCTCTTTTCTTCTTTCTTCCGTTTCACACCATTTCTGACTTCATTTTTCTCTCCTCTTCCCCCACTTCCTTCCTCCCATTTGATTTCTGCCATTACATCACTCTACCAGTGGACAGAGTGGCCGCTCGCTTCTGCCAGCTTCATTTTACATTAGCATGCATCAACACCATCAGCTTCATCAAATATGCCCTTTAACAACTTCAAACTTCATATCTGAAACTTCTTCCGCCATTTTGCTTCTTCCCAACTCAACCTTAACGAAAAACAGACAAGGATGATAAAAAGGGTTGATTTTTTTTATAAGAGCTACAGAGGTCAAAATGTGCAAAAACCAGACTCGTAAACACTCAAATCAGACTAAATAAGTTGTCTCACCTGAAAAGTATTAAATCAAAGCAATGTTAAGGAAATATGTATATTGATTTTTCTGAAATGCACAACATCAGAATATGATGAATGAAGACTAGAAATGTTATAAAATCATGGTGTTCTTTAATCCTAGTCCGAGGGTCACACAAGGTATGCAGGCTTTTGTTCCAGCCCAGTACTAGCACATCTGGTTCGTCAAGCCCTTGGACCAAGATTGAAGAACTGCTATGGTACATCTGAGCAAGGGTTTAAAGTAAATTAGCTACTCTTTTCAATGCCCCACTCAGTATAACATTTGTTCATGTGCGACTTTAAAGAAAAATGGCTTTTGCAGAAGGACCATTACAGTGCAACTAAATATAGGACTAACAACTTTAGAAAAGAGACAGTACTCTCACATGGGTGGTGCCATGTTGAAGAGCTTGATACATTATAACTGGCAAATGAATTGCTACAGAGTTTACGCCGGATAATGTGATATAACCAAAGATTGTTGGTGTCCATTACTGGGCCTATTGAAGAGGCCCTATACAAACCGCCGCCATAGATTTTTCAACTAACCTGTTCTCTGTGATTCTTTTCCCCTGAATCGAGAACAAAGAAGTATCTTTAGAAAGCCTGTTTTGAATTGCCGGCAGCTCTACAAAAAACAGAGAGAACTCAAAAGATAATAAATCCATGTTCTATACTGTGCAAGATGGTTCCTCGCCAGCTTAGCTGGCGCACATCTAGGATTTCCCAGCATCTTTGCAGAAACTAGTCGTTTCTATACAACGCGGCCATGTGTAGAAGTAGATGACAGCGCATTATATAGCACGACCAAAACAAAGAACCACACACATGCTAAAAGCATATCTCATTCCATACAAAACATGGATTTATCATTTTTCTGAATGTGTGTTTTTTGTATAACCACCTGCAACTGATATTTCTAAGATACTTTCTTCGTTCTCAATTCGGTAGAAAAAGTATTGCCAAGAACAGGTCAGTTGAAAAATCTACGGTGGCGGTTTGTATGCACAGGGGCGGCAGGTAACCTAGTGGTTAAAACGCTGGACTTGTAACCCGAAAGGTTGCAAGATCGAATCCCCGAGCTGACAAGGTAAAAAATCTGTCTTTCTGTCCCTGAACAAGGCAGTTAACCCTACTGTTCCTATGCCGTCATTGTAAATAAGAATTAAGAATCAGTTAAGAATAAGAATCTTAACTGACTTGCCTAGTTAAATAAAGGACAAAATAAATAAATCACGCTCCAATAGGGCAGATGTCCGTGTGTTGTTGAGATTCTGGATAGCCATTGGTCAGATTGCTAGCAACAATAAAAAGATGCTGCCATGTGGGGAATCGTAGGTTGTTATTGCTACCATGTCTTGTTTTGACTCATGTCACATCTATGCTAATATGGCTAAAATTCCCTAGCTTAACCAACAACTGTAATGATGCATGAGAGACAAGTGCTCATTGTGCAAATATATTTATGTTTTCAATAAACAGTGGAGATGAAATATAGTTTAGATGTCAACAATCTATAGGCTGGTTTATACTTTGTCTATCAACAATCTATAGGCTGGTTTATACTTTGTCTATCAACAATCTATAGGCTGGTTTATACTTTGTCTATCAACAATCTATAGGCTGGTTTATACTTTGTCTATCAACATGTCTTTAGACAATTTGAATGAGAGTGTCGCTAGTCAAAACACTTAATTTATACTCTGTGGACATAGCAGCGGGAAGATGTGTATATATATATATATATTTTAAATATATACAATTTGCCCTCGCTACAGCGGTCCGCTAATACAGTACTAGTAAAGGCCAGTGTACTACTTTTGTGGAAAAAAATCTCTATATATAAAAAGACAAAATGTTTCCATGGTGATTTAATGGGAAATACTTAGAAATAACTATGAAAACTGCCACAGATTGTAACCGGGGAAGGTAGATATTAAAATTAAGTCTTAGCTTTGTAAATTAATAAATATATAGAACCAATTTAGTTTTGTATTCCGCAGATTTCCTTTCAGAAAACCCCATGTTATCACACAGGAACCTGCAGCGACTAGCTAGCTTGTCCGTTGACGTTTGAAGGCTGCGCAGTGAGAGAGTTCTATTGAGCAGTGACCACTTTTTGACCATGGCCATAATAACATTCTATTCACTCTAATCATTCAAATTCCTCAGAGTAAATAGTCTACCTTGTGAATGATATGGTAGAAACAGAGTTTGGACTATTGATGCAATTCTTTATTGAATGCATATCTATTTTATAAACATTGAATAAAATAATTATGGATGTACACCCTAAATAATGAATAAAAATGTGCTTTATTTAAGACATTGACAGCTATGATATGGTCATTATTTGAACTGGCTAGCCAGCTAGCTAGCTAACAAGCTAGAAACTAACAAAAGCATTGTTTAGAAAGTTACTTTTAGTTGCTTGGTTTGCTAGATTGAAATATACTGCATTACATTTTTAAAGAGATGGGTTTATGATTGAGTGTAGTCTGGCCCAGGAGTGTGAAGGTGAACGGAAAGGCTCTGGAGCAACGAACCGCCCTTGCTGTCTCTGCCTGGCCGGTTCCCCTCTTTCCACTGGGATTCTCTGCCTCTAACCCTATTACAGGGGCTGAGTCACTGGCTTACTGGTGCTCTTCCATGCCGTCCCTAGAAGGGGTGCGTCACTGACGTGATCTTCCTGTCTGGGTTGCCCCCCCTTGGGTTGTGCCGTGGCGGAGATCTTTGTGGGCTATACTCAGCCTTGTCTCAGGATGGTAAGTTGGTGGTTGAAGATATCCCTCTAGTGGTGTGGGGGCTGTGCTTTGGTAAAGTGGGTGGGGTTATATCCTTCCTGTTTGGCCCTGTCCGGGGGTGTCATCGGATGGGGCCACTGTATCTCCTGACCCCTCCTGTCTCAGCCTCCAGTATTTATGCTGCAGTAGTTTATGTGTCAGGGGGCTAGGGTCAGTTTGTTATATCTGGAGTACTTCTCCTGTCCTATCCGGTGTCAATTTAAGTATGCTCTCTCTAATTCTCTTTCTTTCTCTCTCTCTCAGCGGTCTACCTGACATGATGACTCCTTGCTGTCTCCAGTCCACCTGGCCGTGAATATTATTATTTGACCATGCTGGTCATTTATGGACATTTGAACATCTTGGCCATGTTCTGTTATAAGCTCCACCCGGCACAGCCAGATGAGGACTGGCCACCCCACATAGCCTGGTTCCTCTCTAGGTTTCTTCCTAGGTTTTGGCCTTTCTAGGGAGTTTTTCCGAGCCACCGTGCTTCTACACCTGCATTGCTTGCTGTTTGGGGTTTTAGGCTGGGTTTCTGTACAGCACTTTTGAGATATCAGCTGATGTACGAAGGGCTATATAAATACATTTGATTTGTTTATTGGTGTTAAAATACAGCAGTTAGGCTATTTTGGACCACTAGGCAGCTATTGTCTTGCAGCCGGTCATTATTGTGATTGCTGTCAAGCAGCCTGTTATTTTGAATTTATACTTTTTCATAATGACAAGTTTGATGTCAGACAACAACTGTCTCCATACATGTCGATAGACATTGTTGGTTGTTTTTGCGACAAAAATGACGCGTGCGCAGCTATGTCGAGAGACCAACTGTAAACCAGCCTTAAGCCAACCCCTTCTATTTCGCTCCATAGCTGCGCACGCGTCAGTTTTGTCGCAAAAACAACCAACCCGTCTATTGGCGTCTATGGGAGACGCCCAGTTAAATCGACCGGCATTGACTTTTTTCCCCCCTTATGGTAAACGGCCTGGGTGAACCATCATTTATCCACCATTTTTTTATGTCACATTATCTGGCGTACAATCTGTAATTAGCTAAGTGACTGCAGCAGTAAGTGAGGACGAAGTTAAACATTCTAGCCGTAAACCACTTCGCTAGTTAGCTACTAATCTATAGTTAGTTATATATTCCATTCACCTGCAATGATGAGTAAATGTACATTGGTAACTGTTTCTCGACAGCAGTCTCAGTAGACTCGTTAATTCAAAATGTAAAGTTACTTGATGTGAATTAGCTAACGTTACAACAGCTGCAAACCACTTGGCCTGATTGGGCTAACATATGCTAGCTTTGAATTACAAAATGCACTGAAAATACATTAAATGTTAACATAAATGAGTAACTGGACATTAAATTAGAAAATATAAACGGTACAAAATCCATACAGTCGATGCAAATCAATGCTATTAACTACATCATGGTTGTGCTAACTAACGTTAACCGCCTAGCTAGGCAAAATGGCGTCGTTGATTCTGCTCATTTTAGGGCAAGAATAGATCTTCGGTAGTTCGTGGTTGATAATACGCACCCGCTCGCCAAAATCCTTTCCGTTGTCGCTCATTTCTCGTCGATAGAAACTTAAATGATAGATAATTAACTGGTTTATTTAGTTAGCTAATAATGTTATCAAGTGAAGCGAAACACTGCTACTCGCCTCCGTTTCGTTAGAACCGTATTCAATGAGTCGAAAGCGGATGTGACGCTTGTACAACCACAATGAGTAGACGGGAAAGTCTAAACCAGATAGGAAGAGTGGCCCAATTTGGCGGAAAAACGGTCTCCCTCCAACAGGTGGAGTTTTTTCCTTGTTTCGCCCACCAAACAAGGAGTTTTTGTATGGAGGGCAATGAATGGCTCATTTAAGTTGCTACGAGTGTTACGGATATAAGCAGGCCACGTGACAGCCCAGCAACTTTGAGAAAAAACACTTTATATCGGATATGGCTATGCATATTCATGTTATAAGGCTAGTAGCATAGAGTGTCCCGACATTGAATACCCGAGATTTACATCAACAACCCTCATCAAATACTCAAAAACGGATTACAATAATGAGATGTCTCCTCTCCACCAATCCAAAGAAAGGCGGGAGCTAGACAGCCCACGTTGCCGCTTTGTGGACAACGACATTGTTAGGGTAGAGAGACGTAATATCAGTATATTCATAATCTTTGGTAGGGACGTCCCAAGGATCCCAGATAGCGCTAAATGTGTTGATCCAGAGATAAACTACACAAAAATATGTACAATGTTTTTATACAAAATATTTAGTTTTTCCAGCTGGATTAACAGTATTGACCCTTCATTAAACGAGAAGTGCAATGTTCAGGATGTAATAATGTAAAGTGAACTGATAATCACATTCTTCGGGTTTTCTGAATGTTCAAGTCGTTGCATTTACCAGGGAGTCAAACTAAGAAAATACGTTTGAATACATTTAAAACTGATACCAAGGTACCACAACTGACCATGGTCTTAACCAGTAGAGAACAACCTCTGCTTGAGACTTTTTTAATAGAAATCAAATGTAGACATACAGTATCTATGTACAACTCTTGGTTCTGAAATCTAACATTGTTTTATGAAATAATATTCACCAACATAATTTTACAAAAGAAACACAACAAATAAAGAGAAACCATTTCTTCAGCAAAACGTCTGGTAAAAAAATATGGAAACAGGAGTCTTTGTGTACTGTGCACTGGTGTGTGTGTAAGTATCCATAGGATGTCCGAATCTGGTAGGTCAGAATGTCCACTGCGTCCCATGTTTCAGTAGCCTCCATATCCACTTCCCTTATTGGGGGCATTTGAGAGACTTCTTTGTTTTTGTCTGGGGTTTGAGGAAAATCTTTGTTTGTGGCTGCTATTTGAGCAAATTCTTTGTTTGTGTCTGTATTCTGGCAGCTTTGTTTATCATCCTCTTCTTGGGCTTGCAACTAGTGTGATTTCTTTGCCTGTTGTGTTTTGTGCTTCTGAGGTGGTTCATTGTTTGTTATTTTTTGGGATATTTGAGCAAGTTTCTTTATTGTCTTTCCTTTTGGAGGCTTTGGTTCTTCAGCAGATGTTTTCCAATGGGCCAGCAAAGTCCCGAGGAGACATGGGGGAACAGTGAGTCATGGGCAGACGTTTTTCCTGGTCATGTCATGTGGTCAAGGAAAGACTCTGGGCACTACTCATGAGCAGGAACAACTCTGGGCCCTGCACATGAGGAGGAGAGCAAGACATATTTTTTAGTTTATGAGCAGATGTCCAAAGACATCTGGAGGACTACAGGATTATTAAACACTGACGTCTGTCCTCTGTAGTAGACTCTGTCTTTGCACGTTGTGGTTCGTCAGATGCAGAACGTCATACAATACCATGCAAAAGTATGGACACCTACTCATTCAAGTTTTTATTTATTTGTACTATTTTCTACATTGTATAATAACAGTAAAGACATCAAAACTATGAAATAACACATGGAATCATGTAGTAACCTTGCTTCCACAGCATTCTGCAGCGATACGCCATCCCATCTGGTTTGCGCTTAGTGGGACTCTCATTTGTTTTTCAACAGGACAATGACCCAAAACAAACCTCCAGGTTGTGTAAGTGCTATTTGACCAAGGAGGAGAGTGATGGTGCTGCATCAGATGACCTGGCCTCCACAATCACCCAACCTCAACCCAATTCAGATGGCTTGGGATGAGTTGGACCGCAGAGTGAAGGAAAATCAGCCAACAAGTGCTCAGAATATTTGGGAACTCCTTCAAGATGGTTGGAAAAGCATTCCTCATAAAGCTGGTTGAGAGAATGCCAAGAGTGTGCAAAGCTGTCATCAAGGCAAAGGGTGGCTACTTTGAATAATATAAAATTGAAAATATATTTTGATTTGTTGAACAGTTTTTTGGTTACAACATGATTCTATTTGTGTTATTTCATAGTTTAAAAAAATATCTATTCTACAATGTAGAAAATAGTTAAAATAAAGAAAAACCCTTGAATGGGTAGGTGTGTCCAAACTTTTGATTGGTACTGTCTTAGGGATGTTTCTGCTGAATGGACACATGAGGGATTAGGGAAGGGATATCTTCCACTACCTCTTTTATCAACTGAGGTGCATGAGGACAATGGAACTAAATAAAGAAGCATATTCATTGTTAAAAGCAGAACCAACGCATGAGACTTTTATACATTTCTGATCTCATATACAGTTGAAGTCGGAAGTTTACATACACTTAAATTGGAGTCATTAAAACTTGTTTTTCAACCACTCCACAAATGTCTTGTTAACAAACTATAGTTTTGGCTAGTCGGTTCGGACATTCACTTTGTGTATGACACAAGTCATTTTTCCAACAATTGTTTACAGACAGATTATTTCACTTATAATTCACTGTATCACAATTCCAGTGGGTCAGAAGTTTACATACACTAAGTTGACTGTGCCTTTATACAGCTTGGAAAAAATTCCAGAAAATGATGTCATGGCTTTAGAAGCTTCTGATAGGCTAATTGACATAATTTGAGTCAGTTGGAGGTGTAACTGTGGATGTATTTCAAGGAATACCTTCAAACGCAGTGCCTCTTTGCTTGACATCATGGGAAAATCAAAAGAAATCAGCCAAGACCTCAGAAAAAAATTTGTAGACCTCCACAAGTCTGGTTCATCCTTGGGAGCAATTTACAAACGCCTGAAGGTACCATGTTCATCTGTACAAACAATAGTACTTAAGTATAAATACCATGGGACCACGCAGCCATCATACCGCTCAGGAAGGAGACGCGTTCTGTCTTCTAGAGATGAACGTACGTTGGTGTGAAAAGTGAAAATCAATCCCAGAACAACAGCAAAGGACCTTGTGAAGATAATGGAGGAAGCGGGTACAAAAGTATCTATATTCACAGTAAAACAAGTCCTAAATCGACATAACCTGAAAGGCCGCTCAGCAAGGAAGAAGCCACTGCTCCAAAACCGCCATAAAAAAGCCAGACTAAGGTTTGCAACTGCACATGGGGACAAAGATCGTACTTTTTGGAGAAAAGTCCTCTGGTCTGATGAAACAAAAATAGAACTGTTTGGCCATAATGACCATTGCTATGTTTGGATAAAAAAGGGGGAGGCTTGCAAGCAAAAGAACAACATCCCAACCGTGAACACAGGGATGGCAGCATCATGTTGTGGGGGTGCTTTGCTGCAGGAGGGACTGGTGCACTTCACAAAATAGATGGCATCACGAGGGAGGACAATTATGTGGATATATTGAAGCAACATCTTAAGACATCAGTCAGGAAGTTAAAGCTTGGTCGCAAATGGGTCTTCCAAATGGACAGTGACCCCAAGCCTACTTCCAAAGTTGTGGAAAAATGGCTTAAGGACAACAAAGTCAAGGTATTGGAGTGGCCATCACAAAGCCCTGACCTCAATCCTATAGAAAATGTGGGCAGAACTGAAAAAGCGTGTACGAGCAAGGAGGCCTACAAACCTGACTCAGTTACACCAGCTCTGTCAGGAGGAATGGGCCAAAATTCACCCAACTTATTGTGGGAAGCTTGTGGAAGGCTACCTGACATGTTTGACCCAAGTTAAACAATTTAAAGGCAATGTTACCAAAGACTAATTGACTATATGAACTTCTGACCCACTGGGAATGTGATGAAAGAAATAAAAGCTGAAATAAATCTTTCTCTCTAGTATTATTCTGACATTTCACATTCTTAAAATAAAGTCGTGATCCTAACTGACCTAAGAAAGGGATTTTTTTCAATGATTAAATGGCAGGAATTCTGAAACTTGAGTTTAAATGTATTTAAATGTATTTGGGTGTATGTAAACTTCCGACTTCAACTGTAGCAAATTTGTTGCATTATACAGGCAAGCTTTAACGTTGTTTAAAAGACACTAACGGCTTCAGTTGGTCAGAGGAGGTCCCAGGGGTGGGGTCTGTGTCTGGCTGAGGGGGTTGTGGACTGGAGGTCTCAGGGGTTGGAGTCTGGTCTGTGTTTGATGGTTCAGTGGTGGAGGAAATTTCTCATCTCCTTCCTCTGTCTGATTCCATTCTGTTCTCTGCACTCTGGAACACACACATCATCACATCAACTACACTGAAAACATTTAGTGTGTGTGTGTGTGTGTGTGTGTGTGTGTGTGTGTGTGTACACGTACCCTGTTGCCGATGTGCCTGTGGCTGTTGAACATGGGGGAATGGCTGTAGCTCTGACACAAACGGTATTCCGGGCTGTGGGAGCGGCTCTGGAAACACTGGTGGTGGGAACGGGAGCGAGAATAGTGCCTGCGGGAGCTTCTGTGGGAACGAGTTCTGGGGCCTCATTTATCAAAGGTGCGTAAGCACAAGAAACACTAAGCCTTGTGTGTGCCAGTTTTCCTGCTAAGGTTGGTAATTCTTCAAATTTGAACTTGATGGAAAGGGTGCGTATCTCCACGCACAGCTCAGACCATGCGTACGCACAACTTCTAGTGTTTGAAGAATGGTATTGCCAACAAATATTGTTATTTGGGGGAAATGGAATCATTCATAATAATGTGAATAAAAACATAATGATAAATATCTGTGCAATAGGTGCACAATGTCATAGCCTATTTCATCTCAGAGCCTATATCAAGCCAGGAGATAAAAACACAATCATCTATCGATAGAAAAAAGATTAAACAGCAGTTTTTCTTTTGCATACACTTGTGGGCTGTAGCATTTACTTGAATAGACAATAAATCTTGCAGAATTTGCAGCCAGTGTCTGGCACTCACATGCATGTTGAGTATGAAAAAGTAATTGCAAAAGATTGACAGAAGTGTGATCAAATTTGCCATTGCTCTTTCTTTTAGGAACTATCATGGCCCAGTTCCAACATTTCCAAATCATACAGCATATGAGGGTATTTTTGTTACCAGAAAAGGTGAATGGAGTTTTCCAGGTGGGGTTGTAATGCTAGTCCATGACCGCACAAATATAGTATGGCTCTGATTTATCAATGAAAACATGTGTATATGTTGCGATCAACAGTTTGATAAATCACAATCATTTGTAATTTCGCACAGTTGATAAATGAGACCCCTGGAGATGGAGAACAAAAATTTGAATGTGTTGCGTTCGCTCTGGTGGGTTAATAGAAAGTCCTCCCAGACAGGAGTCTCTCTGCTGCAGTTCTGGCAACATGGAACTAGTCACCCCCAGGCTGTACTGGGTTTTAAATGTGCTTTTAGGACAGCCCTGTCTCCAAAACTCCCATCCCAGGAAGGACTGGACAAAGTTACAGATGCATTAGTCTTGAGGATAATAGCTAGGAGCAGCCCTATCCTCTGGTTGATGATATCCTCTGATGAAGTCCTCTTTTGGATAGAACATGACAGAAGGTCAAATACAAAGAAATGATGAATACCTGTTCATAACTTTGATGTGCTCCCACTGTGATTTATTAACCCTTTACACTCGTACCTGTATACGGCTTGAAAATGTAACGCAGTGGCTGTACAGTAACATGCTATAAATGACATCAGAGCTCAGGCTCGGTGTTTCACAGCGCTGTATTGGTTTTGACTGAAAGCCGTTCTGAACTTCAGCACCGCACAAGACATAAAGTTGCCACCAACCCTCCCGCTAATTGGGCAACGTTTGCACATTTCGTTGTTATTGTGGTTATCACTGTAAAGTCCATGGAGAATAAGAGCACCTCCTCCCAGCTGCCCACTGCTCTGAGACTAGGAAACACTGTCACCACCGATAAATCCACTATAATTGAGAATTTCAATAAGCAATTCTCTACGTCTGGCAATGCTTTCCTGGCTACCCCAACCCCGGTCAACTGCCCGGCACCCTCCACAGCAACCCGCCAAAGCCCCCACCATTTCTCCTTCACCCAAATCCAGATAGCTGATGTTCTGAAAGAGCTAAAAAATCTGGACCCCTACAAATCAGCCGGGCTAGACAATCTGGACCCCCTTTTTCTAAAATTATCTGCCGAAATTGTTGCAACCCCTATTACTAGCCTGTTCAACCTCTCTTTCGTATCGTCTGAGATTCCTAAAGATTGGAAAGCTGCTGCGGTCATCCCCCTCTTCAAAGGGGGTGACACTCTAGACCCCAACTGCTACAGACCTATATCTAAACTCTCCTTCCAGACTCACATTAAGATGCTCCAATTCAAAATTAAATCTAGAATCGGCTTCCTATTTCGCAACAAAGCATCCTTCACTCATGCTGCCAAAACTGACCATCCTACCGATCCTTGACTTCGGCGATGTAATTTACAATATAGCCTCCAACACTACTCAGCAAATTGGATGCAGTCTATCACAGTGCCATCCGTTTTGTCACCAAAGCCCCATATACTACCCACCACTGCGACCTGTATGCTCTCGTTGGCTGTCCATTGCTTCATATTTGTCGCCAAACCCAATGGCTCCAGGTCATCTATAAGTCTTTGCTAGGTAAAGCCCCGCCTTATCTCAGCTCACTGGTCACCATAGCAGCACCCACCCATAGCACACGCTCCAGCAGGTATAGTTCACGGGTCACCCCCAAAGCCAATTCCTCCTTCGGCCGGCTTTCCTTCCAGTTCTCTGCTGCCAATGACTGGAACGAACTGCAAAAATCTCTGAAGCTGGAAACTCATATCTCCCTCACGAGCTGTCAGCACAGCTCACAGATCACTGCACCTGTACATAGCTCAGCTGTAAATAGCCCATCCAACTACCTCATCTCCATACTGTTATTTATGTTGCTCTTTTGCACACCAGTATGTCTACTTGCACACTCATCTTCTGCACATCTATCACTCTAGTGTTAAATTGTTATATTTTAATTATTTCGCCACTATGGCTTATTTATTGCCTTACCTACCTGATTTGCCCACACTATATATAGACTTTTTATATTTTAATATCGACTGTATGTTTGTTTATTCCATGTGTAACTCTGTGTTGTTGTTTGTGTTACAATGCTTTGCTTTATCTTTACCAGGTCGCAGTTGTAAATGAGAACTTGTTCTCAACTAGCCTACCTGGTTAAATAAAGGTGTTCTCAACTAGCCTACCTGGTTAAATAAAGGTGTTCTCAACTAGCCTACCTGGTTAAATAAAGGTGTTCTCAACTAGCCTACCTGGTTAAATAAAGGTGTTTCAAACCTGGTTAAATAAAGGTGTTCTCAACTAGCCTACCTGGTTAAATAAAGGTGTTCTCAACTAGCCTACCTGGTTAAATAAAGGTGTTCTCAACTAGCCTACCTGGTTAAATAAAGGTGTTCTCAACTAGCCTACCTGGTTAAATAAAGGTGTTCTCAACTAGCCTACCTGGTTAAATAAAGGTGTTCTCAACTAGCCTACCTGGTTAAATAAAGGTGTTCTCAACTAGCCTACCTGGTTAAATAAAGGTTCAATAAAAAAATGGTTTAGTTGTAAAAAATCTTTAACGAAAGGTGGTGCGCCTCGCAACACCTACCTCACTCTCAGGGAGAACTGCAAGCCCACGGTAGTGAAACACACCGTCTCCAGATCTTGCGTGGTAGTCGCGGTCCCTGGACCCGAAGGCTAAAACCGTGAGGGTTCCGGTGGACAGACAAGTAACACAAACAACGAAGACAAACCCTCAACGCCGCAATACTGGTAGACCAGAGTATCGCCCAGGTTGGTACACGGTCACAAGTAATAAAAACAAGGATGAACTTCAAACAATATGACACAAACCAAACCGAATGGGGTGACAGCAGAGCACCCTGATGGAGAGGCTAGTTAGCTGCTTCAAACCATTGGAAAGATACCATTATTGGAGCGATCCTGTATAGTGCTGCATAACACACTATAGGGACACCTATAGGCCTGCATTTGGCAGCAGAGCATGAGTTGTAGTAGCCTATTATCGTCTAGACATGATGTTGAAATATATCCACGCCCACAATAAAAATATTCAGGCTTCCATCATAAATCAATTCAATTAAAAATATATAAATAAATTAGAATTACAGGGAGCAGATTGTGTGAATCGACCACTGGAACAAGGCACATGTTTGGAATATAATGACGAAACCAACGTTTCTAGTAATACCCGTCCGAATAGGGCAAAAGCATGCCAAATAATAGGCTCGAGGCTCCCGAGTGGCGCAGCGGTCTAAGGCACTGCATCTCAGTGTTACAGACATCGGATCCAGGCTGTATCACAACCGGCCGTGATTGGGAGTCCCATAGAGCTGCACAATTGGCCCAGCGTCATCCGGGTTTGGCCGTCATTTTAAATAATAATTTGTTCTTAAAACCGACTTGCCTAGTTAAATCAAAGTTCAAATAAAAATATATACAAAATACTTTATATAAAATATAATCCCATGGGATCCGTCAAGTCTGAACACATCACGTTCTATATTCAAACAAAATAGGCCTTTTATAGGTTAAGTTGATCAGCAAATGGGCAGCATCATGCTCATGTCAGTCCTCTAGAACGCAAATGTCGTCTTCCTAGTAGTGTGAGGTTCTGTGTTATACACTATAGCCCTTACCATATCATATGTGATGGAATATTATTTGCTGTTGGCTTGTGTGGGTATATGTGTTATGCAACATAGCTGACTTGAGACATTGTTAACAGTTTCAGGGCCATGGGCCTTTCTCGTGATGGAAAAATACAGAATAACATGAAGACAGGACCTGTGCAATGAGTTGTGAGGGCACATTCAGAACGTAGTGTTGCGGGAACAAAGTGTATTTTGTTAGATAACAGGAGCCAGGTGTGAGATAACTGTATTGAGTGTGTGAGCGCATAGATATTCTACACAACTACAACGACTGACCGATAGCGCTTAGGGGGCTGGGACCAGCCTGTGCGCCAACAATCAACGATAGGCTGAGTGAGTTTAAACCACGCCCAGTCTCTACTCTGACAGACCGGCTCAGAAGCAGGAACTACTTCTGTCAAGAGTATATTATATTATCTTTGTCAGGAACAAGTCAGTTCTCTGTTTTGCCCTGCGAGGTGTGACAGAGAGCCCGTATATACGAAAATTGCATTTACCACTTATTGCTTAGCTAATAAAAAATACATAGCATACAATCGGTGACTCAATGTCATATTTATCCTGATACCAGATTCGAATTGACGCAACCCTAACAGTAGGACTGTAATGATGAAGTGGTATGTACGTATCTGACGGTAGGCTGTCATTGTAATAAGAATTTGTTCTTAACTAAATAAAGGTTCAATAAAATGCTACCTGTTTCACTGTTTTGAGAGTAGAGCAAGAGTCGACTCCAAACACAAGAGTCGGAGTTGAGTCCGGAGTCCGATAGTGCGCTAGATCTGCATTATCGGCTGCCTCAGCTATTGAAATGAGAACTGAGCGATTTTCAGCCCAGTCTTGAAATCAATCATTTGATTTTCGCCAACTCGGGTAAAAGATAAGACTACACTACTACTAGAGCTAGCAACTTTTTTTGTGACTTTAGTAAAAGATTAAGATAACTAAACCCCTTTCATCTGTTGTTGAGTCACAGATAGAACAATGAGACAGACATTTCACCGGATATATAAATGTGAAGCCCAGAGGCCAACAGCAGGAGAAGATGGAGCAAGACGGATTTTGGTCGACATTCTGCTAATTATGTCATTGGTCTCCATACAGTTTTCTGTTTCCAAAACTATAATCTCTAACAGAGTGGAGTTTTTGTCAACTTTGCCCTTTGCCTACTTTTTTTTATGGCATTGTTTAGAGCGAGTGTAAAGGCAAATTGAGTTATTGCACACGAGCACTTCAGAGTAGGTGTTCTCTAACGGAAATATGCAAATAAATGTGACAACATGAGCACACTAGCTTGTGCTTGGCTCTGCCCTCCATCTTGCCTGTTCTGCCCACTATGATTCATTTGCTACCATTGGAAACGACAGGCTCTGGTCTATTTTGGGTTAGTTATGAAATGATTTGTTTTAGTCGTAAACATGGCTAGGATACTTACGAGCTCTTACTATTGCAATGACGTGACAGTCAGATAACATTTCAGTTCTCTAAATGTACTGTCTTTGCCTCTTATTTAAATTACCTATCAAAATCAAATCAAACGTATTTACAAAGCCCTTCTTACATCAGCTGATATCTCAACGTGCTGTACAAAACCCCAAACAGCAAGCAATGCAGGTGTAGAAGCACAGTGTCCAATTAAAACTCCCTAGAAAGGCCAGAACCTAGGAAGAAACCTAGAGAGGAACCAGGCTATGAGGGGTGGCCAGTCCTCTTCTAGCTGTGCCAGGTGGAGATAACAGAACATGGCCAAGACGTTCAAATGTTCATAGACGACCAGCAGGGTCAAATAATAATAATCACAGTGGTTGTCAAGAGTGCCACAGGACAGAACCTCAGGAGTACATGTCAGTTGGTTTATCATAGCTGATCAGAGTATCTCTACCGCTCCTGCTGTCTCTAGAGTTGAAAACAGCAGGTCAGACAAGTAGCACGTCCGGTGAACAGGTCAGGGTTCTATCAAGAACATAATGCAACCAACAGCTAAAGGTACCAGAACATAATTATTACAACAAATCTGCAGTTTCTTCTTCATAAAAGCCATTGTTGAAGGCAAACTGTTCTTCATGGATGTCAATTGACGTAATCCTGCCACAAATGGCTTTGCTGCCACCTACTGTTTTCAGGAGAACTACAACCTGTAACCAGAGAAGAATAATCTTTGCTGTTATCATAAAATAACTAGTGACACACACATGCACAGTCTGTCATTGGAAGGAATCAGACTTTAATTATGATCCATTTGAAAAAAGGTTTTACAAAAAGTAACATTCAAATTTTACACTTTCTTTAAAAAAAAACAATTAAAATAAGCTTTTGATACAACAAAATTATTTATCTAAAGAAAATGGCTTCTATTAACAATGTGAATAGAAGATAATATACAGGTAAGTGGACGCTAAGACATGCACATACTGACAGGAAAGATTACAATAACATTTAGAAATAATAATGGCATGATTGTTTCCTTTACAATGAGAAGCAACTAGCCTGAGAGCAGTGGAAACATAATAGAATTAGAATGAGTAGAACAGAATATTGCGATTCAGATTCTACCCCTCACCCAAATGTGTGCATTGGATTGGTAGAAAAATATCTGGAGGAAGTTTCCACCATAATCCACTCCATTTAAATCCATGCAGGTGAGTGAACGAGTACACACTTCAGGAGAAGGGTAGAAAATTGGACTGCACTAAATGTCTTGCAGTCGGTGCTCCGGCGGCCATATTTGATGTACCATTTGAAATGTTCAATGTACTGGTCAGTGAACCTCAACTGTTCCAGAAATGCAAAAATGGCAAGTTCAAAATGTTTTCACCATTTTGGGTGGGCAATTGAGAAATCAAGTCGATTTTCAGACCTGTGTCCTTTAACTCATTTTAATTTAATTAATCTGACAAGTCCCAAACTAAGCTAGTCATAGAAACAGAATATAAAATGTAACTATACAACAAAAAGTAAAAAAAAGAAGAAAAAAAATAGTTAACTGAAGACACATTTGACTTGAGTAAGCACTGCAAGTGTGCTCATGTTGGCTAGAGTGATGACCCAAACATTCTGCTCAAACATTAAGGGGGGATAAATCCTAAACTGACCCTAGAGCAGCATGTATGGCCAACTTTTATCACCAAATCAATCCAACCGCTAATAACGCTTCACCTGAAACCACAGGGCATGTCACATGACACAAGCTTTAATAGCATGAGGTCACATCACTTTCATGGGGTACAGGGCTGGGAAAAAAATCTACATGGAAATAAAAGTGTCCACACAGACATACCTTTATTGGTTAGCAAAGTTTCAATCAATCCAAACATTAATTGATCAGAACATTGTTAACAAATCAAAGGTATGTGTTGGAGAATCAGTGTGCAAGCCCAACTCTACCACTACATTATAAAGGTCTGACATTATGCAGATATTGGTTGTTATAAACGCTGTCATAGTGTTCTATAATAAAAATGTAAAAAAAAAAAAAAAAAAGTGTTATATCATGGCTATGACAGTGTTCACAAGGTCTTAAAAGGGTGTTATGCTTGTCGCTTCAGGTGTAGAGTTAATGAAGCCACCTGTAGTCTCTCTCAATACACAGACACCCACACTCTCTAGAGAAAGCGACCGATGATTCAATATAATCAATTATTCAATCAATCGCTCTAGAGAGAGGGCTACTACACTTTTCCTATTCCCTGCATCCTAACACAATTACATGATCTGCAAAAGCTTAAAAAACACATGCATCTCCAGCATTTTATACAACAGTATGATACAAAATAAGGCATTTCGTAGTGAGTATTCATGTTTGCGAGAGTGTGTGTGTCTGTGTGTGTACATAGTGACAACATTGAATGTAATTTGTTTGCCTGCCTATAAAAAGACTGAAAATAACAAACATAAAGTCATGATAACTCTTACTTAAAATATATATATATTTGTCATATATATTTACGTATATATATTCATATATAAAAAAAACAATAAAAAACAAAAAACAAAGGGGGGGAGAAAAAAGCCCACACGGTCCCTGTTTATTGGCCAGTCTATAAGCCACGTCCTCATTCCATGACCTCACCGGGCGCCACGGTGACCAGCTGCAGAGGGATCTCCTGATTGCCTAGGAGGTCGTGGCCGCCAGCAGCTGATTGAAGGATGAGGGTGGTTCCGTCTGCGGTGATGATGGTGTCGCTGGGGGGCGGAGACAATGAGGAGGAAGCCACACCTTTTTTATTCTGGTGAGTCTTTATATGTTTGGCCAGATGGTCGCTACGCATGAACCTCTTTGAACACTGTGCGCACACAAACTTCTTCTCTCCTGGACAGAGAAATGAAAGGGAGAAAAAGAGGTAGAGAGTGATGAAAGAATAAGTGTGGTGAGCGTTAAGCTTGTGTTATGTAGTGAAGATGGTGTTCGTGTGTATTCCTACCCGTGTGTGTCCGTCTGTGTCTCTGTAGCTCGTCACTCCTGGTAAACCGCTTGCCACAGAACATCCAGTTGCAGACGAAGGGCCGTTCTCCGCTGTGCCATCTGAGGTGAGCCCTGAGGTGAGAAGTCTTACCGTACACCTTCCCACAGCCCACGATGTGACAGATATGCTGCTTCTTCTTACCAAGACTCGACCCTCTGGGAGGAAGGGGTGACAAGAGAGAGGGTTGGGGTCAACACACAAAGTCAACTTCATGCAGTCACTGGAGTTTCAATTGTCGTGGTTGAAAGTGACCCTACTGAGTATAGACCCCGGTTCAACCACATTAACCCACTGAGCTAAAGCCTAGGATCCAATGTTTTTATATACATTTGTGTTAATATATTGTTTACGTGTGTCTTTCCAACCCACCTCCCTCCAGCCTCTTTACAGTTGGGACAGGTGCAGGCGACTCTCCTCAACCTCTTGCCCTCCCCGGTGGACATGTCCATGTCTTCGTCATCCATCTGGACACGCAGGTTGTTGATGTCACTGGGGTTGAGGGTGGAGTCACCACTCAGCTGCCACTCTTCAGAGTCTGGCTCCTCCTTTATCTGGATGCCTGTGGGGAGAGATAGTTGTGTGTGTGTGTGTATGTGTGTGTGTGTGTGTGTGAGAGAGACAAAGTAAGAAATAGAAAGATGGGGTTTGTGTGTATGTATGTGTGTGTATACGTATGCATGTTCCTACCTGCAGGACTGCCGGCCTCCTCTCCCTGTGTGTATTGAATCCCTGGCTGTCCTATAGAGTTGACTGTAACAGTCTGGAGGTTAGGCAGGGTGATGGATCCTCCCTGACCCATAGAGAGGCCCTGGACTGGGGCCAGAGTCAGCTGCTGGCCCCCCTGGGCCTGGGGGAGCTGGAGGCCCTGCAGAGACTGGACCCCTTGGACCTGAGAGGGAGTGCGTTAGAAAGAGTTACACACATGCATGATCCCACACACCTACGTACAGTAGTGAAACAGATAAACACACACCCGCACAACCTACCTGGAAGGTCTGCCACTGTATCTGTCCCGAAGCAGTGACTGTCTGGGCCTGGATGAGGAAGGTTCCAGGGTTGACGAGCTGGACACTCTGGAGTGTCTGCCCAGACTGGGATAGATCCTGTCCCTGGGCCCCCTGGTTGTCCCCCGACAGCTGTAGGATGGGCTGGGAGAAGGACGAGGCATTAGAGGTGGACACCTGGATGAAACAGACTTAATTCAGTCATGGTATTTTTTTTCAGCCATGCTCTTAGAACAGTGTCCTGAGGAGGACCTACAGCAACGTACATAGTAATATGATATGACCTGCTGAAAACAAGTTAAACAAGACTAGTAACTTTTTTCCTGTATGATGGCTCACTGTAATATGACTGTTATATGTGGTGTAGGGCGCTGGGAATAAAGCCTAGGGAATTCTATGTCATATGACTGACCTGTATTTGCTGCAGGTGGTTGTGTGAGTTGTAGTTCTCTGGGGATGCGTCTGAAACCCCGGCGGACACGGCAGTAGCTTGGGTCAGAACCCCCGTCCCGTCGATGGTCTCAGGCAGCTGGGATGATGAGGTTGTTGGCACGTAGAGGTCTGGGTTACCGTTAGCTTCACTAACTAGGGTCGCTAGCTGTTTGGCTCCACCTTCCTGCCCCTCCAGCGCCTGGCTGCCCATGATCAACTGACCGTCGGTCGTCGTTGCTATGGGAACCGTCTGAGCACCGGCAAGCCCTAGTGATTCGAGGTCTATGCTGTTGATAGGGAGGAAAGTTATGTTACCCCCCGACAGCCCCATGGGAACCGCGCCGCTATAGGTCGTGCCCCCGGCCAATGACACGCCCTGAATCTGCTGCATATGCCCAGCCTGCGTTAGGAGGTCAGAGGTTGTCGTTGTGGCGACGCTGATTCCGATATTGCCGTGGCTACCGTCCTGGATGAGCTGGATTTGGCCCGAGCCATCGTCCAATCCCTGCGCAGAGAAGCCTGCCAGAGTTCCATCTGAGTTGTGGATCTGAGGGATGACATGGAAGAGAGAGTTCGACATTTGTGTGTAGAGAATATTGTGTGTAAGGGCTAACATGATAATCGACCTGGTAATGGACATCTGCTAACAGAGGTGTGCATGTGTGAGTGTACCTGCAGATATGTGCATGTATATATGTGGACACCTGCTCGTCAAACATCTCATTCTAAAATCATGGGCATTAATATGGAGTGGGTCCCCCCCTTTGCTGCTACAACAGCCTCCACTCTTCTGGGAAGGTTTTATACTAGATGTTGGAACTTTGTTGCAGTTTTAGCGTTCCAATTCATCCCGAAAGTGTTCGATGGGGTTGAGGTCAGGGCTCTGTGCAGGCGAGTCAAGTTCTTCCACACCAATCTCAACAAATTATTTCTGCATGGACCTCACTTTGTGCACGGGGGCATTGTCATGCTGAAACAGGAAAGGGCCTTCCACAAACTGTTGCCACAAAGATGGAAGCACAGAATCGTCTAGAATGTCATCATATGCTGCAGCGCTGATTTCCCTTCACTGAAAGAGGCCTAGCCCGAACCATGAAAAACAAAAAACAAACTTTACAGTTGGCACTATGCCTTTGGGCAGGTAGCGCTTTCCTGGCATCAGTCAAACCCAGATTCGTCCGTCGGACTGCCAAATTGTGAAGCGTGATTCACGACTACAGAGAACGTGTTTCTACTGCTCCAAGGTCCAATGGCGACGAGCTTTACACCACTCCAGCTGACGCTTGGCATTGCGCATGGTGATCTTAGGCTTGTATGCAGCTGCTTGGCCAAGGAAACCCATTTCATGAAGCTCCCGACGAACAGATCTTGTGCTGACGTTGCTTCCAAAGTTAGTTTGTAACTCGGTAGTGAGTGTTGCAACCGAGGACAGACGATTTCTACAGCTGACTGGGGCAACTATAGCAGGGCAGAAATTTGAAGAACTGACTTGTTGGAAAGATGGCATCCTATGATGGTGCCACGTTGAAAGTCACTGAGCTCTTCACTACAGGCCATTCTACTCACAATGTTTGTCTATGGAAATTGCATGGCCGTGTGCTCGATTTTATACACCTGTCAGCAACGGGTGTGGCTGAAATAGCCAAATTCACTCATTTGAAGGGATGTCCACATACACTACATGGCCAAAAGTACCTGCGTGTGAACAGTACACTACCTGGTATTGTATGCTGGACACTCCGTTGGCTGAGCCGTCGTTGCCAGACGCTGTGACGTAGATGGGCTGACTGTCCATGTTCCCGATAGGGAGAACATACTGGCCGTTAGAGGTCATCATGCCAGAGTTAGGAATGTGGACGACTCCCTGCTGCGCATCCTTCCCTGTAGAGACCGGGGTTAACAACTCCCAACGGTCTGAACCCGTTAGCTGGATGGCGGTCATGTCTGTGGTCTGACAGAGAGAAGACACACACATTCATCAATTATTATTCAGATCCACCGTTGCGGAATGGAAAAAGCTGATCTAGTTACAGATATGTAGAAGGCACTGGTCATAAAGTCTTACGCTGTTGCATTGTAGTTCACAAAGAATATGAAGCAAAATATTAATTTGGAAATGACATTTCTGTACTATCTGAGACGAGAGCTAGAGGTACATAGACAGATATCAGGGTGTAGGCTCCACACTGTGAATAGGGCAAAATGACATGCAGTATAGTTTGTTATCACAATACAGTGTCAGTAGACAAGACAATTATTGTGGATCTTGTTAATATAGATATCAAATCCTATATTATAGGTTTCTGCAACAGTGGACTAGTAATAATACAGTAGTATCAAGAAATCTCCCTTAATAAGGCAAAAATGTCACAACATGAGAAATCAACCATGAACCTAAATATTTCTGAATCAGCTATACAGACTTTGGCTTAGCTAGGTGGTTTGATAAGAAAGGATCCAAACTTCCTCAAGCATGTGACGCACCTACCCTATTCTGCGCCTATTGACGAAGGTACAGTATATTCTGACAGGAGAGTTTTGTTTAAGAGCCCTAAACATTAACATGCATCGCTTGCGGTACGTTTTTGGAAACAGAAAAGGTACAGTATCTTTCATATCAGGAATACTTTTTTATTTATGGTTGTAAACAAAAAGTTTAAATTACTACACACATTTTTATAGGATTAGTGTTCCCACACGGCCATTTCTCCATGTTACATCGCTTGTTTACAAAGACAGAAGAGATTGGCGGCCACCTGCGCTAATTAGCGAGCTCCGAACACGCGTGTGCACAACTGGGGATGAAGTGTAGTTCATCAACTGGAGGCACACAGCTTGTCGATCTGTGCAAAAGGTTACAGTTAGTATATTTTTTATTATTTGAAAGATATCTTTCATATCAGCGGGAAATTAAGGCGGATATCAGCGTATGTTTTGAAAACCACTTTGAAAGCAATGATTGGCGTTTCTAAATGTTAAAACACAGCTTCGGAATTGTGGAGCCAAATGTGGGCGAAAGTAATAGCTGAACAGCCTACATCGGGAGAAGGGTTTTTCGAGAGCTAGTCACCACAACTAGACAAATCATCGAAGACTCCCTTCTATCATCCAACGAATACAGCTAGTATGGCTAGACAAAATACGTAATCGCTACAGCATGGGCGTGGGGGAGATCTTTTGTAGTCGGGTGCAGATTCCCACATTCTCTGTTCGGTTTCCCCACTCACCCCTCCTTTCCCCACTGTACCCCTCTAGCCCCAGGTAGACGAGCTAAATATCGGCGACCTGACCAAGTGACGGGCTGTGTCCTACCCACTATGGGCGGGTTCTAGAGGGGTAAAGTGGGTGGCCGTTATAGCGGGGAACACAGCGGCGGAAGTATACTAGCTTTACACCCCCTGCAACATTTAAAACGTGTGAACTTCTAGCTAGCTAAAAACACCACACAGTACTAGCTCGGAGGAGTCGAAATACGAGATAGAAAATGTTGGGGTACCTGGTTTTCCGAGGCTCCGCCGTGCTGTAGGAATTCGCTTTGACTGCCTTCCACGTCCGCGGTAGCCATTTCCTCTTGTTTCAAATGTTGCTCTGGCGCTAGCATGGAGAGAAAGGAAAATTGAGCAAAACACTAAATTTCTCACAGGTTTCTGCTCCCAAAAGGCTGCAAAGAGACAACAAACTTCAGTCGATGAAGAATAAACGGCAAACCTTAACTTTGCGACAAGGTTTCAATGCGGATTTCGACACAGATTGAATGTTTACTTTTGTTAACTAGCTAACTACCTAGCATAGGTCTCCTGCAAAAGATTAAAAGACGTAGTTAGCCTTCCTTGCTATCGGTTGTAACGTACAAACTCACCGGTTGGTTGATGGGTTAAATGTTATGTACCAGTCATATCGTGAATGGTAATAATCGAAAGATTATCTGATCAACTAAACTCCGAACATGATTATCTTTTATCAAAGGCGGGCTTGTGTTGATCGGTGAATTCGGGTCGATTTTTTTCTATTTTGATTGACAGTGAGGGAAACACAAAAAGGGGGGCGCTAGCAACGTAACAGGAAGTCCCGCCGTTCTTCTCAAAATTGATTGGTTAACTCTGTGGTTTGGTGAGACTTCTATGGCCAAGCGATATGTCCGTAATTTTATGGGATATCTTTTTCCTGTTTGTTTTTAGACAAGAACCTCATATCTGGGAATCTATGGTTGAAATTGAAGAGCAGGAAGTGTTGGGAAAATGGCAAATGTAATTGCAGCAATATTTATTTTCGTATTAATGTATCCGCATATTCACCTTGTTACACTACTTGGTTAGCTGGCTAACATTGCAACTAAGCTCTGTTATATTTAAGTGCAGTGATCGTGAACATTTTGGCTACATTGTTCTGTGAGGCTGCCTGCCAGATGTTGCTCATTGCCTCTGCTTTTTGTAAGGAACTGCTTCAGTTATGCTGAAAATGTTCGTGTATGTGCTGGGAAATAGTCATTGCAACATGGAATATTTTTTGCATGAACCACGACGCAGACTAGTATGCACAGAACCTGTCACTGCATTTAATTTATTTTGCAGTATCAGCATGTTCCCCCAGCCTGTTACAAGCATCCCATCCACTTCAAAATACATACTCTGGTTCAACACGCTCATGAACACCCATCAATTAAAACACATTTGAACACAAACGGAAGCTGTTGTCTTGTTTTATTGTGTAATTGTTGACCCATATTGTGGTTGCAGTACATGCGTTTCCATGAAAATGCTTGTCAGGCCCGGGCCCAGTTGCACAAAACGTATCATTTCCCCTTGCCTAAGGGAATTGGAGTGTCACATAGAGTTCCTCAAACGTTTTCCTTAGGTAAGGGCATACTTAAATTGGTTTTATGGTAGTTTGAAGGCGTGTACTGTATGGCAGAAATTGTCTGGGTACCATGGAGACAACCTAATTCACTAGTCTGAGATTGCGTTTTTTGGGAAGGAGATTAAACTAAAACTTCTACATTCAATACATGATAAAGAAATTGATTCAGAAGATCATTTATTTTAGTAACTTTTTACTCAACTTCTATTAATTTCTAGCACGTCAAGCTAATTTATAGAGTAGGTAGCTTGTTTGCCAGCTAGCTGTGTAGCCATGGATTGTGCACCTTCCATTGTTTAACTAAGTAGCAAGCTAGCTAGTTGATGTTTTCCTTTTGTAAGCAGAGCAAATTAAAGCAATACCCATCCACAAATATGAACGTGGCCAGGGGTGTCAGAAGACTGATTTATATCTTCCTCTTATTCACAATGTGGCTGCAATGTCTTGTGTGAGGTGGGCAAATGTATAGATTTAATATAAGTGTATGGGTAGGTGCGATAATCAGGGTCCCAAGCTAAAAGTCACGTTGGTGGTTTCTGGTCAGGCACGGTCAGAGATGCCTACTTTACTTAAAATAATAATAATGGTCCCTCCATGTTCCGATCAGTCCTGACTAGGGCCCAGAGTTTTTCCTGATAAAATAACCTGACCAGAAAACACGTTAGGACCTGGTCAGGACCTCAATGGTTACAGTGTGCACTCGATTTTCATCCTACCATACATAGAATTAGAATGATTAATTCTTATCTTCTCATTCATAATACCAGGGAGAGGGGAGAAAAATCGACAGACACTGCGGCCCTCGAGGACAAATTGAGACTGGACACAATAACCCTATGTTATTTTACTGGTCGCATTGGTCCCATCACTTCTTCGCAGCCTTGGGTGCATTGGGTGTGTTGAATTTGAAAAATATAATGTCTCCGTCCTCCACGATGTAGTTCCTGCCCAGCTGCCTGTACTTCCCAGCAGCCTACGGGACAAATCAAACCAGAAAAACTTCATTTACATTATACAAAGTAATTTAGCAAGATAAGTTCATGTCACGTGCACAAGTACAGTGAAATGCCTTTCTTGCAAACTAAACCCAACAATGCAGTGATCAATATCAATGTAGCACTAACAAATAAAGGTAGAACAAATACAAATAAGAACACAAGAAAGTAAGAAGCTATATACAGTGTCAGTTCCAATACCATACTTACAATGTGCAGGGAAACTGGAGCGATAGAGGTAGATAAGCATATGGGTAAGGTGACTAGGCATCAGGATGTATGATAGAGTAGCAGCAGCGTAAATTAATATTATATTTGAGTGTGTATAGAGTCAGTATAAAAATGTGTGTGAATGTTGTATGTTGGAGTGTCAGTGTGCGTGAGTATGTAGAGTCCTGAGAGTGTGCATAGGAATAAATACATAGTGTGGACCATTAAGTCCTTAGTGACTTGGACCCTGAGGAACTTGAAGCTCTTGACCCGCTCCACTGCAGCCCTGTCGATGGGGGCATACTTGCGCTCAAGTCAGAATAACATTTGTTGTTGAAGAAGAGGCACCACTCTCCCCCTATCAATTTTCCTGAATCTAGTGTCCTGTCCTCTCTGCGAATGGAGAATTCATTGAGTTGGATAGCCATGGGGGGTATCTTGTCCAAAAAGCAATGTTTCAGAAAAGTAGAGAATATTGCAGTTACAAGAGACTCGTTGGTAGCAAATCCGCAATCAAAATGTCATTAATTTTATTATCAAGTGACTGTACATTGGCCAACAGAATAGAGGGAAGAGGTGGCCGCTTTTCCTTTCGCCTTAATCCCACCAGGATTCCCCCTCTGTAAAGCCGACATTTCCCCTTGGATACCCGGACAATTGAGGCGGAATTACATTTAGAGCCCACAAAGTTGAAGCCGGAATTGGGCTAAGTAACTGCTGATATGATGTTCAAAAGTTATTGTCGGTTATAAGAAATGACAACGGATACATTTTGTGAAAATAAAGGAAAAATAAACAGCAATAGTCACAAAATAACAAAGTTGGGTCAGAGCTCGCAAAACGGAGGCCATCCAGTACAGCGCCATCTTTATCAGATGGTCTTATCCAGATAAGATTAGACAACAAAAAAACTTTTGACAAGTACTTATGGCATGCCATCACACACACCTTGACAGCATTCTCAGTGCCCTCTTCTTTGAAGTCCTGGAACTTCATGACCTCTGCCATGATGAAACCTTTCTCAAAGTCAGTGTGGATCTTCCCTGCCGCCTGGGGCGCCTTGCTGCCTTTCTGTAGGACAGAGAGGAGTAATACATAACGCTGTGATAGTCACACCCACACCTCAGTGTGGGAGAGAGATAACCAAACGGTGTGCCTCTTACCCTGACAGTCCACGCTCTAACCTCGTCTGGTCCCGCTGTGAAGAAATATTCCAACTGCAGAGCTGCATAGCCCGTTTTAATGATCTTAGTCAGTACACTGCAATACACACACACACACAGTTAATAAGTTAACCGCTTGCAATATCATAAAATGTGTTCATTGTATGTTTGATCTGTCCGTGTGTGTACCTCTGAGTCTTCGCCTCCTCACAGTATTTGTCCTTCTCCTCGTCGGTCATGTCCTGTAGTTTGGCCTCAAGACCTCCACTCACTGGTATGACCATAGCCCCTGGGTCATGGGCATCGACCCACTCCTTAATCTTAATCAGCCTGGGAGAGAATGCATATTTAAGAGAAAACAATCCTATGTATATACATAGAGAAAAGATCCTCTACATTAGAAAAAGAAAGTAGATTTTTGATTGAAGTTGCTCTTTAATAAACCAAACAGTCAGGGTTTTTTGCACATACAAAACTGTCAGTGTTTCTTTTGCACAAAATGCCACAATCACAAAATAAACCCCTACTGCAAGTAAAGTTCAGACCCTCAATAAGTAGCATTTCAGCTCCTCAGATAATGGTTGCCAGGCATCACAACCCAAATAACGTAAGATTTAGAAAGCAGGAATAAGGAATTAAGAAACAGAACCCACTGACCACTTGTTCTTTTTCCTGATGTAGTCCTTCTCTGAGAGGTTGACCAGGTAGATCATGGGCTTGGACGTGAGGAACAGGTATTTGTTCAGCACATCTATCTGCATAAACACACACTGGGTTAGATGTGTGTGTGCTGGTATACAAGGCCCCTGCAACTAATGGTACTCTGCTCTCTGTCTTTTGTGAGCACACACACATAGTCCTTACCTCCTTCTCATTCCAGTCATTGTAGAAGCGGACATGTTTCTTCTCCTCTGAAATCCAGTTCTTTACCTTCAACATGATGTCCTGAGTGAGGTATGAGGGAAGAAGGGAACAAGAGAAGGGAATGAAAGGAGAGAACATGAGTAAACAAATGCTGAATTCTGATTTTATCTGTGGCCCCTTCTCCCTAGGCACGCCTGTGGGTCTCAAAAGATCTATGAGAGGGCATGGAAAAGTGTTTCAAGTGCTTGAATCAAGCCCACTCACACAGCTTTAGACCTCAGTCTCAGACCCAATAGGGCACTCATCAACCACCCCACACACACACACACTCTACTCACGTATTCAGGTTTGAGTTTCTTGTCTCCTCCTCTGACAGCGGTCTTCTCCAACTTATCTATGATTGGTCCAAGAGACTCCTCATCCTTCAGCCGTAGCTCCTCATGGATTATCTCAATGTCCCTCACTGGGTCCACATTACCCTCCACATGGATGATGTCCTCATCCTCAAACGCACCTACACACACAGAAACACTCAATTATGTCCAGGTTACACCATGGTGCTAGACTTCACAAAGCTGATAAAATAGGAATTGAGTATATTGTTGTTGTTGTGCATGCACATCTGAACTGTGCTAGCATCGAGTAGGTGTGAGTGCCCTATTGATTAGAATGGAAGCTTCCCATGCTTGCGGTTTTAATGCGAAACGTATACCAGGATTACAGTGTGTGATTGAGTGCATGTGTGGGAGTGCGTTTCTGCGAGTGTGTGTTAAACTCACGTGTCATGTGGAAGATGCCGTCGCAGGCACTAATGTGAGACAGGAAGGCGTTGCCCAGTCCTTGTCCAGCGTGAGCACCTTTCACCAGCCCAGCTATGTCCACCACATTCAGAAACGCTGGGACTTTACTGTCCAATGAGAAAGAGAAGTTACACACAAACTTGATGTACAAACTTGATGTACAGAGTGTTTACTCATACACACATTTCCAAGGCTTGTGGAAGGTGCAGAAGTAGTTGTAACGTTCTACATGAATGGGCACTCTGCTCACACACACAACCCTACCTGAGGGGCTTGTGGAAGGTGCAGAGGTAGTTGTAACATTCTACCTGAGGGGCTTGTGGAAGGTGCAGAGGTAGTCATAGCGTTCGTCAGGGATGGGTACTCTGCTCTCGTTGGGGTCGATGGTGCAGAAGGGGAAATTCTCTGCTGCGGCCTGGCTCTTGGTCAGCACATTGAAGAATGTTGACTTCCTGTAGACAAAAATTACGAGTCAAAGTCTGTCACTATTCTACAGCCCAAGACATCTGCATGGTAGGGTCTACTGAACAACAAAAGCAGATACATTTGTCTGAATTGCACTGTAGTGACATGCAGCCACCACAGTTGCTGGAAAGCCAGAACAGTACAGGTTGGGTTGGCCCTAGGGTTGCAAAGGGTCGGAAACTTTCCTGTAAATTTCCGTAATTTTTCCAGAAATTGTCCATGGGAAGTTAAGCCTGGGAATTTGGGGAATTTGAACTACATCATCATTTAACTACATGACCTGGAGCCAAACCCAATGACTCCAGATTATCTATAAGTCTTTGCTAGGTAAAGCCCCGCCTTATCTCAGCTCACTGGCCACCATAGCAGCACCCACCCGTAGCACACGCTCCAGCAGGTATATTTCACTGGTCACCCCCAAAACCAATTCCTCTTTGGCCGCCTTTCCTTCCAGTTCTCTGCTGCCAATGACTGGAACGAACTGCAAAAATCACTGAAGCTGGAGACTCACATCTCCCTCACTAGCTTTAAGCACCAGCTGTCAGAGCAACTCACAGATCACTGCACCTGTACATAGCCCATCTGTAAATAGCCCATCCAACTACGTCATCCCCATACTGTTATTTATTTTACCTCTACTTGCACATTCAACTTCTGCATATCTATCTCTGCAGTGTTTAATTGCTAAATTGTAATTATTTCGCCACTATGGCCTATTTATTGCCTTACCTCCTTACTTAATTTGCACACACTGTATATAGACTTTTCTATTGTGTTATTGACTGTACGTTTGTTAATTCCATGTGTAACTCTGTGTTGTTGTTTGTGTTGCACGGCTTTGCTTTATCTTGGCCAGGTCGCAGTTGCAAATGAGAACTTGTTCTCAACTACCCTACCTGGTTAAATAAAGGTGAAATAAAATAAAACATGTAAAAGCAAGCAACAGGCCAATACAAGGATTGAAAAATTGGTGGCCATCAGGGCAATTTTGAGGATTTTTGAGCCTGACAACGAGCCAACCTCAACAAGGTTGGAAAGTGACAGTGAAGATGAGGCCTCAGAGTCTGATGTTCAATAAGTGGACATTGAGGAGGTCCAGGGAGAAGGCATGGAAGCCTGAGAGGAAGACAACCAAAGCGTTAGTTTCTAGACTATCATTTTACAGATGTATGTTGAAAATGTTTTTGGGAAATGCGATGGATCATTGGGGATAATTCAATATTCCCTTTTGTTTTTCAGTGAAATCATCCCATGTGAAGAGTCAACTCATTTAATTAAAGTTCAATTCATAACTAAATAGTTTATTTTATTTATATTGGAAGGATTTCATCATTTGCAATGATGTCTACTTATGATAAGCTAAAATGTGTATGTTTCTGTCTCCATATGATATGGTAAATATATCCAATGCAGAAAAACATCTACATTTAAATGGTATTAATATTAATTTGCATACATTTCCGTTAATTCCCCTACTCCCGACTGCATGGCCAAACACGACTCCAACACCATCATTAAGTTTGCTGACGACACAACAGTGGTAGGCCAGATCACCGAAAACAGCCTATAGGGAGGTGGTCAGAGAACTGGCAGTGTGGTGCCAGGACAACAAACTCTCCCTAAATGTGAGCAAGACAAAGGAGCTGATCGTGGACTACAGGACAAGGTGGGTGGGTTGAGAGTTAAGTTCCTTGGTGGCCACATCACCAACAAACTATCATGGTCCAAACACACCAAGACAGTCGTGAAGAAGGCACCACATAACCTTTTCCCCTTCAGGAGACTGAAAAGATTTGGCATGGGTCCCCAGATCCTCACAAGGTTCCACAACAGACCGGTTGCATCACCGCCTGGTATGGCAACTGCTCGGCATCTGACAGTAAGGTGCTACATAGGGTAGTGTGAACAGCCCAGTACATCACTGGGGCCAAGCTGCCTGCCATCCAGGACCAATATAATAGGCGGTGTCAGAGGAAGGACAGAAAATTGGGACTCCAGTCACCCAAGTTATAGACTTTTCTCTGCTGCCGCACTGCAAGCGGTACCGGAACGCCAAGTCACGGACCAAAAGGCTCCTCAACAGCTACTCGCTGTTTGTTTGTTACCTATGCATAGTCACTTTACCACAACCTACATGTACAGATTACCTCAACTAGCCTGTACCCCCTGCCCTCTGTATATAGCCGGTGCCCCCTGTATATAGCCTCGTTATTGTAATTGTTATTGTGTTACTTTTATTATAACTTTTTTTTTTGCCTACTTGGTAAATATTTTCTTCTTGAACAACACTGTTGGTTAAGGGCTTGTAAGTAAGTATTTCACGGTAAAGTCTACACTTGTTGTATTCGGCACATGTAGCAAATAAAGTTTGATTTGATTTTCCCACAGAAAGTCTCCATCTCTGAATATTCCCCAAAATGTGCAATCATAGTTGGCCCTATAGTGTTAATTGTGCTAATGATTCTCCAACGCCCTACCTTTACAGCTATGGGAAACTACTAAATTGTAGTCATGTCCATACCCAACATTCGGCAATCCCACAATCCCAATCTTCAAAGAAGTCCCGAAGCGTCCAATCAGCGGTGGTTGTTTTGGTCCTTCTCCCTTCTTTGGAGGCATCTGCAACAGCAACAAAACATTTAGAAACAGAAATTAAACACTTCATGCTCTTGAACCAAACAACTCAATTATGGGACATGCTTAATATCAACATGACATTTTTACATGGCTGACAACTCTATCAGACTCAGCTCTCACAGCCCAGGGGTCAATTTCAGAAACCGTGTGCATATTGTTCCCTTTTACTCTGACAACGACATGTCACTAGTTTTTGTACTGATTACAATGGTTTACTACACTACCAAGGCTGGGTTCGCATAACTTGCAAGGCTGGGTTTGCAATGCCACACAGTTGCCTTGAATTAGACCACATCGTGTGTAGTTGCATCTGGAATACTGCTGGTAAAGAATACAGACAGCAATATATACCCTGCGATGACTTGTCACATAGTTACCTAGCTGACAGTTATTTATCTCGGATAACTTCCCGGTTTCATATAGCTGACTCAACGCCTACTAGCTACTCATGTTGACACAAACGACAACCTAATTTGAAAAGACAGACTTGCCAGTTGGCACAGCTAACCAACTGCATAGCTAGAAGACAGCTAACTAGCAAACAGGCTAAAACACATGTGGAGAAGCTAGCTAGCTAGTAAGGAACGGTCCCATTCATTCTGCTTGTCAGCATGCTAGCTAGCCAACTAGCTAGCTATGTCAAGTAACGTGATTGTTTATTAAAATAAAACGAAACATATCGCAAGGACGAATATATAACCAAACAAGCATGTCTTTAACGAGCTATATGTTCACATCACCTTGATTCGGTTTATTTTTGTTCGGCTATCTACGAAAATAGATTTGGTTGGAATATGTTCACACTGCTCCACATCTAGCGAAACTAGAAAAGGGTCGTCACTAGTTCCCACAGCCACGAAGTCATAACCCCTCTTAATTGTTCAATTCATTTCCTTAAAATGTGATTTTCAACCTAACCTTATCAGTGTGGTTAACCTTATGCCTAAACTTAAATTAAGACCAAAAATACATTTTTTGTTTTCATTCTTTTTTTTACAATATGGCCAATTTTTATTTTGTGGCTGTGCTATATAATGAAACCCTAGAAAAGAGACAGCATATCGGAAGTGTTTTGTGTTTCAGCATTCTCATTGGACGAAACCTTATAACACGTAAAGCGAAAACACGTAAAGCGCTGCACGTTTGCAGTGTGACGTTATTGATTCAATATCGATCAGCCCGCGCGGTGGCAGTAATGCAATGTAATATTGGATGCCAACCGCCGCTAAACCCCAACGAAGAAGAAGATCACCCCGAGCGGTTTCCACCATTGACACCCTAACGAGGCCAGATATACCTAATCTATTTCACTTGCTTTGGCAACGTAAACATGTTTCCCATGCCAATAAAGCCCTTTGAATTGAATTTATCCTTTTGAGGAGATGGGGAAATGGGAGTGAATGGCGCTAGCTCAGAAACGCAACATTAGCTAAGCAACCGCTTGACGTAGCATGACAACGTGAACGCGATTGGTCAACAGTCTGCTGGGTGGGGGCGTTAAACGTTCCTCCATTAATTGGCCAATGGCATTCCTACCTCTTCCTTTCTCTAATATTAAATTAAATTCTAAAGGCTTTATTGGCATAGGAAACAAATGTTTACATTGCCAAAGCAAGTGAAATAGACAAACAAAAGTGAAAAAAACAAAACATGAACAGTAAACAGTCACACAATTTTAAAAGGAATAGAGACATTTAAAATGTCATATTATGGCTATGTACACTGTCGTAACGATGTGCAAATAGTTACATTTACAAAAGGGCAAATAAATAAACATATATCTGACAAGGCTTTCTGAAGGTTTCGGCGCCTAAAAACGGTTCATTCATTTGAGCGTCATTATCTGTTCACAATGAACATTAGGGACATCTGCTGGTCAACGATAAATAGCACCGTGTGATTATCATATTGACATTTTCTATCTCCACTGTTCATCAGAACTCCGTTGCGCAGCGGTAAATTATTGGCTTTAGTAGCCTAAAATCAATTGGAATACCAGGTTCGCATTTTACATCATTGCTTCCCTTTTTGTCTTCAAGTTTACTATACTGAACAAAAATATAAACGCAACATGCAACAATTTCAAATATTTTACTGAGTTACAGGTCATATGAGGAAATCAGTCAAATGAAATAAATGAATTGTGCCCTAATCTATGGATTTCATGACTGGGATACCAAAATGCATCTGTTGGTCACAGATATTTTTTTATTTTGGAAAAGTTTTATTAACACATTTCCTTTACAAACAGCTCATACATTTTTTACATTATTTCATACACATAAAAACGGCAACAAAGCATAAAACACAGCATTTGAAAGTTACATTTCAATTTGTTAAAAAGTACATGTTGTTAAAATCAATGAAAACAACCATGAATAAAAAGTAATTTCCTTGTAAACATCAAATCTGTAAATGCCATTTAAAATGTGTACTAATGATCTAACAAAGGTAAAACATTTTTTAAGACATGAAAAACATGTTAAAAGGTCACTTTGTTAAAAAGCTGTCTTCGGTCCCTTGTACAGGAGCGGGGTGAGTCCTTATCAAACTCGCTTCATCCTGCTCCTCTGAAAAATAACCTTCCCGTCCTTCGGGGCCCAGAGGAGATCCATCCCCTAGGCGCATCGCCCTAGGCGCCGCAGCGCTGTCAGGCCGTGGCCGCCGGGACCTAGGGTGTTGTGGGGGACCCTTCGCCTGGGGTCGAGGCCCCCTTCCTTCCGTACCACCCCAGGGCTTCCGTGGCTACCATGGCCACTGCCTGGGGGTGGTCTCTACGCTTTTCCCTACCAGCAGGTTACGGGAGGACCACAGTGCTTCCTGTTGGTCACAGATACCTTTAAAAAAGGCTGAGGTGGGGATCAGAAAAACAGTCAGTATCTGGTGTGACCTCATGTGGTCAGATGACACGGATGCTACACTACAGGACGGTTTTGCTAGCACAGACTGGAATATGTTCCCGGGATTCATCCAATGTCATTAAGGAATACACCACCTCAGTCATCGGCTTCATCAATAAGTGCATCGATGAAGATGTCCCCACAGTGACTGTACGTACATATCCCAACCAGAAGCCATGGATTATTGGCAACATCTGCATCGAGCTAAAGGCTAGTACTGCCGCTTTCAAGGAGCGGGAGACTAATCTGGATGCTTATAAGAAATGCTGCTATGCCCTCAGACAAACCATCAAACAAGCAAAGCGTCAATACAGGATTAAGATTGAATCCTACTACTCCAGCTCTGACGCTCGTCGGACGTGGCAGGGCTTGAAAACTATTACGGACTACAAAGGGAAACCCAGACACGAGCTGCCCAGTGACGATAACCTACCAGGCAAGCTAAATGCCTTTTGTGCTTGCTTCGAGGCAAGCAACACTGAAGCATGCACGAGAGCACCAGCTGTTATGGATGACTGTGTGATAATGCTGTTGAGAACAAAACCTTTAAACAGGTCAACATTCACAAAGCTGCTGGGCCAGATGGATTACCAGGACGTGTACTGCGAGCATGCGCTGACCAACTAGCAAGTGTCTTCACTGACATTTTCAACCTATCACTGACTGAGTCTGTAATACCTACCTGTTTCAAGCAGACCACCATAACTTGCCTAAATGATTACCGCCCCGTGGCACTCACGTCGGTAGCCATGAAGGGCTTTGAAAGTCTGTTCACTGCTCACATCAACAGCATCCTCCCGGACACCTTAGACCCACTCCAATTTGCATACCATCCCAACAGATCCACAGATGATGCAATCGCACTCCACACTGCCCTTTCTTACCTGGACAAAAGGAACACCTATGTGAGAATTCTGTTCATTGACTACAGCTCAGTGTTCAACACCATAGTGCCCACGAAGCTCATCACTAAGCTAAGGACTCTGGGACTAAACACCTCCCTCTGCAACTGGATCCTGGACTTCCTGATGGGCCGCCCCCAGGTAGTAGGGGAAGGCAACAACATGTCTGCCACGCTGATCCTCAACACTGGGGCCCCTCAGGGTGTGTACTTAGTCCCCTCCTGTATTCCCTGTTCACCCACAACTGCGTGGCCAAACACGACTCCAACACCATCATTAAGTTTGCTGACGACACAACAGTGGTAGGCCTGATCAACGACAACAGCCTATAGGGAGGAGGTCAGAGAACTGTCAGTGTGGTGCCAGGACAACAAACTCTCCCTAAATGTGAGCAAGACAAAGGAGCTGATCATGGACTACAGGAAAAGGTGGGCCGCATAGGCCCCCATTAACATCGGCGGGGCTCTAGTGGAGCGGGTTGATTGTTCATTTCCTTGGTGGCCACATCACCAACGAACTATCATGGTCCAAACATACCAAGACAGTCGTGAAGAGGGCACCACAAAACCTTTTCCCCCTCAGGAGGCTGAAAAGATTTGTCATGGGTTCCCAGATCCTCAAAAAGTTCTACAGCTGCACCATCGAGAGCAGCCTGACCGGTTGCATCACTGCCTGGTATGGCAACTGCTCGGCATCTGACCGTAAGGTGCTACAGAGGGTAGTGCGAACGGCCCAGTACATTATTGGGGCCAAGCTTCCTGCCATCCAGGACCTATACAATAGGCGGTGTCAGAGGAAAGCCCATAAAATTGTCAGAGACTCCAGTCACCCGAGTTATAGACTGTTTTCTCTGCTACCGCACGGCAAGCAGTACCGGAGCGCCAAGTCTAGTACCAAAAGGCTCCTCAACAGCTTCTACCCACAAGCCATAAGACTGCTGAACAGTTCATAAAATTGCCACCGGACAATTTACATTGACCCCCCCCCCCCCCCACACACACACATTTTGTACACTGCTGCTACTCGCTGTTTGTTTGTTACCTATGCATTGCCACTTCGCCCCCACCTACATGTACAGATTACCTCAACTAGCCTGTATCCCGCACACTGACTCGGTACCAGTGCCCCCTATACAGTGGGGCAAAAAAGTATTTAGTCAGCCACCAATTGTACAAGTTCTCCCACTTAAAAAGATGAGAGAGGCCTGTAATTTTCATCAAGTGTAACTTTGATGAAAATTACAGGCCTCTCTCATCTTTTTAAGTGGGAGAACTTGCACAATTGGTGGCTGACTAAATACTTTTTTGCCCTACTGTATATAGCCTTGTTATTGTAATTCTTATTGTGTTACTTTTTATTTTGTCTACTTGGTAAATTTTTTCTTCCTCTTGAACTACACTGTTGCTTAAGGGCTTGTAAGTAAGCATTTCACGGTAAAGTCTACACTTGTTGTATTCGGCGCATGTGACAAATAAAGTTTGATTTGATTTGATTTTGATTTGATGCAGTGCAATACATTTCCTTTACATAGATTTGATCAGGCTGTTGATTGTGGCCTGTGGAATGTTGTCCCACTCCTCTTCAATTTCTGTGCAAAGTTGCTGGATATTGGCAGGAACTTGAACACACTGTTGTACACGTAGATCCAGAGCATCCCAAACGTGCACAATGGGTGACATGTTTGCTGAGTATGCAGGCCATGGAAGAAATGGGACATGGGGCCTGGCATCATCATGCTGAAGCATGAGGTGATGGTGATGAATGGCACGACAATGGGCCTCAGAATCCCATCAAGACATCTCCCAAAATGCAATTGTGTTTGTTGTCTATAGTTTATGCCTGCTCATACCATAACCCCACCGCCACCATGTGACACTCTATTCACAATGTTGAACGTTGGAACGTTGACGTCAGCAAACCGCTTGCCCACATAACACCATACACATGGTCTACGGTTGTGAGGCCTGTTGGAGGTTCTGACAAATTCTCTAAAATGACATTGGAGGCGGCTTATGGTAGAGAAATTAACAGTAAATTATCTTTCAACAGCTCTGGTGGACATTCCTTTAGTCAGCATGCCAATTGCAGGCTCTCTCAAAACTTGAGACATCTGTGGCATTGTGTTGTGTGACAAAACTTTATAGTGGCCTTTTATTGTCCCCAGCACAAGGTGCACATGTGTAATGATCGTGCTGTTTAATCAGCTTCTTGATGTGCTACACATGTCAGGTGGATGGATTATCTTGGCAAAGGATAAATGTTCACTAACAGGGATGTAAACAAATTTGTGAACAAAAGGAGATAAAAACTTTTTTTTCCCCATATGGAACATTTCTGGGATCTTTTATTTCAGCTCATGAAGCATGAGACCAACACTTTACATGTTGCGTTTATATTTTTGTTCAGTATAATTAAAATGAGTAAAACAGACATTCCCATTCGAAAGAGTGTTGGTTTGGGTGAACAGCAAGTATTCTCTTTTCACAACGCCTGTTATCCTTGTATGTGCATTCTGAGATGAAGACCCCACAAAAATGACCCAATGATTTTCTTCGAACTTGGAGACACAATTATATTGAGCCTGAGAAATCTCCCCCCTCACCCCCAAAGCTGTGCACCTTTTATAGCCATGGTTAAGGGCCTATGCCTCTTCTAGTAATTGTAATTCAATGGTCTATTCAATATCTGTACATACTTTTCAGGGTGCTTTTCAGCCATGTGTCAACATCAAAAGCACCCAACCTCAGCGCTCTTGCTATCGTAGTGAAACTGTTGGCCTGATTGCATGGCCGCCTTCCAGACGTTCTTTGGGACCATAACATTCGAGCCTCTTTAAAACATGAAAAATACAGTCAGATGCTGTAAAATAGTTGAAAGTACTGTAAATACATCCACTGTATTTAAAACATTCATACTAGTTAATACAATGCCTTGTCTGCGGTGGCGGCTCTGGCGCGGGACGTGGACCCCACATCACCACAATTTTTGTCCGCCTCATCAACGCCCCTGTGGCCTCTTATGAGCAGCGACCCTCGCCGCCGACCTCCGACTGGGGACCCTAGCCATGGGTCCCGAATGGACAGGAGAATCCGGCAGCGCCGGATGGACGGGAGACTCCTGCAGCGCCGGACAGGCGGGAGACTCCGGCGGCTCAGGACAGACGGGAGACTCCGGCGGCTCAGGACAGACGGGAGACTCTGGCGGCTCAAGAGAGGAGGAAGGCTCTGGCAGTGCTGGACAGGCGGGAGCACCTGTAGGGAGAAAACGGAGAGACAGCCTGGTGCGGGGGGCTGCCACCGGAGGGCTGGTGCGTGGAGGTGGCACTGGGTAGACCGGACCGCCTCTCTGCCTTCGCTGCCTCCAGCTCTGCTTTGGGGCGACGATATTCCCCTGGCTGTGCCCAGGGTCCTTTGCCGTCCAGAATCTCCTCCCAAGTCCAAGAGTCCTGTGTTCTTTGCTGCTGCTGCTGCCCTTTACCACGCTGCTTGGTCCTTTGTTGGTGGGTGTTTCTGTAACTGCATTATTCCTCCTCTTCTGAGGAGGAGAAGCGAGAAGGATCGGAGGACCAATGCGCAGCGTGGTAAGTGTCCATAACGTTTATTTACTGACATAAACTGAACACTACAAAACAATAAACATGAAATGACCGAAACCGAAACAGTACCTTGTGGCAACAAACACTCACACGGAAACAAACAGCCACAACTCAAAAGTGAAACCCAGGCTACCTAAGTATGATTCTCAATCAGAGACAACTAACGACACCTGCCTCTGATTGAGAACCATACTAGGCTGAACTCAAAACCCCAACATAGAAAAACACACATAGACTGCCCACCCCAACTCACGCCCTGACCATACTAAATAAAGACAAAATAAAGGAAATAAAGGTCAGAACGTGACAGACATAGACATATCTGATATTGGCAGAAAGCTTAAATTATTATTAATCTAACTGCACTCTCCAATTAACAGTAGTTATTACAGTGAAATAATACCATGATATTGTTTGAGGAGAGTGCACAGTTATGAACTTGAAAATGTATTAACAAACCAATTAGGCACATTTTGAACAGAAATGCAATGGTTCATTCGATCAGTCTAAAACTTTGCTGTATATAATCGGATCCATTGTATTTTCTTCAATCTTAAACTAATAAGGGGTAGGCCTGTGCTTTGACGTTTTCATTAATAAAAGGTAGGCCTATGGCATACCCTCTCATATCCACTCAATTCGAGTCTTTGTTTTAATTTAGCCTACCTCTGTGTCAGTGGGCTGTTATTTAAAGGAAGCATGGTGGGTGGAGGAATTGACCTACAAATCTACGGATATAGCAGCAGTCGGTTAAAAAGGTAAACCTACCTCTTATTTCTTAAATAGGAAGAAATAAGCTTCGACACAAAACCCTCTGTGTTATTAGTCAAGTTTAATTAAAATGAAGACTGTTAAGGACCTCCCCTTTTTTTCAATTTTCGCCTAAAATGATTGCCTGTAGCTCAGGACCTGAAGCAAGGATATGCATATTCTTGATACCATTTGAAAGGAAACGCTTAGAAGTTTGTGGAAATGTGAAAAAAAATGCACGATAATATAACACATTAGATCTGGTAAAAGATAATACAATGAAAAAAAAAAACGTTAAAAATATTAGCATCTTAGCTTTTACTTCAGGACTTTGACTGTGGGAAATCACCTTTCCAGTCAGTCTATTGTGTATATTGAAGTGGGATGGTGCCCCCAATGCAATTCTGAATTCAAATACATCCACAGTGTGATTTCAACAGATTTTTGAGTTGTTTTTGTCAAAATGACCTAATAAATTTATTTTGTTTCATTTATATAACATTTAAACCTTGTTTTGTGGGTATCACTGAGTCGGCTGATACCCAATTTCATGGGTACACAATTCGTAGCTCAGGCTGTACAGTGCGATATGAATGCCCAATACACAATAGACTGACTGGGAAGGTGATTTCCCACAGTCAGAGTCCTGTAATAAGAGCTAGGACGCTAATATGTGTCAAATCTACATAGTTGTGTTCTGTTGTGGGTGTCACTGAGTTGGCTGATACCCCATTTCATAGGTGCACATTACATACCTTAGGCTGTACAGTGCATATATGTATGCCCCCAAAGTCATTCTGAATTCAAATACATTGAATACAGCAATTTCACCTCATTCAAATTAATCAATTAAATGTGTTTTGAGAATTTATATAACATCTCAACCTTCCTTAGCATTATGTTGTCCAATTGTGGCATGTTTTCAAAATGTTGATCAGTTTGCATCTGTTTCAATGAGGGACTGATATTTTGAAAACGAACCGCGGACGACACTATTGTTGCTCACGCTAATGTTGCTCACGACACACACGTGGAGAGAGGAATAGCTAACCAGACAGCGGATAGACGTGCAGCAGCAAGGATCTTGTGAGATAAGCTTTTTTTATTTTTCTTTGAATATAAATCTAACCAAAAGCTTAAATTACTACCATCAAAAACTATTTTGTATAGATTAACATAGTAGACTTCGGTGGTTTGCAGCCTCTGGTTTTACACGAACCCCTTCTGTTGTCATTCAAAACACGTCAGAGAAAATGGCGGAACTTGAAAAAGACGCAGGACTACCCCAACCAATGCAGGAGAACCGAGATGAAGAGGATCCGGGCAATTCCATGGTAACAGAATGACGCGGAGACTACTATTTTTCACTTTAAAAGTATGACAAACAATAACCATTGATTGCAAAGTTAAACAAACCATACAGCTCTATGCACAAGGCCTACTTTTAATAATACCCAGAAAATTGTACAAAAACACATTTACTCGAACAGTGCAGATGTAAATGTTAGTAACTGAATGATGGTAAAATCTCCCTGCGTTTTTTTGTGACAGCATTTTCCAAAAACGTAAATATCTTCTCCAAAGTAAGATTCAAAGATGTCTGCAGAAAGACTGCGTGTTTTTCAACTACCGTAAATGAAGTGGATTAACACCCAGGAACATAATGATATCATAGCTACTGAATAGACACAAAGGTAGACAAATGTAATATCCTCCTTTGCATGTTTGGGTATTATTTTCCAGACTGGCTGTTCTCCTAATGAGCTCGCAAACAAAAGGACGTTTGGATGGTCTGGACCAGGTCAATCAATTGTATTTTATAAAGTGCTTTAAAAAAATCTGTACCAATCAAAGACATCTATGTTTCATAAGTCTGGACATCAAAGTATAGCACAGAAGAGTATAATACACTACATTTTAAAATGTACTCTAATCTAGTGTACACTACTGTAATTAATTATTGTAGAGTACCATACTGTACTGTCCTATACTCTACTTTTCTTTACTGTACTGTGCTGTCCAAACTTGTGAAACAGAAGTCTATGATTGGTTCAGATTTGGACTGACCAAATGTAACTACTTTTCAAATGTCCATGGACGTCCGGTGTTGGTTGGGGCTCAGTGGGTGAGAGGGCTGGTTACAGTCATTTGAAAGAAAGGTGGCTCATGGGTAGGTGTCATTAAGAGCCGGGAGCAGTGACATTAACTGGAGAGAGAAGAGAGAGAGGGAGGGGTTGCCCAGATTCTCTCACTCTTGCCTTGACCACCAGGTGACAGAGAGAGAAAGTAAACAGTTATGAGCTGAACATAAGAGTATGCCAGCGGAAGTGAGGACAGTTTGTGACTACTATGAATTCCCATTGTAACTAATTCAGTTGCAGTCATTCTGTTACTGATTTTGTTTGGTAATTCTTTTACTGATTTGGCAACATAATGATGCACTTTAACACTTCATATTTTAAAGATGTGGGTGTTTGGTAACAGAATGCCAAGACACTAAGCAAGATTTCTTAAACTTACAGAAGTGAAATAGTTTCTGCAAGTCTAAATGTTAATATTAGTTGGCAGGGGTCTTTACTTCAACGTTATTGTTTGGATGTACAGTACCAGTCAAAGGTTTGAACACATCTACTCATTCAAGGGTTTTTCTTTATTTTTACCATTTTCTACACTGTAGAATAATAGCAAAGACCTCAAACTATGAAATAACTCATATGGAATCATGTAGTAACCAAAAAAAGTGTTAAATCAAAATATATTGTATATTTTAGATTCTTCAAAGTAGCCACCCTTTGCCTTGATGACAGCTTAGCACAACCTTGGCATTCTCTCAACCAGATTAATGCGGTAGTCACCTGGAATGCATTTCAATTAACAGGTGTGCCTTGTTCAAAGTTAATTTGTGGAATTTCTTTCCTTCTTAATGCGTTTGAGCCAATCAGTTGTGTTGTGACAAGGTAGGGTTGGTATACAGAAGATAGCCCTGTTTGTTAAATGACCATGTCCATATTATGGCAAGAACACCTCAAATAAGCAAAGATTAACGACAGTCCATCATTACTTTAAGACATGGTCAGTCAATCCGGAAAATGTTAAGAACTTTGAAAGTTTATTTTAGTGCAGTTGCAAAAACCATCAAGCGCTATGATGAAACTGGCTCTCATGAGGACCGCCACAGGAAAGGAAGACCCAGAGTTACCTCTGCTGCAGAGGATAAGTTCATTAGAGTTACCAGCCTCAGAAATTGCAGCCCAAATAAATGCTTCAGAGTTCAAGTAACAGACATCTCAACTGTTCAGAGGAGACTGCGTGAAATCAGGCTTTCATGGTCGAATTGCTGCAAAGAAACCACTACTAAAGGACACCAATAAGAAGATACTTGCTTGGGCCAAGAAACATGAGCAATGGGCATTAGACCGGTGGAAATCTGTCCTTTGGTCTGAGTCTAAATTTGAGATTTTTGTTTCCAACTGCCGTGTCTTCGTGAGACGCAGAGTAGGTGAACGGATGATCTCCGCATGTGTGGTTCCAACCGTGAAGCATTGAGGAGGTGGTGTGATGGTCCTTTGCTAACTTTGCTAACGACACTGTCCGTGATTTCGAATTCAAGGCACTCTTAACCAGCATGGCTACAACAGCATTCTGCAGTGAAACGCCATCCCATCTGGTTTGCACTTAGTGGGACTATCATTTGTTTTTCAACAGGACAAAAGACCCCAGGCTGTGTAAGGGCTATTTGACGAAGGAGAGTGATGGAGGGCTGCATCAGATGACCCAACCTCAACCCAATTGAGATGGTTTGGGAAGAGTTGGACCGCAGAGTGAAGGAAAAGCAGCCAACAAGCGCTCAGCATATGTGGGAACTCCTTCAAGACTGTTGAAAAAGCATTCCAGGTGAAGCTGGTTGAGAGAATACTAAGAGTGTGCAAAGCTGTCAAGGCAAATGGTGGCTACTTTGAAGAATCTAGAATATATTTTGATTTGTTTAACATTATTTTGTTTCAACATGATTCCATATGTGTTATTTCAAGGTTTTGATGTCTTCACTATTATTCTACAATGTAGAAAATAGTAAAAATCAATAAAAACCCTTGAATGAGTAGGTGTGTCCAGACTTTTGACTGGTGCTGTATTTCTAATACCTTTTAAGACTTGTTCGGCTAGATGTTTTCTTTGTGTGCAGTATGTCATCACGCACTGATTTGTATCTGCAACAAGTCCATTTGGTGGAAACATACCATTGATGAGGAAATGCGCATAGTTTCTTTATGCGGATTCTAGAATATTCACATTACAATCTGTCGCCATTGTCATGGAAACCTAGCTAATGTCACATTTCCTAGAAATAGCATTAATTGTCCAATTTAATTGGTGTCGGTGCATATTTACCTCCCCAACTTTTTGGGGATCAGAAATCAAAGCCTCTGCTTATTCCAAATGTTAGGATGGCAAAAATGGTTGAATAAAAAACTGTTTGAAAAAAAAAAACAGCTTTCATTGGCACCAAATTTGATGTGCTCCCATGAACTTCACATGCTAGTGATCATGTTTTTTTTTTACATAGAAATGTCCACTACTAATACTACTGTCAATGAACCTTCTCTAGCCTAGATCATTAGCCTATGCTATCAATATGCTATGTCATGGGGATCTCTAGACCTAATGACAAATCATCATTATCATGTTGATACTGCTAGGTATTTCAAATGATTAGACCGAGCTACTACTGTAAAGATGTGAAGACCCTAAGTTATTTGTTTAGCTATTTATTGTATATGCTATCTATTCTAATTTGGACTTTAACCATAATGAAAAGTAGGCTATATTATAACAAAATGAATGTTGTTTTAGAGAACAGAGACGATAGACCTACTAGTAATTATGCCATTTTAAATGTATTTCCAGGTAGAGGAGATGGACACCTCAGAAGACATGCAAGATGACAACCTGATCAAGCGGGACCACTTCCACAGTTCTAATAATGAACAGCAAGATGGACATTTGGTAGTTAGGAGGAATGTAATATTAGAACGAACTAAATTCAACCAAAGACAACAAGAAGCAGGAGAGACAGCTGATGATTTTATCACTGCACTTCATGGTTTGTCAGAACATTGCGGTTATGGAGCTCTGCTCAGTGAGATGATAAGAGACAGACTAGTCGCAGGCTTACATGACAGAAGATTGTCCAAGCAATTACAATTTGACCCAGAACTAACACTGGATAAAGCTGTCACACGCATTCGTCAAACTGAACTTGTGAAAAAGCCACAGGACCTGCCGGAGTATACCTTCAAAGCTACCAGCAATGCAGCAAATGTAGAGAGTGTGCTTTCACATAGCAAACAGCAAAGCCCAGCCAATGTCCAGTGCCAATCAGAGAAGAATCAAAACTCAGAAAGACCACAACAACCTCAAACAGCGCAGGAGAATGCAGAAGATCCCCTAGATTTTAATGACACTGATGGCTTCAGTCCTGGAGGAGAAAAGCCTCACTACTGCGCCTACTGTGGTAGGAGCTTTCAAAAAGTAAGGGATCTTATAAGACACCAGCGAACACATACTGGAGAGAAGCCTCACAACTGCTCTGATTGCAACAGAAGTTTTGCTCGATTAGATAATCTCAAGTCACACCAAAAAATACATGTGAAAGACAAACATCATTTTCACTCCACTAAATGTGTGGAAAGCTTTGTCCTATTGGAGAAGCTTGAAAAACACCTGCTAGAGAATATCTTCAAAGCTACCAGCAGTGCAGCAAATGTAGACAGTGTGCCTGAACTTGGTAAAAATCAGCACCCAGAAAGACTACTGCCCCAAACAACTCTGGAGAACAGAGAGAAGCCTCATCATGATACTTCCGATGACCCTATTGTGAGTTCTAATGGAGGTGAGAGGCGTCATCCCTGCTCCGACTGTGGGAAGAACTTTACACGAGTTTATCATCTTAAAAGACACCAACGAACACATACGGGAGAGAAGCCTCATCGCTGCTCTGATTGTGGCAAAAGTTATTCTCAGTCGTATGATCTGAAAATACACCACCAGCGAAAGCATATGAAAGGGAAATACTTCCACTGCAATCATTGTGAAGAACGTTTCTCCAAACCAGAGGATCTGAACACACACATGCATGTACATGCTGGAGAAAAGCCATACCTTTGTCCAGACTGTGGGAAGAGATTCCAGTTGTTAAATGCATTTGAAATGCACCAACAAAAACATACTTTGGGGCTTCTTGAGTGCTCTTATTGTGGTAAAAGTTTTTCTAAGGTGGATAAACTTAAACTACACCAGCGAACGCATACGGGAGAGAAACATTTTCGCTGCCCTGACTGTGGGAAAAGTTTTACCCGCTCGGATCTTCTGAAAAGTCACCAGAGGACACATAAGAAAGAGGGTGATTGTCTGTACTGTGATAAAAGCTTTTTTGAACCTGGAGAACTAAAAATACACATGGAAGTACATAGTCAAGAAAGGCCTCACCTTTGCCCCAACTGTGGGAAGAGATTCAAACTGTTATGGTCGTTGAAAAAGCACCAGCGAAAACACACAGAGAAGATCTCACCAAGGGAAAAGCGTCACCACTGTTCCGACTGCAACAAGAGTTTTACTCGCGGATATCATCTTAAAAGACATCGGGAAACACACACAGGAGAAAAGCCTTTCCACTGCTCTAATTGTGACAAAAGCTTTGCAGGAAAGGAGAGGCTTAAACAACATCAACTAACACACAAGGAAAAGAAACGTCACCGCTGTTCAAGGTGTGATAAAAGATTTCCTGACATGGCAAAACTACGATCACACCTTCCAGTACATTCCGTAGAACTGGCACTCCACTGTTCTGACTGTGGAAAGTATTTCTTAAACAAGGCAAAGTTTGAAAGACACCAAAAAATACACACTGGAAGTGGAAAAATACCATTCCTCTGCACTGACTGCGGGGAGGGTTTTACAAATTTGCGTCAGTTGGAAGACCACCAGCGAACACACACTGGGGAGAAACCGTACTGCTGCATTGATTGCGGAAAGAGTTTTGCACATGAAAAAACATTTAAGTGTCACAAGCAAGCACACAAGTTCAAACTTTCTGGAGAAAGAGCAGCCTATCCTTGCTCGGAATGTGGAAATACTTTTTCTCGTTCATGTGATGTGATGAGTCATGTGAGAAGGGTGCATAATAAAGAGAGACCTTTCCAGTGCTCCTGCTGTGGAAAAAGATTTTTCCAAAAGAACTCACTCACAATACACATGAGAATGCACACCGGAGAGAAACCGTACCACTGCTCAGAATGTGGACAAAGCTTCTCCCAAATGAACGACAGAAAACGCCACCAGAAGAGGCAACACTCTGGAGAGGAGACTTGATCTCTATACTAGTGTGGAAGGCACAGTCAGAAACACTCAATAAGAAAGGACTACAACAGAAACACACACATACAATATTGTATCAGTCTTTATTCCAGGTTTATTTTTGTCATATCCTTGAAATGATCTTGTATCAACAGTAAAGTTTATTTCACAAATGACTGTGCTGTTTTTTTGTTTGGTTATCTCGTCACTCTCCTAGTTTCTACCCTGCATAAATGGTATTTGTTAATCCTCCCCTGCACCTAAAGAATCCCATAAGGCCATCCATAATAGTTAAGGCTATCTCAAAGAACAAAAAGTGTAGTTAATATATGGACTTGTCTAATATAACTGGACAATGAATATTAGGGATGCGATCATCACAGTATAGAAATCATTTACATGCCAAGATTATGGAATAATTTTGGAAATCCACACAAAAAAAACTGTCTATCAGCATTCAGACTCATACACACCTGACTCAAGTTATTAGATATCCAAGTTATTGAGATTGCAACATCATGGCATGTAATCCTCATTTCTTACTTCTGAAAGTGCGATCATAAGATTTGTGTTAGCTACTGACACAGTTGTGCTTTTTAAAGTGTCTTGAATCAGAAAAGCCTTTTCCACATCTCTTGCAGGAGTATGGCCTGACTCCTGTGTGCACTTGCATGTGGGTTTTGACATGATTGGCTTGTCTGAATCGTGTCCCACAGACATCACAGCTGAAAGGCTTCTCTCCCGTGTGGACTCGCTCATGTCTTTTGAGATTACCGATAAATCCAAAAGTCTTCCCACAATCACTGCACTTATGTGGTTTCTCACCTGTATGGATCAGCTCATGTATCTTAAGAGATTGTTTTGTAATAAATCTCTTTCCACAACAACCACAAGCATTGGGCTTCTCTCCGGTGTGTAATTTCTGGTGATAGTCAAAAGTAACTTTATGGAGAAAAGTCTTTCCGCATGTGGAACAAGTGTATATGTTTTCTCCTGTGTGAATTCTTCCATGTGTTTTCAGAGAACCGATGGAGCTGAAGCCCTTCAAACACATCTCACAGCTGAGGGGTTTTGGTTGGTCGGTTTGTTTTTGTTGGTTGGCCTTGTTCTTTCTGGTGTTTGAGTGCCCCTCTCCATCAGCCACGTGTGATAGCTTGTGAATTCTCAGTTGATAATTGTAAAGGTAAGTCTTCCACAAACGTCACACAAATGGTTTTAATGCCCCATGAACTAGCATGTAAGCTTTTAAGTTGGTGGACTGAATGTATGTCTTTCCACACGCCTCACATGTGTGCGGCCTCTTCTTCGTGTGGATTCGATGGTGTCTCGTAAGGTTCTCCTTATATGCGTTTTCAGGTTTTGAGATATACTGAAATTATTTCCACACGTAGTACAGCTGTATGGTTTCTCACCTGTGTGAACTCGCTGGTGTACGTCAAGCATGTACTTTGATGCGAAACCTCATCCACAAGTGAGGCAGGTGAACGGTTTCACCTCTGCATGAACAAACTCATGTGATTTCAGATTTGTCTTACTACGGAACTTCTTTCCGCAAACTTTGCAACTGAAAGGTTTCTCTTTTGAGTGAGTTTGCATGTGTTGAGTCAGCATACAGTTCAGGCGGAAGGTTTTAGCACAACTGTCACACTTAAAGGGCCCTTTCGGTTTATTGTGAACTGCTATATGGCGTTTCAACAGACTGTTCGCGTGGAAGGTCTTCTCACATATGTCACACATGAAGGGTTTCCTCAGCTTGGAAATGCTCTGCGCTATTCCGTGGCTGTTTTCTGTGGAAATGCTCTGCTGTATTCCGTGGCTGTATTCTGTGGAAATGCTCTGCTGTATTCCGTGGAAATGCTCTGCTGTATTCCGTGGCTGTTTTCTGTGGAAATGCTCTGCTGTATTCCGTGGCTGTATTCTGTGGAAATGCTCTGCTGTATTCCGTGGCTGTATTCTGTGGACATGCTCTGCTGTATTCCATGGCTGTATTCTGTGGAAATGCTCTGCTGTATTCCGTGGCTGTATTCTGTGGAAATGCTCTGCTGTATTCCGTGGCTGTATTCTATGGATCCTGTCCCAGTACGGCTGCTTGTTTCCTTTTCATGACCGCCTCTCCCGTTCACCCTTGGATTCAGTGTCTCTAAATGAAGGCTTTGTATTCAGTCCACGTGAGTCTTCCACAGAGTGAAGAGGAGAATAAGTCTCTGTTTACTGTAAGCCTCTGCAGCACCTACAGATGAGAGGAATATACAGGCATTATGCTACAGTAAGTGACTGGTTTGACAGCCATATTTCACACAACACAAAACTGTACCAGCAACAACTGTATGGCTGTGTCCCAAATGGCACCCCTATATAGTGAATAGGGTGAAGGGCTCAACTTACAGGGCCGCCCACTGGTCTCGGGAGGTTTTGGAAACCATCCGAGCCAGTCAATCATCCATGTCAGTGGCCTGCTTGGGCCATTGAAAAATATATATATAATGTAATTTTCAATCTAGGCTAATTGATGAAAAAAAATCCCTGAAGCGGTTAGCTCGTTATGTAGATTATTTAGCACACTGTGCCACACACTGCCTACATTGAGCGGAATATCACCGGGCAGCGAGAGCGTGCATCCTTCAAACAACTGATTGTGGAGCAGCTCACAGAAGAGCGGTAGGCACAGGAAAGCAGTACAAAATACATTTCAAGTTATGATATCTAGCCTACCTGTCACGCCCTGACCTGAGTATTCTTTGTTTTCTTTATTGTTTTGGTTAGGTCAGGGTGTGACATGGGTGATGTATGTGTTTTTTGTACTGTCTAAGGGTTTTGTAGGTTTATGGGGTTGTTTATCATCTAGGTGTCTATATACAGTGGGGCAAAAAAGTATTTAGTCAGCCACCAATTGTGCAAGTTCTCCCACTTAAAAAGATGAGAGAGGCCTGTAATTTTCATCATAGGTACACTTCAACTATGACAGACAAAATGAGAAAACAAAATCCAGAAAATCACATTGTAGGATTTTTAATGAATTGATTTGCAAATTATGGTGGAAAATAAGTATTTGGTCAATAACAAAAGTTTATCTCAATAATTTGTTATATACCCTTTGTTGGCAATGACAGAGGTCAAACAGGCAGTGACCAGGTAGGAGCTGAAACGGTGTTTGTCTTCACATTCTTAACAGGCATCATTGAGAGATCTTAAATAACAAGCAGATAAAACTTCACAACATTTCCCTTTAAAAACAGGTGGAAGACAAACTATCAGTACAAGTAAACCATAGACAGTGATGAGTTGCTGGGCCCTCACTCACCAACTGGCTTAATTTGAAAGATCTTTCCATTGTGCAGAATGTGGGTTGGTCTTTTCGGTTCATCTCTTCTCTTCTCGCCCCTCACCCTTCTCAACCATCGTCTTCAGTTTCTCATTTTCATTTTGTAAAGCCGCAGAGACCTCTAGGAATAATCTGCAGATTTTATGAACAGCCTCCTTTGTCAACAGGTGCATAATTGTGCCAAGCTGTTTCTAGAGAGAGATTTAAGTATATTAGAATGAGGCTAACAAAGTTACTCCCAGCTTTTAATTGTTTATTTTTATTACTTAACTGGCCCAGATACTAGACTTTAAATATGCCTGTATTGCAGGGCTGATTAACTACGACAAACATGTGTGAAACACAGACCGGTGTATGCGCAAAGCGAGAACATAACATGTAATACATTTTTGATTTTGGGAGGGGGTAGCAGCTAACAACTGGATTTAATACTTTATTGTGCACTGTTCGTCACTACAGACCCTGATTCGATCCTGGGCTGTATCACAACCGACAGTGGGGCGGCGCACAATTGGCCCAGCGTTGTCCGGGTTAGGGTTTGGCCGCGGTAGGCGTCATTGTAAATAAGAATTTGTTCTTAACTGACTGGCGTAGTTAAATAAAAGGTTAATTTAAAAATGTGTTATTTCATAGTTTTGATTTATTCACTATTATTCTACAATGTAGAAAATAGTCAAAATAAAGAAAAACCCTGGAATGAGTAGGTGTGTCCAAACTTTTGACTGGTACTGTATGTTCATTACAACAAGGAGAGAATTCCTTCTAAAACGTAATGTTATGGCTAGGTTGATGGCTGAGCCATTGGTCTGACCAGGTAATGACAAGGGGTGTATTCATTAGACGCAGACCATAGCAACAAATGATTTGCAATGGAAATGGCTTACTACCAACAGTCTTACGATGAAAACAGTTTCTATTGATCCAATTTGGGTAGGTACCTTCCCGTTTGGTTATATTTGCTTCGGTGTGGCTCCTAGAGTAAACGGTTTAATGAGTGAAACAGCTCCTAGGTTCATTGTAGTAAGATACATTTATTAATCTTGACTATTGCAATTTCTTTGTACTGACCTAATGGGGGAGTAAATTGACATCAGATTGAACTTAAATTGGTTAGCAAAAGTGAAAACATTATGGGATCATGCATTAAACTTCTCCAGCTTTACATTATAGTCATCAACACTGTTGCTTTGCCATGTAAGAGAGGTGAGCTACATGTTTTCATTTCAACAGCATGTTTTGGAAGATAAATACGTTTTTTCCCCCATTACAGACACTGTAATACATACTTAAAAAAACAATACATAATATTGTATGAACTGAAGAGAATCATTTCTCAATAAACATTGAACATATAAAAACAAGTATTTTTTTAATAGAGTTCTTATGTTGCACTCCCCACTAAATAAATAGTTCAGTTCAATGAATGTATATTTGTCCTTGAAACATTACATTGAAATACAGTATCATAATGGCGGACGGTGACTTTAGAACAGCACCCACTATAGTATATTATTGGGCGGGACCAACCTGAATTTGTCCAATAAAACTCGTAATGTTTCACTATATTGGATCACTCCAATATATTGGCATTGCTCCGCGGCGGAGGGATACATCCGAGGTGAGGATTTACAGATTTACTCCGGTGAACACCTGTATCACGGCTGGGGTCCGCCCCTATATATAGACCTCATGGCCGTGACACGTTCTCTTTAATTTTCTCGGCGGACGTCCGTATGTTTGAGGTACAAACTTTCAGAAATTGCTTGCTAACGGTAATATCTTGCGTGGAAGTATACTCACTGGCTGTTTGCAGCCTGGAGCAACCCCTCCACTTAAGTGCTCCCCTCGCTGCGAGCGGTTGATCTGTATCTTCCGCCCGTGGTATGTCGTGCTTGTGTTTCGTTAACGTTACGCTACGACTCACTGTGCATTAATATATTGGTGGTTCTTGCTGCCACAAACTGTAATTTACCTTACACAACTTGCCGACTGGCCTGTTCTATGCGTGTTGTGAATTGCTTTAACACGCTGCTCCCCGGGTTCTGTTAATTATCTTGCAGGGATTTTTCTTGTTCATTCCCCTGCAGAGTGTGAGTATCATGGAAAACTACATTGAGACATTAACTTTGGGGTTCCTTGATGGGGGTTTCTCCTTATGGTGCCGTTTTTACTCCTTGGATATTAAACCGGTAGGTAATATTGCAGTTACCTGGTCACTGTTTTTTTTTGTCTGCCTGTTTTTCCCACAAGGGTCTTCCCCTGTGTTAGCAGAGGTACTGGGTAATTTTTTCCTCACCGGGTTCTTATTCCTCCAAGCGGGTCATGACATAGCTCTCCCAGGGCTTCGGATCCCTGCTGTGGCATTGTTGGTTTCGCTGAGCTTTTGGCTACCCTTTGTGACGGGTGTGATCGTGGTTTCCTGGGGATCTGCATACCTTGTGTATGTACTGTACTGCCTGGGTTTGAGCCATGCGGAAAGGGCGGTGGAGCACCCTACTGGATGCCTGTTTTGTATGGTGTTCTCAGAACGCCTGCACCTGGCGCGATTGGAGGCCATGCGCGAGTGGGTCGGCCAGGCTTGGGACCAGGCTCCCTCAGGAGTGGTGCGGCAGCGAGCTGTTAGTCCCTCTACTGGGCCCAGTATCCCCCCCAGGAAGCGTGGCCAGAGCCACTGCAGGCAGAGCTGGGACCACATTGAAAGGAGGGCGCATGCCCTGGGTCAGGAGGTTGATAGCTTCGATGGCGACAACAGCTGTTCTCTGTTGGCCAGTGATAGGCTGTTCCTGGGGGACGAAACTGGCACTTTTCACTGGACAACAGCTGTTCCCTGTTGGCCAGTGATAGGCTGTTCCTGAGGGACGAAACTGGCACTGTTCACCACCGTGAGCGGTGCTACCAGGCTGACAGGCCATCAGAAGCCTCCAGCGGGGCTTCATCGCCCCAGTGGCTATGAGGCGCCTACTCACTTGGATAGCCGCTGCACTGGACATCAACTGGTGGACAGTGATTTCTCTCTATCTGTCCCCATCTCTGCTGAGTTCTGCGAGGCCTTGCAGGAGAGCTGGGCCTCTGCCAGGGCGGAACCCGCGACTGAAGGTGGGACCCCCCCGCCGGGTCTGATGCGGACTTGAAAGCCACAAATGGGTCCCTCTGCTCTCTTGGCCGCCTTACCAACGCGGCCATGCTGCTGCAACCCTTCCTGCAGACTCTGTTATCCTGGCTGCAGGAGGGCACATAGGAGCTCCTCCGGGAAGTGATGGGAGGTGTCTCGCCTGCTTTGCCTGCTCCAGAGGGATGTGGCTGGCTGAAAGGGACGGGCCATGGTGCAGGTGGTTACCTCCCGGCGCCATCTCTGGCTGGCACAATCGGTGCCATCAAAATGGCTGGCGGACATTTGCCACTCACCCCGTCACCCCAGGGCTGATGTTTGGCCGAGGGGTTGATGACATTCTAAAGCAGACCGATAAGGTTCGTAGGGACCGGGAGACCCTGAGACGGTTCATGCCGTCTCCTCAGGCCCCGGGTCCAAGGCAGATGGACCATCGCCACCCACCTGCACCAGAACGACAGTGGGGTCCTTCACCTGCCCCAACGCATCCTGCTAAGGGACGATAGCGGCGAGGGGCACCGCATACGCGGTGAAGGAACAGCCTGTTTTCCCACACGGGTCTTCCCTGTTTTTTTCAGAGGTACTGGGTAATTTATCCTTCACCGGGTTCCTATTCCTTCAAGGGGGTCACGACATAAGTTCTCCCAGGGCGTTGGACCACTGCTCCGTGGCCTCGTTGGCTTGGTTGAGCTTATGGCTTCCCTTTGTGACAGGTATGGCGGTGACGGTTGACACCATCACAGGGACATGCCTGGGAGACCCAGGTGCTCGGGACACCAGAGGAGAGGCGGGCCCCGGCAGGACCCCTGACACACCCTTCCCTGGCCTCTGCGCTTCTCCAGGTCTCAAAGGGCAAAGTGGGAGGAGGGTGTGGAGTCCCCCTGGGTGTTATCCACAATGCTAGAGGGGTACCAACTCAAATTCCACTTATTTTGTGGTTCCAAAAAGAGACAAAGGGTTTTAGACTGATTCTGGACCTCCATAACCTCAATGGGTACTTGAAGGTACTGAGGTTCCACATGCTGGACCCAGCCTCGTGTTGCAGGCCGTGTCCAGGGACCAGTGGTTTGTGGCGCTGGACTTGAGAGATGCGTACTTCCATGTTCCTGTTCACCCAGATCATTGGCAGTACCTCACAAAGTGCATGGACGCTGTCCTGGCACCTCTCACGTCCCGAGGATTGTTGATCCTCAATTACCTGGACGATTGGCTGATTTATGCCCCGACCAGGACCCAGGTCCTGTCAGACAGAGACATGCTCCTGACCCACGTCGGCAGGCTGAGCATTACTGTAAATGACAAGAAGAGTCATCTGACGCCTACCCAGAGGATGGCCTTCATTGGCATGGAACTGGACTCAGGCCTCATGAGCGCACGCCTGCCCACCAGAAGGGCTCAGGTGATCCATCTAGCCTTGACCACTTTTGGCAGTGGTATCCGCCCTGACAACGCCTGTTGGGAGTGCTGACGGCGGCCTCGTTGCCGATTTCCCCCTGGGTCTGCTCCATCTCCGACCTCTTCAACGGTGGTTCAACTCCCACCGGCTGCACCCGAAGCGCCACCATCACCTGCTGGTGACCGCTCAGGTGGGGTGGAGATGCTGAGGATGTGCTGCCGGGAGCTGGTCAGCACAGACGCCTCCCAGATCAGCTGGGGGGTGTGAACAAAAGCATGTCAGCCTAGCTGCTGTTGGCTACCCCCTTGGCGCGGAAGGCACATCAATCACTAGAGCTCTGAGCTGTACTGCTGGCCATGCGGCCTTTCCTTCCACATCTGAAAGGAAGACATGTCCTGGTGAGAACGGACAACACCACAGTGGTGGCTTACATCAACCATCAGGGTGGACTGAGGTCCCACCGCTGCACGTACCTGACATACTGAGTGTGGCAGCGGATATGCTCTCGGGGGAGGGTCTGCCACCTTGGGACTGAAACCTACATCCCCAGGTGGTGCAGCACCTGTGGGACAAGTTCGGAAGTGTGCAGGTGGACCCGTTTTCCTCCCTGGACAATGGACACGGCCCCCTGTGGTACTCCATGTCGGTGCCACCAGGGCCTCTGTGCTTGGATGCTCTGGCTCACAATTGGCCAGGGCTGGAGCTTTACGCATTCCCCCCTTTTCCCCTGATCCTGGCTGTGTTGGACAGGACCAGGATGGCAGAGCATCGTCTGCTTCTGGTGGCCCCATACCGGCCCAGACGTCCATGGTTTAGCCTTCTTCTGTCCCTGTTGTTGGGACATCTTGGCAACTTCCCCTGAGACCGGACATGCTGTCTCAGGCCGGGGGAACTCTGTGGCATCCGAGGTGGCACCGCCTCAGTCTGTGGGCTTGGCCACTGAAAGGCACCAATGATCCATGTTAGGACTACAGGAGGGTGTAATGAACACCATGCAGAGTGCAAGGGCGCCGGCTACAACTGCAGCATATGAATTGCGCTGGCGGTTGTTCTGCTCTTGGTGGACAGGTATTGTGGTTGTGCCCGAGTCATGTCCTCCAATACCAGCAGTCTTGCTTGGATGAGGGCCTGGCAGCCTCAACACTGAGCGGGTATTTGGCTGCTATATCTGCCTGCCATGTGGGGTGGATGGACAGGCCAGTGGGTCCAGCTCTTTGTCTGCTATGGTGAGAGGGGCCTGGCTATCAAAGCAGAGGCTCTCTCACTGGATCGTGGACATGATTACGACAGCATACTGCCTGGCCAGCATGCCAATGCTGGATTCTTGGTCTTTAAACTGTCAGTGTCAGTCTCGGTCCCGCGCTGGGACTTCGCCACTGGCTGGCCAGGTCCCTCTAGCACGGACTAATCTGGTACCTGTTTTCCAATATAGTGAAACATAACGAAGGTCACCTATGTAACCACAGTTATGCGAGCTGTATGGATCACTCCAATCCTCTAAATGTTGTAAAGAACTTGTCACTGCCATGGGGTCTATATATAGGGGCAGACCCCAGCCGTGACACAGGTGTACAAGGGAGTAAATTCTCACCTCGGATCAATATGGGAGTGATCCATATAGCTCACATAACCGTGGTTACATAGGTAATCTTCGTTTTAGTCGCAAACCGTTCTCTGTTTGGAGAAATTGTAACCCCGGTTATAAGAATGATAGTAAATATTTATCTTAGTACACAATCGTCGCACGTCCTTTTTTGTTCAGCCTTAAAATAAACAAATAACCGTCTTCTGTGTGGATTCAACGGATAAACACGATACCATTTGTCCTCTGTAAAGTTGTTTATGCTTTAGCGTTTTGTAGGACAATGAATGCTCTCTGACGTGACCACGATAACAACACGTATGTCGTGAACAACATTATTAGCGTGAGCAACAATAGTGGAATCGGCGGTTCGCCGATTGAAACTCCATTGAAACTGATAAAAATAGTGAAAAAATGCCACAATTTGACTAGATAATGCTTAACAAGGTTGGAATGTTGTCATATAAATTAATTGAAAGACTATTATTGATTCATTTTAATCAATTGAATTCGCACTGTGTATGTATTTGAATTCAGAATTGTGTACAGCCTAGCTAATGGATTGTATACCCATGAAATGGTATCAGCCTACTCTCAGTGACGCCTACAGAAAATAACTATGTAAAGTTTACACAAATGTTAGCGTCGTGCAGGACTTTGACTGTGTGAAATCCCCTTCCCTGTCAGTCGATTGTGTGTATTGGACATTCATATTGTACTGCCTAGCTAGCTATGGATTGTGCACCCATGGCATGGTGTATCAACCTACTCAGTGACACCTACAGAGGACAACTATGTGGAGTTTACACATGATCATGATTGGCACTTGTGGTTTCTAGCTAACATTACACAAGTCAAAGCAGTAGAGCATGTAGTGAAGCAAAACTTTTGTGGTCAAAACCATTTATCTTGGTTCGACAGGGGAGTGGGTTTGCAAAATGCTCCCATAATATATATCTTTTGTTATACAGACTAGCTCAAAAAATTAGTGAACATTTACAAATTATCCAATGGATTATGATATGTTTTTGCACCTCCACTTTGTTTACCAAAAAATGAAGCCTGCACACTACATTTTTATTTGCTTCATGGCTCAGGCGGACAAATGGACACAAGGCTGTTTGGCTAATCTCAGTCATGAAGAATAAAAATGTTGCACCTGTTTCTAATCCAATGAGCTGCTCTAGCATCTAGAATTAAATAAGAACTTGCAGTATTTCAATATTCTCGATTTGCCGTAATTTGATGTGGGATTATTAGGAGTACAGCGACATCTTCAATGCCTGGATTGAGGAACGTTTTCAAACCATTTCACTCTAAGTTCACCGAGGTGCACTTTTCTTCTATCACAGCCATTAAACTCTAACTGTTTCAAAGTCACCATTGGCCTCATCCCTGAGCGGTTTCCTTCCTCTCCTGCAACTGAGTTAGGAAGGATGCCTGTATCTTTGTAGTGACTGGGTGTATTGAGACACCATCCATAGCATAATTCATAACTTCACCATGCTCGAAGGGATATGCAATGTCTGCTTTTTTATCTTTACCCGTACACCAATAGGTGCCCTTCTTTGCGAGGAATTGGAAAACCTTCCTGGTCTTTGTGGTTGAATCTGTGTTTGAAATTAACTACTTGACTGAAGGGCCTTACAGACAATTGTATGTGTGGGGTACAGACATTATGTAGTCATTCAAAAATCATGTTAAACACTATTATTGCACACAGAGTGAGTCCATGCAACTTATTACGCACATTTTTACTCTTGAACTTTTTTAGGTTTGCCATAACACAGGTTTAATAATTATTGACTCAAGACATTTCAGCTTTTCATTTTTAATTAAATTGTAAACATTTCGAAAAGTATAATTCCACTTTGACATTATGGGGTATTAGGTGTAGACCAGTGACAACAAAATCTCAATGTAATCCATTTTAAATTCAGTCTGTAACACAACAAAATGTGGACAAAGTCAAGGGGAGTGAATACTTTCTGAAGGCTCCCAGTAGTTTATTGGGTAAACCACCAACGTCTCAGCATCCCTGTGCCTTCTTCAGGGTGATGTCATGAATGCATGAACCAGGTTATGTAGACAAACTGTGTAATTAGTGCAACCAATGACAATAGTGAGGGGCGTGTCATAGTAATTACAGTGATGAGGATGAAAAAGTGAAACTGTTAAAGCAAAAAGTTTACAGCATGTTGAATATATTACGGTATTGTTTTCATTATCATGTTGCAACATGATTAGATATTTTACATAGTATTAACATCAACATTCATTATTTCATTTCATATACTTATTTCATTGTTTCCATTTGATCTTTGTTACATGTAATTATTTGGTTCAAACGTAACATCTTGGGTGCACGCTGATAATCTATGGAAAGAATATGTTCATTTGACAGACTTGTTTATAAAAAAGGACTTGTTCATAAGAAGGGCCTGAGAACAAAGTCAATATTCAGACCACTAGGGGTCAGTGTTTCTTTCCAATTCGGAAACTGGAGCTCATCTTTCTATGAGTTTCCATGTCGAAAATGTCTGTGTTTCCGAGTTGTCTTGAACACATTATATAAACTCGGCAAAAAAAGAAACGTCCCTTTTTCAGGACCCTGTCTTTCTAAAGAGAATTCGTAAAAACGTTCATCTCTAGAAGACAGAACGCGTCTCCTTCCTGAGCGGTGTGACGGCTGCGGGCTCCCATGGTGTTTATACTTGCGTAGTATTGTTTGTACAGATTAATGTGGTATCTTCAGGTGTTTGGAAATTGCTCCCAAGCATGAACCAGACTTGTGGAGGTCTACAATTGTTTTCTAAAGTCTTAGCTGATTTCTTGTGATTTTCCAATGATGTCAAGCAAAGAGGCATTGGGTTTGAAGGTAGGCCTTGAAATACATCCACAGGTACACCTCCAATTGACTCAAAGGATGTCAATTAACCTATCAGAAGCTTCTAAAGCCATGACATAAAAGGCACAGTCAACTTAGTGTATGTGAACTTCTGATGTACTGGAATTGTGATACAGTAAATTATAAGTGAAATAATCTGTCTGAAACATTTGTTGGAAAAATTACTTGTGTCATGCACAAAGTAGATATCCTAACCGACTTGCCAAAACTATAGTTTGTTAACAATAAATTTGTGGAGTGGTTGAAAAATAAGTTTTAATGACTCCAACATATGTGCATGTTAACTTCCGACTTCAACTGTACATTATTGAGGCGTTTGGGTATCAAGGCAATCCATAACAAAGATGATCTATTATATTGACAAGGAAATTGAGTTGACTGTTCTAACAATGATTGAAGGCAGGCGAGATCAGGTGGGACCATTCCAAAGAGACAGGGGGGTTACCATTGAGACCAGGGTCTCTTTCTCAAGGGAGCCCTGTAAACATGAACACACAATTCAGGTCAACATAAAGCAAAATAACAACATCAATACAATAAATACAACAAGATTAATCCAAACAAACACAATGAGCACATTACCTCACTCAAAATTGATCTAAACTGTCCAATGGTGACAAGCAAATCCAGCTTCAAGGTGGCCTGGAGGCTATTCCACGAGCTGGGGGCATAAAACCTAAAAGTATTTACCCCAGCTCAGTGGAGACCCGCGGGACCTCCAGAACCAGCCAGTCCAGAGAACAGGTCTGAGCATTTCTGGAACTAAAATTAATATGTGAGCTGAGGTGGTGGGGGAGTCTCTGAAGAACAGCTTCATGTACAAAAAGTAACCATTGCTGGCCCCTTTTGGTAGTCAGAGACTTCCAGCCAACAGAACTATACAAAATGCAGTGATGTGTATGAAAATTGTCCCCAGTGATAAAGCACAGTACTGAGTCAAAAGAGTTTAAAACGGAGGCTGCCGCATATCACCTTAATCAAGTACTGGTGATGTGTTGCTTAAACAATATTGTACATTGCAAATAGTCTGGGTAGCCATTCATTGTTCAGCAGTCTTATGGCTGGGGGGGTAGAAGCTGTCAAGGAGCCTTTTGGGTGGCTGGAGTCTGACAATTATTCGGGCCTTCCTCTGACACCACCTAGTATAGAGGTCCTGGATGGCATGAAACATGGCCCCAGTGATGTACTGGTCAGATGCCAGATGCCGAGCAGTTGTCATACCAGGAGGTGATGCAACCAGTCCTCTCCATGGTGCAGCCGTAGAACTTTTGGAAGATCTGGGGACCAATGCCAAGTCTTTTCAGTCTCCTGAGGTGGAATAGGCGTTGATGCTCCCTCTTCACGACTGTCTTGGTGTGTTTGGACCATGATATTTTGTTGGTGATGTGGACACCAAGGAACATGAAGCTCTTGACCCGCTCCACTACAGCCCTGTCGATGTGAATGGGGGTGTGTTCGGCCCTTCTGTAGTACACAATCAGCTTCTTTGTCTTGCTCACTTTGAGGCAGAGGTTGTTGCCTGGCACCACACTGCCAGGTCTCTGGCCTCCTCCCTATAGGCTGTCTCCTCATTGTTGGTGATCAGGCCTACCACCGGTGTCATCGGCAAACTTAATGATGGTATTGGAGTCGTGCTTAGCCACGCAGTCGTGGGTGAACAAGGGAGTACAGGAGGAGACTAAGCATGTACCCTTGAGGAGCCCCCGTGTTGAGGATCAGCGTGGCAGATGTGTTGTTGCCTACCCTTACCCCCTGGGGGTGGCCTGTCAGATGTCCAGGATCCAGTTGCAGAGGGAGGTGTTTAGTCCCAGGGTCCTTAGCTTAGTGATGAGCTTTGAGGGCACTATGGTGTTGACTACAGCTCAGCGTTCAATGAACAGCATTCTCACATAGGTGTTCCCAGGGCGACCCATCATTCAGAGCAGGTCCTGTTTAAAAAAAATATATATATATATGTGGGGGAGGGGTTTGTCAGTTTTGCATGTTGTTTTGACATTAATATGTGTCACATATCAGTTTGCAATGTAAGAAAAAATATATATCAGAGTTAGTAAAGCTGCATACAAACATTGTCTCATTTTTTTGTTTTCTTGAGTAAGGCAGCTCCAAAATGCAGGTGTTTCAGCCGAGCTTGGTGCTTTCTGTGATGGTGGGGCAAACCAGCTGAAAATACGGAGCATTGCACCGTGATTGGTTCAGTGTTTTGTCACTCATGGGGGGACACTATGTCACCACCAAGTCTAAGGATAGACTTTGAAAATTCAAGCCCCTTGGGTGCTGCCATAAAGTTATATTGGAAGTGCCCATCCAAGAAGGCTTAAGGTCATTGACCTCAGATAAAATGGTGCAGCGGTCTAAAGCACTGCATCTCAGTGCTAGAGGCGTCACTACAGACCCTCGTTCGATTCCAAGCTGTATCACAACCTGCCGTGATTGGGAGTCCCATAGGGCGGCGCACAATTGGACAAGCGTTGTCCGGGTTTGGCCAGTGTAGCCGTCATTGTAAATTTGTTCTTAATTGACTTGCCCAGTTAAATAAAGGTTAAATAAAATGTCAAATCACATATCTACAATAGCTTTGATTGGACTGACAACATCATCTTGAAAGTGTGATGGCAACATCATACTTTCAAAACCTAGCAGTCATCATCATGAATCAAGTGGACATTCTACTGGCAAACCCTTTTTAATCCTTGTCATATGTAGCGAAATAATTAAGAGATTATAATGTATAAACAAATAAATCAAATGTATTATATATTTAACTAGGCAAGTCCGTTAAGAACAAATTCTTATTTACAATGACGGCATACCCGGGCCAAACCCGGAAGACACTGGGCCAATTGTGAGCCGCCCTATGGGATTCCCAATCACGGCCGGTTGTGATACAGCCTAGAATTGAACCAAGTCAGCCATATCAGCTATGTTTTTTTTTAAAGCTTGCAAATGAGGCTGAATGAACTGTTTCGCTGACAGACAAGGCTCAGCTGATAGCCAGGTGTAGCAGTGGTAAGGTGTAATTAATGTATTGTTTAGTGTTTTGTAGTGGTTTAGCTGGCATGCATCTCACGTTTTTATTTGTTTTTAAGATTTACATGCTAAAATTGCCACTGCCCAAATCAATGAAGCCACACTGCGGTTTTCCTGCTGTTTAATTGTTTTTTCAACCCAAATAAATGTCTGTGTTATTCAATCATAACTCAAGGTATAGTACTGTCTGTATCAGTCCATCGTTTTTATTTTTATACTTGAGTATTTCTAGACAAACAATATAAACCCCCATAGACATCGTTGTATCCACAGCTTTGTCCGTGTGTGAGTGGGTGTGTGTGTTCCAGCCCTGGGTTTATTAGTCAGGGGCAGGCAATAGAAAGTGAAACATATGTAGCTACAATCCTTAATTCAAACAATAACGTGCTCACTCCACTGTTATTTTACTTATACTGTTATGTTATAGTTAAGTAATTTACATTTCGTTTTTTCAGAGGATGCATAACAATCAATGGAAGACCCTGAGCAGAAAAAGTCAGCCCGACGACATGGACGAGTGCAGAGATGCACAGCCATCTACAGATGGCCAAAAAGGGACATCTTGTACACCATTGAAACATTGAAGCAAAACTACAACCAGGAGGAACCACAACACACCTCACAAAGACGGGTTAATCACCTGGTATTTGACCTCATCATAGAGGACGTGCAAACCTTTTCACGAGTAGAGATGCCTTCATTCCGTGAGCTAGTAGAAGGAATCAGTGGTGGGAGAAAGGTCATGTGTAGAGAGACTTTTGATTCAACAAATTGAAAAGGAATTTGAGTCCACGAAAGAAGCTCTCTCCACCAAACTCCAGAGTGTAACGTCAGTCTGCACCACAGCAGACATCTGGTCTGCCCATAACAGAAGCTTCTTCGGCATGACATGCCACTGGCTCGAGGAGGACAGCTTGGAGAGGGAGTCGGCTGCTTTGGCTTGTGTGAGACTGAGAGGACGTCATACCTATGATGTGATTGCTGCCACGTTAAGTGAAATACATGCAGACTCTAAAATTCGGATGATGGGGTGAGGTTTGATGATGTGGGTGCGATTCTTGAGGAGGATGAACAAGAACTTAATTTTTTTTATCCCTTCACATCAACTTTGTGTGGCACACACCCTCAACCTCCTCGCCACCAATGAGGTGGACAAAACTTCCATCACGGAAGTTGTACAGAAGTGCAAAGTCAAAATGTTCCAGCATTTGGAACAAAGCACACAGGTCCACATTCGCTTCAGAGGCAATAGAGGACATTGCAGGCATGAAAGTAATTGTACCATATGTGACAAGATGGAGCTCAGAGTACCGTGCCATCTCCAAACTCGTAGCCCTAACAGATGACCAGCTGGGGAAAATCTGTGAAGACCTGGGTGTGAGCAGCAAACTACATCCGTGTGAGATTGCTTTTCTCAAGGAGAATAGTACAGTCCTACAGCCACTCAAATGAACTACTAAGGAAGAATGTTTCACTTCTCTCATCAGTGGCGATGCTTCATTCAGGGCAGGTTTTGATGCTGAATGAACTGTTTCGCTGCCAGACAAGGCTCTGCAGATAGACAGGTGTAGCGGTCGGTCGGTCGTAAGGATTCACTCCATGGTGCTGAAAAGAATGCTCTGCTGTTGGGACAGATTTATGTAGGCCTTAACAGTGTGGGCACTGTTTGTCACTGTTATAATGCAATGAATGTATTGCTTAGTGTTGTGTAGTGGCTTTGCTGGCATGCATAAAAAATATTTGCCCCACCAAGATTTACAAGCTTAAATCAACACTGTCTCTCATTTCCTTCTCTAAACCATACAAATCCCGGCGTTGTCAGGTCAGTTTGCTTCGCAAGATTTCCCGGAAGTCTCGCGATTTTTCGCCGCTAGTTTTAGAAAATGAATAGTCTGCATTCAGACGTAAAGTGAAACGTCTGCAAGCATTTTACGACACTTCGTTCTCAGTCAGTAGTTTAGCTTGCTGCGTTTTTCTTGTTCATTTTAAACTGCATCACGTTCTGGTGTGGAGAGAGGAATACCAGCAGTGAATAGACGTGCAGCTGCACAACAGCGGTCGTGTGAGATTGTTTTATTTTTATTTTCACTTAGAATCAAACCTAACCTAAAGCTTCCATTTGCAACCTGCAAAATCAGTCAAAAATATTGTGTATAGAATAGAACAGCAGACTTGGCTGTAAGACTTGGTTGGTTTGCAGCCTCTGGTTTTACCCGCAACACTTCTGTTGGGATACAAAACACACCATTGAAAATGGCGGAATTTGAGGACGCAGGACTACTCCAAAAAATGCAGGAGACCCGAGATGAAGAGGAGCCGGGCAATTCAAAGGTAACATAATGACGCTGAGACACCGATTTGTCACTTCAAAAGTATGCCAAACAAAAACCATCGATTGCAAAGTTAAACAAACCAAACTCTTTGCACAATAACTACTTTTAACAATTTCCACTGACGATTTTACAAAAACACATGTACTCGAACAGTACAGATAAAGTTTGTTAACAGAATGACAGTATAATCTACATCAGTTTGAGTACGTTTTCTAAAAACTACTCTGAATTAAGATTCAAATATGTCGGCAGAAAGAATGCGGCGTCAGCTATGATATGAAGACTCAAGTTAAAACAAAAATATATATATTTCGCTTATTGAGCCACAGTAAATGAATTGGATTAACACCCAGTAACAGAATGATGGTAATATAATTACGGATCCCTGATCTGTACTATACAGAAATCCATAATTATGAATGTTATTCTCTTCATGGTGATGTATTCTGAGTACACAAAGGTAGAAAAATGTAATATCCTCCTTTGCATGTTTGTGTATTCTACACACTGGCTATTATTCTGAGTTCCGTCCCCAAACAAGACACAAGTTTGGTTTGTCTGGACCAGACCAAATCTGTACCGATCATAAACATCTATGTTAAACAAGTTTGGACATTAAAGTACAGCATGGTAGAGTATAGTTCAGGAGAGTACACAGTAAATTATACTGCACTTTACTGTACTAAATTATACTGTACAGTACTCTATTGTACCGGACTATACTCAAATCTACTTTTATTTTACTGTACTGTCCAAACTTGTGAAACAGACATCTGATAAATTCAGATTTGGACTGCCCAAATTTCAACTACTTTTCAACATCCAGGGTTGGTTGGCGCTCGGAGGGTGAGGTTGCTGATTACAGTAAATGGAAAGAGAGGGGGCTCATGGGTTGGTGTCAGTCAGCGCAGGGGTAGTTAACATTAACTGGAGGGAGAGGGAGGGGTTGTCCAAATTTCACAATCCTGCTTTGACCACCACCTGACAAAGAGAAAGTAGGTCTACCTTTACTTCTGTGAACTAAGAAAATATATTAAAGATATGTGGGTTTTTGGTAACAGAATTACTTCCATTTACAGAAGGCAAATCATTTCTGTAAAACTACATTTAAATGTTGATATTAGTTGGCAGGTGTCTTTACACATGATTGTGTTTCTAATATATTTTAAGACTATTTCTGCTAGATGTTTTCTAAGACCCCATTTCCATCTGTTTGACCAGTGTTAGGTTCTGTAGAAACTCAAACGGACGACTAGAAAAAGCTCAAACCAAGTTTATTCAACCCACTTGGGTGCTGTAGCTGCACACACAACATACAAGTCACACAAGCATATACTTATACCTTCTGACTAGGCAAGTCATCGCCTTGCATGTCTAAGATAAACAATCCTTCTCTGTTAGCCAGAAACACAGTAGGTTCCTCTTACTGGTATTGTCATGGCTTGCCTCAGTCTATGATCCTCATGGGCGTGACAGTGTGTGTATGTGAGATAGGACTGTAATCAAATGGTATTTGTGGTGGGCCCCTATGGCCCCCCTCCCAGCAGTGTCTTCTCTCTTCAACTGTTGACCTTATCTCGAGTTGAGTTCGAGTTGAGTCCCTCATGGTCCTAGTTCTAAAGCATCTGGCCTGCCTTATCAGGAAATTAAACTAGACTGTTGCTCTTTGCCTCCTTGCTCAAGAAAATGAATATTCAGCAACAACCTGTTTGAACAGAATATGAACTTTCTGCACTTCCCCTTGTCACCTCTTGTAACTTTCTATACACAGCGTTCCTATTCACCCTTCATTGACTCCCAACATATACATTTCTAATACATGCAAAGTAATAACTTCTAGTATGGTAACATAAGTATATTTCAAGCTCGAATCCAACAGTCTCCTTTTTGAATAGTATATCCATACTGTTTAACATTTTATATAAACATTGACATTACTCATAAATTAACAGAAAATAAAACATTCTTATTCCCAAATGTAAAAAAATAAATAAAAATATTTTATTTTTACAGAGACAGTGCACATTAATCAACGTTTCAGTAAAAGTGCCGGTTTTAGCCAGCCGGCTAATTTTCAACCGCAGTCCCTGGTCGAGTTCTACCGATTAATCAGAATGGCCTATTAATTAGGGCCGATTTCAAGTTTTCATAACATTCGGAAATCGGTATTTCTGGGCCTCGATTTCCGATTTAAAAAAAAATATATATATATTTTATTTAACTAGGCAAGTAAGTTAAGAAAACATTCTTATTTTCAATGACGGCCTAGGAACGGTGGGTTAACTGCCTTCTTCAGGGGCAGAACGACAGATTTTCACCTTGTCAGCTCCGGGGATACAATCTTGCAACCTTACAGTTAACTAAGTCCAACGCTCTATGGAAGCTATACTGTTACACTGGCAATACTAAAGTGCCTATAAGAACATCCAATAGTCAAAGGTATATGAAATACAAACGGTATAGAAAGAAATAGTCCTATAATTCCTATAATAACTACAACCTAAAAACGTCTTACCTGGGAATATTGTAGACTCATGTTAAAAGGAACCAGCAGCTTTCATATGTTCTGAGCAAGGATCTTAAACGATAGTTTACTTACATGGCACATATTGCACTTTTACTTTCTTCTCCAACACTTTGTTTTTGCAATATTTAAACCAAATTGAACATGTTTCATTATTTATTTGAGGCTAAATTGATTTTATTGATGTATTATATTAAGTTAAAATAAGTGTTAATTCAGTATTGTTGTAATTGTCATTATTACAAATAAATTTTTAAAAATCGTCCGATTAATCGGTAGCTGCTTTTTTTGTCCTCCAATAATCTGTATCGGCGTTGAAAAATCATAATCGGTCGACCTCTATGCAGTACGCTGCAACTTTTTAAAGGATGAACCACTGTACCACCATGTGAAGAGAGACAAACACAGGCGCATACACACACACACAATAACATGCGCGCTATACACGCACGTGCACATGGATTTTGTGTTTTAGAGTAGTGGCCTGAGGGGGCACACTTAATGTGTTGTGAAATCTGTTGTGAATGTAATGTTTTAAAAATGGTGTAACACTTATTTTCGCTGGACCCCATAATAAATACAAATGATCCTGGTGTGCGTGACGTTCAACTTATCCTCATAGTAGTCTCAATATTGTGCTGCAGTTAGCTGTATTTCCTCTACTGGGAGCTCTCCCCTGTACCACTACACAAAGTGGAGTGGTATCGCTCCCCAGACACTTTATTACCTACTAACTTAATCTGAGCCATGCAGATCTCTGCCATTGTCACATTCAATTATTCTTTCCAAATAACATTAATGCCTTGGTTTTTGGGACTCCATAGAATGCACGGATATCGGTCCTGAGAGAATCTCCCACTATCACCCTGTAGGACTGACCCGTGACTCCGTCATCATATCTTTTACACTGATTTAATTTCTGTCTGTCACTAGTTCAGCTCCTAAACAAATGTATAAGTATGCCTTCATCTGCTCATAGACCTCTTCCCCCTGACGCTTGACCGAGAGAATAGTTTGGTTCCCATATTCAGTCCTCGTGGTCTGCTGTTGTCTAAAACCTTCCCTGACCACTTCACTCCTTTAGTTGCAATACTGTAGGGGTTATACTGGTGAATATAACCTCTTCTTAGGTATAACCACTTTCCAAAATAAAATGTTATTGGTCACATGCAATAACATCTGCTAACCATGTGTGAGTCTAGCAAAATGCTTGTGCTTCTAGTTCCTACAGTGGAGCAATATCAACAAGTAATCTAACAATTCCACAACAACTACCTAATACACACAAATGTAAGTGAAGGGATGGAATATGTACATATACATTTATGGATGAGCATTGACTGAGCGGCATGGGCAAGATTCAATAGATGGTATAAAATACAGTATATACATATGAGATGAGTAATAAAGATATGTCAACATCATTATTAAAGTGTCATTAATAAAGTGACTAGTGATCCATTTGTTAGAGTGGCCAATGATTTCAAATCTGTATGTAGGCAGCAACCTCTGTGTTAGTGATGGCTGTTTAACAGTCTGATGGCCTTGAGATAGAAGCTGTTTTTCAGTCTCTCGGTCACAGCTTTGATGCACCTGTACTGACCTCGCCTTCTGGATGGTAGCGGGGTGAAAAGCCAATAGCTCGGTTGGTTGTTGTCCGTGAATATCTTTTTGGCCTTCCTGTGACATCGGTTGCTGTAGGTGTCCTGGAGGGCAGGCAATGTGCCCCCGGTGATGCTTTGTGCAGACCGCACCACCCACTGGAGAACCCTGTGGTTGTGGGCGGTGCAGTTGCCGTACCGGGCCGTGATACAGCCTAACTGGATGCTCTCATTTGTGCATCTGTAAATGTTTTAGGGGCCAAGTCAAATTTCTTCAGCCTCCTGAGGTTGAAGAGGTGCTGCTGCGCCGCCTTCACCACACTGTCTGTGTGGGTGGACCATTTCAGTTTGTCCGTAATGTGTATGCAGAGGAACTTAACTTTCCACCTTCTACCCTGCTGTCCCATCTGTGGATGGTGGGTGCTCCCTCTGCTGTTTCCTGTAGTCCAAGGTCGCCTCCTTTGTTTTGTTGATGTTGAGTGAGAGGTTGTTTTCCTGACCCCGTATTCCCGAGTGCCCTCACCACCTCCCTATAGGCTGTCTTGTCGTTGTTGGTGATCAAGCCTACTACTGTTGTGTCATCTGCAAACTTGATGATTGAGTTGGAGGCGTGCATGGCCACGCGGTCATGGGTGAACAGGGAGTACAGGAGGGGGCTGAGCACGCACCCGTGTGGGGCCCCAGTGTTGAGGATCAGCGAAGTGGAGGTGATATGATCCTTGACTAGCCTCTCAAAGCACTTCGTGATGACAGAAGTGAGTGCTACGGGGCGATAGTAATTTAGTTCAGTTACCTTTGCCTTCTTGGGTACAGGAACAATGGTGGCCATTGTGAAGCATGTGGGGACAGCAGACTGGGATAGGGAGATAGGGAGTTATCCTCAAAGCGGGCAACATGCCGCGCCGCCATCGTCACGAAATTTCATCAGCCGGTGATTATCAAGCAAATAAATGTCGCTTTCACGGTAATTGACCGTTAAATTAATGTAAACACATTTAGCATCTCCTGGCTTCCACATGCAGACCGTTGGAACATCTACTTTTTTAAAAGTCTAATAAACCATGTAATGTAGCCTACACCTTCACAATAAATCCAGTATTTATTGTCTAAAGAAGCATGACATGAAGAAAATGTAGTGTGCTTCAGAAGAACAGAATAGCATACTCTGAGTTGTCCTTATGTTAATTCCTGATGTAGCTATGCCAAATGGCTGTGGGCTACACTAGTGGGCTACACTAGTTCATTTAGTAGACAATATTTGCTTAGGCATTGGCATTATTTTCTAGTTTGAAGAATGCTATTGAACAAAGCTGAAAACAACCTAAATATTTTCTCCAAATGATTTGAGGGAGTGCGCACATGTGGCTTTTCTGTGTTGAGCAGTTAACAAAGAAATAGGTTCTCCTATATGGTTAATTCAGAGTTATTAATGTAACTTTAGTTGTTCTACAAACGTTGGGCTGTATGTTTTGATGTTTAATACATTATAAGGCTGCATGATGCGACTCTAATGATGATTTGAAAAAAGTTGAAAGGCTTGAGCTCTGCTTTGTGTTTTTGCGCAGGCTGTTCACACTTTATAACCTATTCTGTGCGACAAATAAGTATTACAAACATAGTCTGGGACAGTTGTTGGATGCAATAGATCCCAAATTAATATAACCACTAGCATCAAACTTGTTTACGCAATGTGGCTGATGCAACAGATCAGAACGTTTAGCTTAAAATGTTGCTAAACTATTAGGCTAATTATTCACATTATAAGCGCAACAATGTGCACACGGCAGTAGTCTATAAGCACAAATGTTCCATTAGCGGGAAAACACCATTATGAAAAGTGACCGCAAATGCGATTATGCATGTACTGCTTTAATTATAAAGGTGCATTTTTATGGCGCAAATGTTCTTCCCCAAACTTAAAACTCATGCGCTGCTTATGTATACCAGTTAGGCTCTAAACCCATTGTAAAGCGGATTAATGTGCTTAATTTTAAGAAGTTATTTGGCCACTTTAGTTGTGATACAAACCATATCAAAACATATAGCCCTATGGGCTACATGAGGTATGACTATGATTTGAAAAAGTCACAAAAAAAGGCTTTGTTTCTTATGCTAGGCATCATTCACAAGTGATTATATATCATTCACAAGTAATAGGCTAATATTGTCACCCATCGGACTATACTTGATTTAATCTTGTCTTTAATGTGGGTGAAATGAGTTTAGATTTAGAATGGACCATAATCTTACACCCGTCTGGAAACGGGCAGTGGGAAACAATACATGTCATCTGTGCACTTGAATGGAGGAAGCTTTTCCTGTGGTTCATTTTCATGCCAGCCACAAATCAAATCTAAATGTATTTGTCACATGCGCCGAATAGAACAGGTGTCGACCATAGCGTGAAATGCTTACTTACAAGCCCTTAACCAACGATGCAGTTAAGAAAATACATAAAAAATACAAGTTTAAAAAAGTAAGAGATAAGAAAAACAAATAATTAAAGAGCAGCATTATGTACAAAACAAGTTACGAACAACGTGAAAAAACTAACAAAATAGCATGATTGGTTGAGTGCCGGTAAAATGGCAGCCCTACCCACCGGTGCCATCATCAATGCATCAAGGCTATACTCCTGTTGTAAAGATAAACAATGTGCTTAATATTAGGAAAGTTGAGAAATAGATATAGTAGGCCTAGTCTATATAAAGCTGATGGCCTCTACTAAAAAGAGGATCCCATCACTCTGTTTTCTCGCGCAATTGCATAGCCTATGAAGTGTTTGATTCGATTTTTGATTACATTTGCATTGATATCAGAGTGATTAGAGGGACAATAGAGTGCTGAGTACCAGGCAGTTAGCAAGTTTGGTCGACTATTAATGACCAGCAGCAGCATCCGAGCATGGAGAAGCCTAATTACCATGACTAAACGTTCCTGTGGAATTTGTCTGCCTTCATGACTCGTGACCACCGGTGTGGCTGTAATACCTCAACAGCCCTGGGTAGCACTACTAGTCTGAAAGTTATTAACTGACCCTCAGCTGATCGAGAACCCTGGCACATTATGTCCATTTAAGGCAAGAGCGAGAATGTAGTTTAATTCCTTAGACTCAGTGCTATTACTTTCCTTCCATACTCCTTTCTGTTCCAAGATTACATCTTGTTCTGAACAGACTATGTCCAATGTACTAGTCCTGCTATCAAGTTGTTCCACCCAGATTACTGTGCCATTTGTGACCTCTCTGGTCTCTGTGGCGTTAGTCCTGACTACCCCAATGTACTCTCGTGTCTTCGTATTTGACCACCCATTCTATGCGTTTTGTCAATCTATCCCTCTTACATGTGGCATTGACCATTATAGCGACTGACACAGACTAGGGTGGTGAAAGTAGGTCCAACACCCCACCCAACTGCTTGTTTACAGTGGAATCTACTCTTACTAAGGCTGCCGCCTTGGCGATTCTCTGGCTATTTTATCTGTATGACTCGTATGTGCTTCACATTTCACTACTGCTAATTTACTGGGTAATTGACACGCTTCAAATAATTGTTCTATTTGCCCATTTTTGATCGGTGTTCCCCACCCCCCTCTCTTGTCACACACGGCATACCCTGTCACCCCCCCCCCCCCTCTTGTCACACACGGCATACCCTGTCACCCTCTTCCCTTGTAACTAGAGCCTTCTGTGTAATTTGATCTGGGTTACATACATGCGTTTCTCCCTCCCCAGGCAACGGCGTTAACGACGCAGGATTCAAAGCAGCGATTATATGGCATTGTAGATTTTCCCCATCTTGCTTCTACCTGAGACGCTTGCGTCCCAACTAGAGCTCTGGAAATGCAAATGCGCTACGCTAAATGCTAATAGTATTAGTTAAAACTCAAACGTTCATTAAAATACACATGCAGGGTATCGAATTAAAGCTACACTCGTTGTGAATCCAGGCAACAAGTCAGATTTTTAAAATGCTTTTCGGCGAAAGCATGAGAAGCTATTATCTGATAGCATGCACCAATACACTACAACACAAAAGCCACGCAGGGGACGTAAACAAAATAATTAGCATTTCGGCGTTACACAAACCGCACAATAAAATAGAAAACAGTCCTTACCTTTCACCATCTTCTTTGTTGGCACTCCTAGATGTCCCATAAACACTATTGGGTCTTTATTTCGATTAAATCGGTCCATATAAAGCCAAGATATCGTTATATGTAGACTGTGTGATAAACGAAAAAAACAGCGTTTTCAAAACGTAACGTCATTTTTTAAAATTCAAAAAGTCGACGATAAACTTTCACAAAACACTTCGAAATACGTTTGTAATGCAACTTTAGGTATTAGTAAACGTTAATAAGCGATAAAATTCATCAGGAGGTGATGTAAAGATCATTAGCTGTCCGTCTGGAAAAATGTCCGGCTAGAAACTCAACGAAAATATCCGGTCCTAGACCTGAGGAAATACGGTGCCCTGCATGTGTTTGACCAAGAAAAACTCAAGGGAAATGACAAGACTCTAGACACCGTGTGGAAGCTGTAGGTACTGCAACCTCAGTCAATTAATTGTGGTTCACCTTTATCAATGGGTTCAAGTAGCGCATGGATATATTTTCCCATTTTCAGTGATCAGTTTTTCCTGTGCTTTTCGATGTAAATGCCGTTCTGGTAAAGCCACAGCAGTGATTTAACCAGTTTTATAAACGTCTGAGTGTTTTCTATCCACACAGACTAAGCAAATGCATATACTATATTCCTGGCATGAGTAGCAGGGCGCTGAAATGTTGCGCGATTTTTAACAGAATGTTCAAAAAAGTAGAGGGTAGAAGGAAGAGGTTAACGTTAACTCCCATTTTGGCCATCTTGCACTAGTAATGTGCTGTTAACTGTGGTTGCTACAGCATGTGGAACATACAGATCTACTTGTTGACACATTGTGATCGATGCAGTGTTATGCAAAACCAAAACCTGTACTGCCCCCAGACATGGCGGCATTCTTCTCGCTACAGAGTAACGGTTTACTCCAGTACATGGTCTCTGTTCTTTCCCTCTTGATTTTGCGTAACCACCGCACTACAATTCCCTTCCCACTCATGTACCAAAACGTTAAAAGGTAATTTTAGGTTTGGTAACCCCAATGCTGGCGCTTGACACAGTTGCTGCTTTAACTCAAACTGTGAGAGAGAAATGACATTTACCTGATTTGTTTGATATTAATAGTTAGATATTTCTGTCCTGTCAATGCTACACCTGTTGTATTCGATCAGAGTGAAGGCCATGAGGCCGATATGTAAAGCTTATTAAAGAGCAATGATGCTATCAAGAGCAGTGTGCGGGTTTCTTCTTTTTCTCATTTTATTCTACTGTTACCATGCACCTGCAAAAAGGAGAGCTCAGATGTGCGAGTGCCTTTTGAATTTAGAAAATGACGGAATAAAATGTCTAATAAAATTGAAAAGCCCTAGGGTTTTCCTGAGTGTGCGATGAGTATTTGGTCATGCCAGAGAACTCATTGTCTCTACTGGATTGTGTGTAATGTGCTTTGTGCCTTTTGAAATTGAAACCCCCAGATATGTTAACTCCTGTTTTGCCAATTGGGCTTTCTGATGTGATGCTTTGTGACCCTGCTCTGCCAAATAGTTCACTATTGTTGTAAGGTCTCGCATATGAGTTTCTTTGTCTTTTGACACCAACAACAAATCATTTATGTACTGTACCAGATGGAACCCTCAAATGTAATGTCCATTTTTATAGTTTACTCTGCTACTTGAGTCATCCCTCTCCGCTCTCACTCTCCACGCCACTTTCCACACAGACTTAGTCCCACCCACTGTCACTCAAGGAGTACATTTGTCGTTGCTAGACCACGAGCCACTTTCCTTCAGTCTGCATGGCCAATGCAGCACATGCAACAATGTTGATGACAACAATGTTTCAAATCAAATTTTATTCGTCACATACACCAAATACAACAGTGAAATGCTTACTTACGAGCCCCTAACAGACAGTGCAGTTTCAAAAAATAAGAATAAGAGAAGTAATTTAAAGAGGAGCAGTAAAAAAATAACAATATATACAGGGGTTCCGGTACAGAGTTAATGTGCGGGGGCACCGGTTAGTTGAGGTAGTATGTACATGTAGGTAGAGTTAAAGTGACTATGCATAGATGACAACAGAGAGTGGTGTGGAGAGGGGAGGGGGGGCAATGTGCATAGTCTGGGTAGCCACCATTTGACTAGATGTTCAGGAGTCTTATGGCTTGGGGGTAGAAGCTGTTTAGAAGCCTCTTGGACCTAGACTTGGTGCTCCGGTACCGCTTACCGTGTGGTAGCAGAGAGAACAGTCTATGACTAGGGTAGCTGGAGTCTTTGACCATTTTTAGGGCCTTCCTCTGACACCGCCTTGTATAGAGGTCCTGGATGGCAGGAAGCTTGGCCCCGGTGATGTACTGGGCCGTTCGCATTGCCTTCTGTAGTGCCTTGCGGTCGGAGGCCGAGCAGTTGCCATATCAGGCGGTGATGCAACCAGTCAGGATGCTCTCGATGGTGCAGCTGTAGAATCTTTTGAGGATCTGAGAACCCATGCCAAATCTTTTCAGTCTCCTGAGGGGGAATAGGTTTTGTCGAGCCCACTTCACGACTGTCGTGTGTTTGGACCATGATAGTTTGTTGGTGATGTGGACACCAAGGAACTTAAAGCTCTCAACCTGCTCCACTGCAGCCCTGTCACTGAGAATGGGGGTGTGCTCGGTTCTCTTTTTCCTGTTGTCCACAATTATCTCCTTTGTCTTGATCACGTTGAGCGAGAGGTTGTTGTCCTGGCACCACATGGCCAGGTCTCTGACCACCTCCCTATAGGCTGTCTCGTTGTTGTCGATGACCACTGTTGTGTCATCGGCTAATTTAATGTTGGAGTCGAGCCTGGCAGTGCAGTCATGAGTGAACAGGGACTACAGGAGGAGGCAGCGTGGCAATGTTGTTACCTAGCCTTATCACCTGGGGGTGGCCCGTCAGGAGGTCCAGGATCCAGTTGCAGAGGGAGGTGTTTACTCCCAGGGTCCATAGCTTATTGATGAGGTTTGAGGGCACTATGGTGTTGAACGCTGAGCTGTAGTCAATGAACAGCATTTTCACATAGGTGTTCCTTTTGTCCTTGTGGAAAGGGCAGTGTGGAGTGCAATAGAGACTGCATCATCTCTGGATCTGTTGGAGTGTTAGGAAAATTGGAGTGGGTCTAGGGTTTCTGGAATAATGGTGTTGATGTGAGCCATGACCAGCCTTTCAAAGCACTTCATGGCTACAGACGTGAGTGCTATGGGTTGGTAGTCAGTTAGGCAGGGTGTTCATGGGCACAGCCATTATGGTGGTCTGCTTGAAACATGTTGTTATTAGACTCGGACAGGGAGAGGTTGAAAATGTCAGTGAAGACACTTGCTACTTGGGCAGTGCGTGCTCACAGTACACGTCCTGGTAATCCGTCTGGCCCTGCGGCCTTGTGAATGTTGACCTGTCTAAAGGTCTTACTCACGCGAAGAGCGTGATCAGTCTTCCGGCACAGCTGGTGCTCTCATGCATGTTTGTGTTATTTGGTTAACTGCCTGTTCAGGGGCAGAACGACAGATTTGTACCTTGTCAGCTCGGGGGTTTGAACTTGCAACCTTCCGGTTACTAGTACAACACTCTAACCACTAGGCTACCCTGCCGCCCCAGGGTAGCCTAGCGGGATTTCTTATAAGCTTCCGGGTCACTGGTGCTTCCTGCTTTAACTTTTGCTTGTAAGCATGAATCAGGAGGATAGAATTATTGTCAGATTTGCCAATTGGAGGGCGAGGGAAAGCTTTGTATGCAACTCTGTGTGTGGAGTATAGGTGGTCCAGAGTTATTTTTCCTCTGGTTGCATATTTCACATATTGACAGAAATTTGGTCAAACTGATTTAATTTTCCCTGCATTAAAGTCCCCGGCTACTAGGAGCGCCGCCTCTGGGTGAGCGTTTTCTTGTTTGCTTATGGCGGAATCAAGCTCATTCAATGCTATCTTGGTGCCAGCCTCTGACTGTGGTGGTATGTAAACAGCTACAAAGAATATAGACAAACTCTCTCGGTAGGTAATATGGTCTGCAGCTTATCATGAGAAACTACCTCAGGTGAGCAATAGCTTGAGACTTCCTTAGATATCGTGCACCAGCTGTTGTTTACAAAAATACGTTGACCGCCGCCCCTTGTCTTTACCAGACGCCGCTGTTCTATCCTGCCGGTACATCATATAACCAGCCAGCTGTATGTTGATGTTGTTGTTCAGCCACGACGCCGTGAAGCACAAGATGCTCGTTTTTAATGTCCCTTGGTAGTTTAATCTTCCCAATATCTCGTCCATTTTATTGTCCAAAGATTGCATGTTTGCGAGCAGAATTGAGGGTAGTGATGGTTTATTCGATCGCCGCCGCCTCAGAAGGCAGCCCGACTTCGGGCCTCTTTCTCAGCCTCTTCACGCAGATCACTGGGGTCGTGGTCTGTTCCCAAGGGAGCCGCATATCCTCCGTCTCGGGCTCGTCCGAGTCTTGAAAGAAGAAAAAGGATTCTGCTAGTCCGTGGTGAGTAATCAGAGTTCTGATGTCTAGAAGTTTCTTCCGGTCATAAGAGACGGTAGCGGCAAAATTATGTACAAAAATAGTTCATTAAGTTACAAACAACGCAGATAAACAAACAAAAAAACAATAGGTTGGGGACACGTAAAACATCTGCCCTCTGTTCCGGCACCATTTGACACAATTTGATCTTAATATAAATCCACAATTGTTCTATAATTACAATATTAGTTTGTGTTTCTTACATCTGCAAACAGCTAGTTAGTATTTTCTTAGCAAGTTAAGCTAAATCGTGTTAGCCAATAATGCTAATCTCTAGTTGGCTGGCAAACTAGCTAATAAAAGTACTGAGTCAGAGCAAACGTAGCTAGCTAATACAGCCTGATACCAGTGCTAGTGGAGGCCTAAATCAGCATGTTGTTTGTGTAACCGTATCTTATAAATCAAAGGGGAATAGGGGATGCATGAATATGTTAGCTATATGAATAAAGATTTAATGTAGCCAAAGATAATAGGCTCCCCTAGGAAACACGGAACATCACTTTTGTTCCTACACTGTCACAGTAACTTGTCCATGACATTTTCATTCGTTGTCATGTCAAACAACACTCTATTCAAAATGCCCACTATTATTTATATTCTAACTATAGAATTATAATAAACATTCTATTTCCATGACTCCAAAAGTTCACCCAAGTGTTTTAATCTAATCGCAACTGCAACATTTGGTTAAAAATGAGGCCTAGTATTTTTGCCCATATCGTGGCAGTGTGGAAATGATCTCAAATGAGTGCAGGAAATGGAGAAATTGATGGAAATGCAGGATATTTTAGGGTGAAGTTGAATTGAATGGTATAAGCCAATCAGAATGGAGAAAGACCCCTTAAAATAATTTAGAATATATGTGTTGCCATCCTAGGATCAGTCACTAATCATAAAGTAAATGTGGAACTTTTATTCATCAAAAACATAAAATACCATCATACCGTCCAAAATGTGAAAAATACCATGATATGATATTTTGTCCATATCGCCTAGCACTACGCTGTACCTGTCTGAGGGAATAGATGCCAATAGGTCTGCCAAATCCGCTACTACTGCTGTGATTTTCACTGCATGTTTGTTTATGCCGTGAACATTCACTTTAAAACGCCATTTTAGTCCTTCCTTTACTGGAAATGAAGGGCTGTTGCATCGGACTGGTCCTCGTACCGCAATTGTTTTTATCTAACTAGGCAAGTCAGTTAAGAACAAATTCTTATTTACTATGACGGCTATGCCTCCCTCTAGTAATATTGCCACTGATTTCTCAGCCTCCGGTTTAATAGGATATTGCTTTATCGTTTGCAGTGGATGTACCTCCACCACAACAGGGTTGCAGCCTTCAATCAGACTGCAATCTAATGAGTCTTTTGCCTATAGGGTATGAAACAACTATTGCTCGGCTTTCACCGTCTGTACTGCCCATGTTAATTTGTTACCTTTTGAGAATCCACTCCCCTGGCTTTTCGCAGAGATGATCCAACCCCAACATTGGTTCCACAACCGTCGCTATGTAAAATTAGCATGGTATTGTTACTGGTCCTATGATATAGGACAGGGATAATGGTTGTATGGCTTTCGATTCCGCCCGTTACTCCGCTGAATGTGTTACTTTTTTCCTGTCGCAAATGTAGCTAATTTCTCATCATAAGCCATTAGTGATATTTGAGCGCTGTATCTACTCGGAAGCTGTGTTTGACGTAGCCTCCTACATCTCCTTCCACATAGAAACCATTATCTTGCTGAACCACAATCGACTGCACAGAGGCTAGATATACAGTACCAGTGAATGGTTTGGACCCACCTACTCATCCCAGGTTTTTTCTTACATTTTTACTATTTTCTACATTCTAGAATAATAGTGGTGTGAACTTTTGACTGGTACTTTATACAACAAAATATTCCCAACTGCTGTCAAGAATCCCTCAGTTTTGTCATTCGTTTGCTGGATCACCCATTCTACCCTGTTTCCTCCAGAAACGGATAGATTTGTGTCCCTCTTTTACTGGGTCTGGTGGTGCTTTCATAAAAATACGCATTTCGCTCACACTCAGTGGCTGGTGGTGATGCTGAATTTGGGGCTGCGCGGCAGCTGGGATAGGCTTATCCTCCACTGGGACTATTTGTCTCGTATAATACATAACCGGTGTCTCATGCGTTCGTACTGGATGCACATCTCTATGATTACCTGGATCATGCTGATCCACTATCCAGATTCCTTTTGACTCTTTTCTAACGCATTAGTCAATTCCCGCTTCTGTTCATCTCATCTGTGCCCTCGCCCTTCGGATACGCCTAGTTCTTTTTGTTTTTGTTAGTCATTTTATTGCTCCATTTTACCTGGCAGATGTTTATTTTTTTAAACCTTTTTTCCATTTTGATCCTTTGCTGATAAAGTGCCGTGGTTAGGATGCCGGTGTATTGTGGTCTGGGCCGTTCTTTGATTTCAGTGTTCCACAATACGATGGCATCCATACACTCTTGGCTGGATTTAAACTGTCCATCGACAGGATGTGTACCAATTTTAACCACTTATTTGATTCTTGGTGCTGTTCGTATGCCTTTTTTTCAGCGCTTAGAATGCTTTGGTAACATTCTACCTTTCCACCCCTCCCGGACGCCATATCAGGTATTATTGGCTCCGCACCACCCCCAACGGTTAGGTTTCTGTACCCACGGTTATAAAACTCACCTTCTATTAATGACTTTCCCAAGGTACTGATACCCACTCCCCCGGAGAGTAGTAACAGTGTAGGCGCTTAATTATTTTGTCACTCGTCCTAACAGTTTTGGTGCTTGACGACACTGTTGTATGCACAGACTATTGTGGATGACTCACCATGGAGGGGGCCGCCCTCCAGAACTTACAGGCAACCTTTCACCATCCACATTCCCACTCACTGACCATGTTTCATCTTTAAGCACAGATATCTACTATTCTCCACCGAGTGCCTTTCTCCTTCTACATGGACTACTCCTCTACAACTTACTGTACTAGTATACAAGAATGACAATTCATCCACACACACCACGGTTTATGGCCACCACGGTTGGGGCTTTCACCCCCCTGGGACCTTCGTCCCACTTACAGATCTCTCAGGGAACCAACCCCACCTGGGACCTATCCTACACGGAATCTACACTTCACCGTGGGGCCACCCATGGATCTTGCAGGCACCCAACTCCACTCTGGACCTATCCTTGCAGAACCTACCCTACACCATATATCTACTGTTCGTAACACAAGGGGACTACTGAAGAAACTCAGGTTTCCTAGGTCCATATCCTATCATTTGTGTTCAGCCTATGACTCTTCTCCCAGAGATGTCAGAATGAGTGGTAACACTCATAGGAACTGTAGGAACTGTGCCTACCTTGTTTTTGGTGCCGGCTCCAGCTCAACTGATTCGGACTCTCCAGATCGACTGTAAATCGTGGTGAATCACTAACAACACCAACTGTTAGGTTCTGAACAAACAGAGTAGAAACTCAAACGGACGACTAGAAAAGCTCAAACCAAGTTTATTCAACCCCCTTGGGTGCTTTAGCTGCACACACAACATACAAGTCACACAAGCATATACTTATACCTTCCGACTAGGCAAGTCATCTCCTTGCATGTCTAAGATAAACAATCCTTCTCTGTTAGCCAGAAACACAGTAGGTTCCTCTTACTGGTATTGTCATGGCTTGCCTCAGTCTATGATCCTCATGGGCATGACAGTGTGTGTATGTGAGATAGGACTGTAATCAAATGGTATTTGTGGTGGGCCCCTATGGCCCCCCTACCAGCAGTGTCTTCTCTCTTCAACTGTTGACCTTATCTCAAGTTGAGTTCCACATCCCTCATGGTCCTAGTTCCAAAGCATCTGGCTGTTGCTGTTTGCCTCCTTGCTCAAGAAAATGAATATTCAGCAACAACATGTTTGAACAGAATATGAACTTTCTGCACTTCCCCTTGTCACCTCTTGTAACTTTCTATACACAGCGTTCCTATTCACCATTCATTGACTCCCAACATATACATTTCTTATACATGTAAAGTAATAAATACATTCTAGTATGGTAATAAGGATATTTCAAGCTCGAATCCAACACCAAAAATGAAACCCTTTCCTTATTCCTAATTTTTTTAGGATGGAAAATGGTTGAACATTTGATATGCCTTTAATTTCTCAAAAATATAGGCTCTTAACTTTCATTTGACACTTCACATGCTAGTGCTCATGGGGCTTTTTACATGGAAATGCCCACTACTAATACTGTCAAATAACCTTTTCTAGCCTAGATCACAAGCCAATGCAATCAATATGCTATATCATGGTGATCTCTAAGCCTAATGACAAACAACAAATCATCATTATCATGTTGATACTGTTAGGTATTTCAAACGATTACACCTAGCTACTACTGTAAAATAGCATAAGTTATTTGTTTAGCTATTTATTGTATATGCTATCTATTCTAATTTGGACTTAACTGTATCAAAGTAGGCTATTTTATGTATTACAAAATGTTGTTTGAGAGAACAGAGACGATAGGCCTACTAGTAATTATGCTATTTTAAATGTATTTCCAGGCAGAGGAGATGGACACCTCAGAAGACCTGCAAGATGACAACCTGATCAAGCGGGACCACTTCCACAGTTCTAATAATGAACAGCAAGATGGACATTTGGTAGTTAGGAGGAATGTAATATTAGAACGAACAAAATTCAACCAAAGACAACAAGAAGCAGGAGAGACAGCTGATGATTTTATCTCTGCACTTCATTGTTTGTCAGAACATTGTGGTTATGGAGCTCTGCTCAGTGAGATAATAAGAGACAGACTAGTCATGGGATTATGTGACAGAACACTGTCCGAGCAATTACAAATGGACCCAGAAATAACACTGGATAAAGCTGTCACACGCATTCGTCAAAATGAACTTGTGAAAAAGCAACAGGACCTGCCAGAGAATAACTTCAAAGCTGCCAGCAGTGCAGCAAATGTAGAGAGTGAGCTTTCACATAGCACACCGCAATGCCCAGCCAACACCCAATGCCAATCTGAGAAAAATAATAAAAACTCAGACAGACCACAACAACCCCAAACAACACAGGAGAATGGAGAGGAGCCCCAACATACAGGTGGCACTGATGATTGGATTGAGGGTTTCAGTCCTGGAGGAGAGAAGCCTCACTACTGCTTTGACTGCGGTAAGAGCTTTAGAAAAGTGAGGGATCTTATAAGACACCAGCGAACACATACTGGAGAGAAGCCTCACCACTGCCCTGATTGTGAACAAAGTTTTGCTCGGTTAGATCGTCTTAAGTCACACCAACTAACACATACAGGAATGAAGGCTCACCAATGCCCTGATTGTGACAAAAGTTATTCTCAATCGTATCATTTGAAAAGACATCACCTGCGAAAGCATATGAAAGAGAAATACTTCCACTGCAATCATTGTGAGGAACTTTTCTCCAGACCGAAAGATCTAAAAACACACATGCATGTACATGCTGGAGAAATGGCATACCTTCAGCAAGAAACTCATACAGTTAAGAAGCCTTACCACTGCTCCGAAATGAATCAGTGCTCCGACTGTGGGAAGAGCTTTCGACAAGTGGGGGATCTTAAAAGACACCAACGAACACATACTGGAGAGAAGCCTTACCACTGCCCTGATTGCGACAGAGGTTTCGGTCGATTAGATCGCCTTAAGTCACACCAGCTAACACATACAGGAGTGAAGGCTCACCAATGCCCTGATTGTGACAAAAGTTATTCTCAATCGTATCATTTGAAAAGACACCACCAGCGAAAGCATATGAAAGGGAAATACTTCCGCTGCAATCATTGTGAGGAACTTTTCTCCACACCAGAAGATCTAAAAACACACATGCATGTACATACTGGAGAAAATACATACCTTCCACAAGACACTCATACAGGAAAGAAACCTTACCACTGTTCAAGGTGTGATAAAAGATTTCCTGACATGGCAAAACTAAGATCACACCTTCCAGTACACACTGGAGACCTGGCACTCCACTGTTCTGACTGTGGAAAGTGTTTCTTAAACAAGTCAAAGTTTGAAAAACATCAAAGAACACACACTGAAAGTGAACTATACCTTTGCACTGACTGTGGGGAGGGTTTTTCAAATATGCAACGGTTGGAAAGGCACCAGCGAATGCACACCGGAGAGAAACCATACCACTGCACCGATTGTGGGAAGAGTTTTGCACTTGAAAAAACATTTAAGTGTCACAAGCAAGCACACAAGTTCAAACTCTCTGGAGAAAGAGCAGCCTATCCTTGCTCAGAATGTGGAAATACTTTTTCTCGTTCATGTGACGTGATGACTCATGTGAGAAGGGTGCATAATAAAGAGAGACCTTTCCAGTGCTCCTGCTGTGGAAAAAGATTTTTCCAAAAGAACTCACTCACAATACACATGAGAATTCACACTGGAGAGAAACCGTACCACTGCTCAGAATGTGGACAAAGCTTCTCCCAAATTAACGACAGAAAACGGCACCAGAAGAGGCAACACACTGGAGAGAAGACTACCTCTATTCTGCAGTCTGAAAGGCAAAGTCACAGAGACACTCAATAAGAAAGGACTAACAACAGACACACAAATGCAATCTAGTAAAAGTATCACTGTCTTAATGCATAATTTTTTACATTTTTACTAATAGTAAACTTTATTTTATAAACCACATTTTTTAAAATATCTTATCACTCTTTTAGTTTCCACCCTGCATAAATGAATTCATCAATTCTCGCCTGCACCTAAATCATTCCGTAAGGCCAAACAACCAAATGTGTAATTATTTGCCCAGTTACACTACCCAAAATACTATTTCAAAGATTACAGCAACTGTAGTAAACATGGGCTATTAGAACCAAGGTGTAAATATCAGTGATGTGATCATCAGAGTATAAATCATGTATGGAATAATTTGGGAAATCCAATTAAAAATAAAAATTTCTCAGTATTCAAACTGGTGAACAGTTATTAATGTCCATGTTATTTAGGTTGGCATGTACTCTCCTCACCTCTGAAAGAGTGGTCAGAAGATAACCGTAGCTACTGACAGTGTATTTAAAAAAAAAAAAAATATTTGAAGCGTCTTGAATTCTAAAAGCCCTTTTCCACATTTCTTGCATGAGTATGGTCTGACTCCTGTGTGCACTTGCATGTTGGCTGCGACATGAATGACTTGGCTGAATCTTCTCCCGCAGACGTCACAGCTGAAAGGCTTCTCTCATGGACTTGCCTTTTGAGAACTGATTAGTAGAACGTCTCACAATCACTGCACTTGTGTGGTTTTCTCACCTGTATTGATTAGCACATTTATTTTAAGAGTTTTTTTTGTAATAAATCTCTTTCCACAACAGCTTTAAGCTTTGGTCTTCGTTCCAGTGTGAAATTTCTGGTTATATTCAAAAGTAGCTTTATGGAGAAGTTTTTACGCATGTGAAACAAATGTATACGTTTTCTCCTGTGAAGTTTTCCATCTATTTACAGAGAACTGATGGAGCTGAAGCCCTTCAAACATATCTCACTGCTGAGAGGGGTTTGGTTGGTCAGTTTTGGTTGTCTTGCTCCTTGAGTGTTTTAACCATTACCCGTGTGTGATAGCTTGTGTATTCTCAGTTGGTTATTGTAATAAATTCTTTACACATACAGTGGAGTCTAATAATAACTATATAAAATAAATAACTCAAAAGCTGCGCTATATTTCAGGGTGAAAGGTTGCAAGATCGAATCCCCGAGCCGACAAGGTTCAAATCTGTCGCTCTGCTACCTGAACAAGGCAGTTAACCCACTGTTCCGTCATTGAAAATAATAATTTGTTCTTTAACTGACTTGCCTAGTTAAATAAAGGTCAAATAAATACAAATATTTAATGCAAAACAAATGGGTGAAATTATTTTATACTAATACAATTGCTCAGAGATTTTGTTTAACAAGTAATATTTTTTCTCAAAGGTAGATGTCAATTTTTTACATCCCTAAACATACTTATAAATAAAGTATTCAAGTTTTGTATTTGGCCCCATATTCCTAGCACGCAATGACTACATCAAAGCTTGTGACTACAAACTTGTAGGATAGATTTGCAGTTCGTTTTATTTTTATTTAACTAGGCAAGTCTGTTAACAAATTATTATTTACAATGATGGCCTACCAAAATAAAATAAAAATAAATATAGGACAAAACACACATCACGACGAGGCAACACTACATAAAGAGACCTAAAGACAACAACATAGCAAGGCAACAGCAATGTTTTAATTGTTTCAGATGATTTTGTGTCCAGTAGAATTGAATTGTCATTACATTATTTACTATCATAGATGACAAAGGTAAAACCGGCCATGTTGGGGACACGATCTTGCTTCCGGACTAGCTAAACACCACCTTCGACCGCTTTGAGGATAACACAGTGCCACCGATGCAGCCCGCTACCAAGGACTATGGGCTCTCCTTCTCCGTGGCAAACATGAGTAAGACATTTAAGTGTGTTAAACCTCGCAAGGCTGCAGGCCCAGACGGCATCCCTAGCCGCGTCCTCGGCGCATGCGCAAACCAGCTGGCCACGCACGCTTCCAACTCAACTTGATGATTTTCAGACAACACAACAATAGTAGGCCTGATTACCAACATTGACGAGACTACAGGGAGGAGGTGAGGGCCCTGGTGGAGTGGTGCCTCTCACTCAACGTCAACAAAACAAAGGAGCTGATCGTGGACTTCAGGAAACAACAGATGGAGCACGCCCTATCCACATTGATGGGACCGCAGTGGAGAAGGTGGAAAGCTTGAAGTTCCTCAGTGTACACATCACTGACGATCTGAAATTATCAACACAGACAGTGTGGTGAAGAAGGCGCAGCAGCACCTCTTCAACCTCAGGAGGCTGAAGAAAGTTGGCTTGGCCCCTAAAACCCTCAAACATTTACAGATGCACAATCGAGAGCATCCTGTCGGGCTGTATCACCGCTTGGTACGGCAATTGCACCGACCTCAACCACAGGGCTCTCCAGAGGGTGGTGTGGTCTGCCCAATGCATCACCGGGGGCAAACTACGTACCCTCCAGGACACCTACAGCACCCGATGTCACAGGAAGGCCAAAAAGATCATCAACAACATCAACCACCCGAGCCATGGCCTGTTCACTCCGCTATCATCCAGAAAGGGAGGTCAGTAAAGGTGCATCAACGCTGAGACTAAAAAACACACCTATCTCAAGGCCGCCAGACTGTTAAATAACCATCACTAGTCAGCTTCGACCTGGTTACGCAACCCTGCACCTTAGAGGCTGCTGCCCCATATACATAGACTTGGAATCAATGGCCACTTTAATAATGGAACACTAGTCACTTTAATGTTTAAAATACTGCTTTACTCATATATGTACACTACCATTCAAAAGCTTGGGGTCACTTAGAAATGTCCTTATTTTTTAAAGAAAAGCACATTTTTGTCCATTTAAAATAACATAAAATTGATCAGAAATACAGTGTAGACACAGTTAATGTTGTAAATGACTATTGTAGCTGGAAATGGCTGATTTTTTTTATTTTTTTTTAATTAATGGAATATCTACATAGGCATAGAGGCCCATTATCAGCAACCATCACTCCTGTGTTCCAATGGCATGTTGTGTTAGCTAAGGATCATATCACCGGTGCAACTGGGTCCTGGACTTCCTGATGGGCCGCCCCCAGGTGGTGAAGGTAGGAAACAAGTTGATCATTTTAAAGGGCTAATTGATCATTATAAAACCCTTTTGCAATTATGTTAGCACAGCTGAAAACTGTTGTGCTGATTTTAAAGATCTCGTACAACACTGTGTACTACTCCCTTCATAGAACAAGCGCAAACTGTCTCTAACCAGAATAGAAAGAGGAGTGGGAGGCCCTGGTGCACAACTGAGCAAGAGGACAAGTACATTAGTGTCTAGTTTGAGAAACGGACGCCTCACAAGTCAACGGGCAGCTTCATTAAATAGTACCCGCAAAACACCAGTCTCAACGTCAACAGTGAAGAGGCGGCTCCAGGATGCTGGCCTTCTAGGCAGAGTTGTAAATAAAAAGCTGTATCTCAGACTGGCCAATAAAAATAAAATATTTAAGATGGGCAAAAGAACACAGAAACTAGACAGGAATTCTGCCTAGAAGGCCAGCATCCCGGAGTCGCCTCTTCACTGTCGCAACCTCATGATGGGTACAGGGAATTCTTCGAGTATCATGTAGTAGCCTAAACCTATCGACCTTACATTGAGCTGGGTGAATGGAATATGAATGACTGTCATCCAATATGCTGTAATAGAAATGAGGCCGTGCTCCTCATTTTATCATCCTCATCTTAAACGGCACTGACCGCCACTGGCACAGACTTCAGTTCAAAGTCTAGTTTTGATTTACATTTGATTGAGTTGTCAACGAATGTGAATTCAATGTGAAATCAACAAAACATTTCACCATGTCATTGATTTAGGTTAAAAGTTGGGTGAAAAATGACAATGCCCTTACGTTGATTTACTTTTTTCAAATGTAGCTTCACTCACCGTGGAAATCTGTCATCACATTTTTGGGGTTGAAATGTGGAAACAAAGTTGATTCAACCAGTTTGTGCCCAGTGGGATAGTAAAGCAGGTAGCAGGTACCTTGATAAGAAACCCTGTCCACAAGTGAGGCAGTTTCAGGGTTGATGGCTGACCCATTCTATTTTTATGGGTGGCTGACCCAGGTAAAAACCAGGGAGTAGCCTGGTGTAGGTTCCTTGGGAAAGTCAGACCCACACAGGCGTTAAACAGGTGTCCAATGGCGCTTTTCATAACAGGTGTGTTAACCCCGGTGTCCTGGCTAAATTCCTAATCTGGCCCTCATACCATCATGGCCACCTATCATCCCCAGCTTCTAATCCCCCCTTTCTCTCCCCTGTAACTATTCCCTGTTTTTTTTTATTTAACTTTTATTTAGACAGGTGGGTTCACCATTGAGACCAGGATCTCATTCTCAAGGGATCCATGTGAACCTGAACACACAACTCAGTACAACATAAAGCAAAATATCAACATCAACTCAATAAGATGAATCAAAACAAACACAATGTGCACATTACCTCACTCAAAATTGATCTAAACTCTCCAATGGTGACAAGCGAGTCTAGCTTCAAGGTGGCCTGGAGGCTATTCTACGAGCTGGGAGCATAAAACCTAAAAGTATTTACTCCAGCTCAGTGGAGACCCGCGGGACCTCCAGAACCAGCCAGTCCAGACACCTGGTCTGAGCATTTCTGGACCTACAATTAATATGTGAGCTGAGGTGGTGGGGGAGTCTCTGAAGAACAGCTTCATGTACAAAAATGTAACCAATGCTGGGCTCTTTTGGTAGTCAGAGACTTCCAGCCAATAGAACTATACAAAATGCAGTGATGTGTATGAAAATCGTCCTCCAGTGATAAAACCCAGTGTTGAGTCATAGACTAAAGGTTTTAAAACAGAGGCTGCCACATGCATGTAGAATATATCACCATCATAAAGTACTGGGAGAAGTGTTGCTTGAACAATCTTCCTTCTTTCCAAAGAGAGGTAGGATGTATTACTATAAAATAAACCAATATTAATTATCTGCTTTTTTTCAATGTGTATTTGAAAGGGAGCTTATCGTCAATCAAAATCCCATGTACTTATAATGGGGAACTTGCTCAATGTGGACTCCCTTTAAATGAACCAGATTTGACCTTTCAGACACGTCACATGATTTGTATCTGATTTCAACCACCTACAAAGGTGGCTTGAAATAGCCGATTCGAATTGGATATGCGAACAAGGCTTGAGTGGTTTGCGGAATGCTAGCTGCATCCACATACATTAATTTGTAAAAGCCTAACGAATTATCAAATAAGCCTTACGTAATGCAACACTCTCTTAGTCCTCCATACAAAAAAAGGTTTATTTCGCGGACATATTTTGGAAGGAGTAAATCCTCTCGCTTTGCCTCTTCCTCTCTGTCCATGCTCCGCATTCAGACGTAAATTGAAAAGTATGTATGATACTTCGATGTGCATGTGATTTGCATCCGGTCATGTAAAATTGTAATTATAGTGGCAATGACTGCAGAAAATAGTCCGCTAGATTCGTTATCGGTCAGTAGTTTAGCTAGTTAACCAGTTAAATTTGTTTTATAAATCTCAAAACACTGCGTCTGGTTTCGAATAGCGATTCATACAGTGTTATAGATGTGCAGTAGCAACAAGGATCGTGTGAGATGAACTTTAAAGAGCATTATTTAATTTTGAATCAAATCTAAGTGAAAGACAAGCAGACAAAACGGATTTGTATACAATAGCACAGCAGACTTCGTTGGTTTTCAGCTTCTGGTTTCACCCGCACCCATTTCGTTTGGTATACAAAACACAGAGAAAATGGCGGAATTTGAGGACTAAGCACTGCCAAAACAATGCAGGAGAATCGAGATGAAGAGGAGCCCCAAGATACTGATGACTAAGCCAGTCAAGATGCAAGACAACGCAAGTTTTGAGGAAAAGCTCATTGAAGAGGTAAGAAGGTACAAAAATAAGACTACTACTAGGAACGTCGAATGTTCAGGCTGCTGCACACTGGTAGAAGTGGGGAGCCGACTCAAATAATCGATTATTCGGCTCCAATGTCTGCGTGTAAAACATCAATTCCGCTAGGTATCACTCCTAAGATTCACTATTTTTGCAACCAGGAAACGATTTTACTTATTCTACTATGAGAACAAACTCTCGCATCTTTCACAGCAAATACATAAAGAGCGGGGCATAGGTCGGAATGTTGGCCTGTCAACTGTGTGTCAGCAATCAACAGATGTAGGCTATAGGCTATCGCAATACTGTATTTCACTATTTCTTCGCTTGCAATGTCTCGCGCAAGTTCGCGCAAGCTATTCTACACGCTACATACCGAAGACACAAACACACACTAGAGCGGATCCGGGCAGGCAGTTACAGTCAGAACCGTGCATATAGGCTATATCTTGGTAATATGTATCTAGCAATGCCTCGTAAATTCACCAAAAGTATATTAAAGTATACATTAGGCTATCAATGAGTACGGCTAAGCTATTCTTCATAGTGCGAGTTAATTGAAGTTGAACATTGCCAAATGCATCAGTTTAATTTGGTCTAAATGTGCAATAAAAAGTATTGTATAAAGCTTATGTAATGAAACCCTGGCTGGTGGTTGATGTCCTAGGTCAACCCTGGAGAAATATAAGTCTTTGCTATGTAAAGCTCAGCCTTATCTCAGCTCACTGGTCACCATAGCAACACCCACCCGTAGCACGTGTTCCAGCAGGTATATCTCACTGTTCACCCCCAAAGCCAATTCTTCCTTTGGCCGCCTTTCCTTCCAGTTCTCTGCTGCCAATGACTGGAAAGAACTGCAAAAATTGCTGAAATTGGAGACTTATATTTCCCTCACAAACTTTTAAGCATCAGCTATCTGAGCAGCTTATTGATCGCTGCAGCTGTACACAGCCCATCTGTAAAGGGCCCATCCAATCTACCTACCTCATCCCTATATTGTTTTTATTAACTTTTTTGCTCATTTGCACACCGGTATTTCTACTTGCACATCTATCACCCCAGTGTTAATTTGCTAAATTGTAATTACTTTGCTACTATGGCCTATTTACTGCCTTACCTCCTTATGCCATTTGCACACGCGGTATATTGACTTTCTATTGTGTTATTGACTGTACGTTTGTTTATTCCATGTGTAACTGTTGTTGTTTGTGTCGCACTGCTTTGCTTTATCTTCGCACGGTCGCAGTTGTAAATGAGAACTTGTTCTCAACTGGCCAACCTGGTTAAATAAAGGTGAAATAAAATAAAAGGTGAAGAAGCCGGATGTGGAGGTCCTGGGCTGGCGTAGTTCCACATGGTCTGCGGTTGTTAGATATTACTGCACTGTCGGAACTAGAAGCACAAGCATTTTGCGACACTCGCAATAACATCTGCTAACCATGTGTATGTGACCATTAACATCTGCTAACCATGTGTATGTGACCATTAACATCTGCTAACCATGTGTATGTGACCATTAACATCTGCTAACCATGTGTATGTGACCAATAACATCTGCTAACCATGTGTATGTGACCAATAACATATGCTAACCATGTGTATGTGACCAATAACATCTGCTAACCATGTGTATGTGACCATTAACATCTGCTAACCATGTGTATGTGACCATTAACATCTGCTAACCATGTGTATGTGACCATTAACATCTGCTAACCATGTGTATGTGACCATTAACATCTGCTAACCATGTGTATGTGACCATTAACATCTGCTAACCATGTGTATGTGACCAATAACATCTGCTAACCATGTGTATGTGACCAATAACATCTGCTAACCATGTGTATGTGACCAATAACATCTGCTAACCATGTGTATGTGACCAATAACATCTGCTAACCAAGTGTATGTGACCAATAACATCTGCTAACCATGTGTATGTGACCAATAACATCTGCTAACCATGTGTATGTGACCAATAACATCTGCTAACCATGTGTATGTGACCAATAAAATGTGATTGGATTTGATGCCGGTTGGACGGACTGCTACATTTTCTAAAATAACGTTGGAGGTGGCTTATGGTTGAGAAATGAACATTGAATTCTCTAAACAGCTCTGGTGGACATTCCTGCAGTCATTTTCTCTCTCTGTGGATCTAACCTTAAGTTCTGGAAACTGGTTAAAGACCTGAAGAATAAACCCTCCTCCTCACATCTGCCCATGTCCCTTAATGTTGATGATGTGGTTGTTACTGACAAACACATGGCTGAGCTCTTTAATCACCACTTCATTAAGTCATGATTCCTGTTTGACTCAGTTTCTCCCTGCAGGCAGTCACTGAGTCTGAGGTGCTAAAAGAGCTCCTTAAACTTGACCACAGAAAAACATCTGGGTCAGACGCTTTAAGGTTGCTGCCCCTATCATCGCCAAGCCTATCTCTGACCTTTTTAACCTGTCTCTCCTTTCTAGGGAGGTTCCCATTGCTTGGAATACAGCCACGGGTTGTCCTTTATTTAAAGGGGGAGATCAAGCTGATCCTAACTGTTAAAGGCCTATTTATATTTTGCCCTATTTATCAAAAGTGTTGGAAAAACTTGTCAATAATCAACTGACTGGTTTTCTTGATGTCTATAGTATTCTCTTTGGTCTGCAGTCTGGTTTACGCTCAGGTTATGAATGTGTCACTGCAACCTTAAAGGTCCTCAATGATGTCACCATTGCCCTTGATTCTTAGCAATGTTGTGCTGCTATTTTTATTGACTTTGCCAAAGCTTTTGACACGGTAAACCATTCCATTCTTGTGGGCCGGCTAAGGAGTATTGGTGTCTCTGAGTGGTCTTTGGCCCTTTTTGTTAACTACTTATCTCAGAGTACAGTGTATAAAGTCAGAACATCTGTCTCAACCACTGCTAGTCACCAAGGGAGTACCCCAAAGCTCGATCCTAGGCCCCATGATATTCTCAATTTACATCAACAACATCGCTCAGGCAGTAGGAAACTCTCCCATCAATTTATATGCAGATGATAGTCTTATACTCAGCTGGCCCCTCCCCAGATTTTGTGTTAAATGCTCTACAACAAAGCTTTTTTAGTGTCCAACAAGCTTTCTCTACCCGTAACCTTGTTCTGAACACCTCCAAAACAAAGGTAATGTGGTTTGGTAAGAAGAATGCCCCTCTCCCCACAGGTGTGGTTACTACCTCTGAGGGTTTAGAGCTTGAGATAGTCACTGGAATGAGCTGCAACAAACACTCAAACTGGACAGTTTTATCTCTTCATTCAAAGACTCAAACATGGACACTCTTACTGACAGTTGTGGCTGCTTTGCGTGATATATTGCGCTCTCTACCTTCTTGCCCTTTGCTGTTGTCTGTGCCGAATAATGTTTGTACCATGTTGTTGCTACCATGCTGTGTTGTCATGTGTAGCTGCCTTGCTATGGTTTCTTATGTGTCTCTTTATGTAATGTTGTGTTGTCTCTTTTTTTCATGATGTGTTTTGTCTTAATATATATTTTAAAAATATTTTTATTTTTAATCCCAGCCCCTGTCCCTGCAGGAGGCCTTTTGTTAAGTCATCATTGTAAATAATAATTTGTTCTAAGCTGACTTAAATAAAAAAAAATGTAAATCATGACAATTGCACGCTCCCTCAATTTGAGGACATCTGTGGAATTGTGTTGTGCTACATTTACATTTACATTTAAGTCATTTAGCAGACGCTCTTATCCAGAGCGACTTACAAATTGGTGCATTCACCTTATGACATCCAGTGGAACAGTAGTGCATCTAAATCTTTTAAGGGGGGGGTGAGAGGGATTACTTTATCCTATCCTAGGTATTCCTTAAAGAGGTGGGGTTTCAGGTGTCTCCGGAAGGTGGTGATTGACTCCGCTGTCCTGGCGTCGTGAGGGAGTTTGTTCCACCATTGGGGGGCCAGAGCAGCGAACAGTTTTGACTGGGCTGAGCGGGAACTGTACTTCCTCAGTGGTAGGGAGGCGAGCAGGCCAGAGGTGGATGAACGCAGTGCCCTTGTTTGGGTGTAGGGCCTGATCAGAGCCTGGAGGTACTGAGGTGCCGTTCCCCTCACAGCTCCGTAGGCAAGCACCATGGTCTTGTAGCGGATGCGAGCTTCAACTGGAAGCCAGTGGAGAGAGCGGAGGAGCGGGGTGACGTGAGAGAACTTGGGAAGGTTGAACACCAGACGGGCTGCGGCGTTCTGGATGAGTTGTAGGGGTTTAATGGCACAGGCAGGGAGCCCAGCCAACAGCGAGTTGCAGTAATCCAGACGGGAGATGACGAGTGCCTGGATTAGGACCTGCGCCGCTTCCTGTGTGAGGCAGGGTCGTACTCTGCGGATGTTGTAGAGCATGAACCTACAGGAACGGGCCACCGCCTTGATGTTAGTTGAGAACGACAGGGTGTTGTCCAGGATCACGCCAAGGTTCTTAGCGCTCTGGGAGGAGGACACAATGGAGTTGTCAACCGTGATGGCGAGATCATGGAACGGGCAGTCCTTCCCGGGAGGAAGAGCAGCTCCGTCTTGCCGAGGTTCAGCTTGAGGTGGTGATCCGTCATCCACACTGATATGTCTGCCAGACATGCAGAGATGCGATTCGCCACCTGATCATCAGAAGGGGGAAAGGAGAAGATTAATTGTGTGTCGTCTGCATAGCAATGATAGGAGAGACCATGTGAGGTTATGACAGAGCCAAGTGACTTGGTGTATAGTGAGAATAGGAGAGGGCCTAGAACAGAGCCCTGGGGGACACCAGTGGTGAGAGCACGTGGTGTGGAGACGGATTCTCGCCACGCCACCTGGTAGGAGCGACCTGTCAGGTAGGATGCAATCCAAGCGTGGGCCGCGCCGGAGATGCCCAACTCGGAGAGGGTGGAGAGGAGGATCTGATGGTTCACAGTATCGAAGGCAGCCGATAGGTCTAGAAGGATGAGAGCAGAGGAGAGAGAGTTAGCTTTAGCAGTGCGGAGCGCCTCCGTGATACAGAGAAGAGCAGTCTCAGTTGAATGACTAGTCTTGAAACCTGACTGATTTGGATCAAGAAGGTCATTCTGAGAGAGATAGCGGGAGAGCTGGCCAAGGACGGCACGTTCAAGAGTTTTGGAGAGAAAAGAAAGAAGGGATACTGGTCTGTAGTTGTTGACATCGGAGGGATCGAGTGTAGGTTTTTTCAGAAGGGGTGCAACTACAAAACTCCACATTTTAGTGGCCTTTTATTGTCCCCAGCACAAGGTAGACCTGTGTAATAATCATGCTGTTTAATCAGCTTCTTGATATGCCACACCTGTCAGGTGGAGAGATTATCTTGGCAAAGGATAAAATTCTCACTAACAGGGATGTAAACAAATTTGATTTCAGCTCATGAAACATGGGACCAACACTACATGTTGCATTTATATTTGTGTTCAGTGTAATTATTAAATTAGATGTGCTAGATTAGGGTTGGAGTGAAAACCTAAAGGATGGTAGCTCTCTACAAACAGGGTTGGAGAGCCCCGTCCTAGGCAACAGATCGCAAAGCAGCATCCCCGCTCAACTTTCTGGAAATGGCAAGTTCACCATAAACACAGTCAAGTGTGAATACGGTTCAGCAGCTCAAATCAGCAGAATGTATGGCATTGTTATTAGGAAGGACGACATCTACCATGGATGGATCACTAAAAATATATTTATGATCACACTTCATCAATAAAAATTGTATAGGGAGACCTATAGATTTGGCGGCCAAGCACGAGTTATCAGTGAGACATGACATTGAAATATTTTCACGCCTACGATGAAAACCTCCAGGCTTCCGTCATAAGTCAATTAAATTTGAAAAAAAAAAAAAGAATTAGAAGGGGCAGTTTGGAAAAACGAATCCTTTGTGAATCATCCTCTGGAATAATACACATGCTTGGATAATAATTACAAAACCAACATCTCTAATAATAACCGTCCAAATAGGGCTATAACACGGCGCATCGGTTTGAGTGTGTCAAGAACTGCAACACTGCTGGGTTTTTCACGTTCAACAGTTTCCTGTGTTTATTAAGAATTACTCCCCATCCAAAGGGACATCCAGCCAATGACAGGCCAGTGGTCGAAAACGGGTAATTGATGAGAGGACAAAGGAGGCTGACACTGATCATGCAGAGCAACCGACAGGCTACAGTTAGTCAACTGGCAATCCAGTACAACATTGCCCAAAGACCCATCAAAGAATGCACAACTCGTTGTACGTTGACACGAATGGGGTATGGTAGCCGACAACCTTAGTTCCACTTCTTTCAGTAAAAAACATTGGGACCCTTTGTTTGAATGCGGAACCTATGTTTGAATGCCACAGGATATCTGAACATCATTGCCAATCAGGTTCATGGCAGCATTGTATCCATCTGCGACTAGATTTTTTTAAATTGCGGAATAATGCCACAAGGCTAGGATTGTCCAGGAATGGTTCCACCAACATGAGTGAATTCAACTTACTGCAGTGGCCTGCCCAGTCATCAGATCTCAATCCAATTGAGCATCTGTGGGATGAGATGGAACGAGCTATTCAGAGTAGAGATCCACTACCAGCCAACTTGACACAACTGTCGGGAAAGCATTGGAGTCAACACAGGCCAGCATCTCTGTAGAAAGCTTTCGACAACTTGTAGAGTCCATGCCCCAATGAATTGAGGCTGTTCTGAGGGCAAACGGGTGTGCAACTCAATATTAGGAAGGTGCTCCTAATGTTTTGTACCCTCGGTGTGTCTGTATACGATGGTGTAAAGACATAATGGAAAGTATATGAATAGATAAAGTGTTTACAGCAGTAGTTATAGAAGATGAGCCTTGGCTAGAATACGCATGCTATTGATTACAGTTGAACAAGCTAATCAGTACCAGTTTAGAGGGGCCGCTTGGTAAATGTTGTGTGCCGTTTTATAACGTATTCATTTATCAAAATATTAGCAACCAAGAGGGTGCACAATGTCAAAACTCTTGGTTGCATCGAAGCTAGCAAAATATAAGTAATCTGAACACAAGTGTGACACGTATGTGGAGGGAGTCATTTTTATGTTTGGTCTTTCAAAATATCACAACTTATTTCTGCATGTATTGATGATGATTTTGGACGTTTATAACTGGTGTTCTGACACTGGGCTATAAATCTAAAACCGATGACAACCGGAAGCGGCAACCGTATCAATTTCAACTTATGTTTTAGGAATATAAATGCCAATTTTAACATTATATTCAATATGATTCTACTTAATGATGTAAAAACTACTGAATGAGCCCTACAACTTGCTTTGATTTATAGATTTCTATGATTTTTTTGTTGTGAAAATACATTTGTCAACTTATACTGTCAATGAACTTTCTCTAACCTAGATCACTAGTCTATGGTGATCTCTAGGCCTAATGACAAACAAATTATCATTATCATGTTGATACTGTTAGGTATTTCAAACGATTACACCTAGCTACTACTGTAAAATAGCATAAGTTATTTGTTTATCTATTTATTGTATATGCTATCTATTCTAATTTGGACTTAACTGTATCAAAGTAGGCTATTTTATGTATTACAAAATGTTGTTTGAGAGAACAGAGACGATAGGCCTACTAGTAATTATGCTATTTTAAATGTATTTCCAGGTAGAGGAGATGGACACCTCAGAAGACCTGCAAGATGACAACCTGATCGAGCGGGACCTCTTCCACAGTTCTAATAATGAACAGCAAGATGGATATTTTGTAGTTAGGAGGAATGTAATATTAGAACGAACAAAATTCAACCAAAGACAACAAGAAGCAGGAGAGACAGCTGATGATTTTATCTCTGCACTTCATTGTTTGTCAGAACATTGTGGTTATGGAGCTCTGCTCAGTGAGATGATAAGAGACAGACTAGTCATGGGCTTATGTGACAGAAGACTGTCTGAGCAATTACAAATGGACCCAGAACTAACACTTGATAAAGCTGTCACACGCATTCGTCAAACTGAACTTGTGAAAAAGCCAGAGGACCTGCCGGAGTATACCTTCAAAGTTGCCAGCAATGCAGCAAATGTAGAGAGTGTGCTTTCACATAGCAAACAGCAATTCCCAGCTAATACCCAGTGCCAATCAGAGAAGAATCAAAACTCAGAAAGACCACAACAAACCCAAACAACACAGGAGAAAGAAGAGGAGCCCGTAGATACTGATGACTCTGATGATTGGATCGATGGTTTCAGTCCTGGAGGAGAGAAGCCACACTACTGCTTTGACTGCGGTAAGAGCTTTAGAAAAGTGAGGGATCTTATAAGACACCAGAGATCACATACTGGAGAGAAGCCTCACCACTGCCCTGTTTGCGACAGAAGTTTTGCTCAATTAGATAAGCTTAAATTACACAAAAAAATGCATATGAAAGAGGAACATGTCACACAGACGGAAGAAACTAAACTGAAGGTAGACCGTGTGCACACACAGCAAAGAACCGCCAGCAGAGGCAGGCAGAAGACTAAAATGCGTGCAGAAACACCAAGAAAAATAGTCCAGTCACAGCCAGGAAAAGAATTGTCTTGCAAAAGTTCAATTAGAAAGAATCAACACTCAGAAAAACTGCGACAATCCCAAACAATGCAGGAGAATGAAGAGGATCCTGAAGATACTTCTGATGACTGGACCGAGAGTTTCAGTACTGTAGAGAAGCCATACATCTGCTCCGACTGTGGTAAGAGCTTCAAACAAGCGAATCGTCTTATAAGACATCAGCGAACACATACAGGAGAGAAGCCTTACAACTGCCCTGACTGTGACAAAAGTTTTGCTCGATTAGATAATCTTAAATTACACCAAAAAACACATATGAAGGAGGAATGTAATTTCCGCTGCTCTGACTGTGTGAAAAGCTTTGTCCGACTGAAGCAGCTTGAAAAACATCAGCTAACACACAAGAAAAGTTTTGAAAGACACAGGATACATTTAAGCAAAAGAAAACAATTTCTCTGCACAATTTGCGGGAAGGAGTGTCGCAACATGAAAATACACATGCGAATACACACTGGAGAGACACCGTATCACTGCACTGAGTGTGGGAAGAGTTTTCCATATACAAAATCATACCAAAGACACATACTAACACATAATACCTCTGGAGAAAGAGCAACCTATCCTTGTTTGGAATGTGGAAAGTGTTTTACTCGCAGAGATGGCATGTTGAGACACGTGAGGAGGATTCATACTGGAGAGAGAAATCATCAGTGCAAAGACTGTGGAAAGCGATTCTTTCGAAAAGAGACCCTGAAGAGACACATGCTAGTTCACACTGGAGAGAAACCATACCAATGCTCTGTCTGTGGGCAACGCTTCTCCCAAGATGGAGACAGAAAACGCCATGAGAAGAGGCACTACTCTGGTGTCTCAAATTTCCTCGATTTATAATGCAGAAGTGGTGGAGGTACAGTAGCCTAGTGGTTAAGAGCATTGGGCCAGTAACCGAAAGGTTGCTGGTTCAAATCCCCAAACTTACTAGGTGAAGAATCTGTCGGTGCCCTTGAATAAGGCACTTAGTCCTAATGGTTCCTGTAAGTCACCTTGAATAAGATGTCATGTAAATTGTGTTTGGCATTGCAGGAAGTGGGAACCTACCTAATCACTGTGACTTGATAATCTAATAATCTGTTAACTACAATGTTGGTGGCCTGGAATTGGCACCACAGACTGTTGAAGACACTCACAGACGGACTGTGTATTACTGTCTTCATAGCAGTATTTATTTTTTTCAAAATCAAGGGTTGTAACCAGTTCAGGGAACCGGACTTAAAACATGGAAAATAACTACATTATTTGAGTAACACTAACTGAAAACGAAAGTGATCTATACTGTTCCGGAACAGAACCATTATTTTAAAAGTATGGGAACCAGTTAATAACATTATTTAAAGTTTTCCAGTCCCACAAAAATCGCAAACAAAGCCCATATGCAAAGCCATCTGTCACTCAAACTTATTCCAGCGCCTGCCTGCCAGTTGGAATTCTTTGCCAGTGAGTGTGTGTGTGTTTTGGAGACCTGCCCCTCCCATCTGAAGCATAGGTTACTGTAGACTACTGATGACGTAACAAGTGTAATTTTTAAAAAAAATAGGCAGAGCTGTTTAATAAAATTATGGATTGATTTATACAATTGGTCAGAACAGTGGAGAAAAAAAGTAATGTTCAGAACGAAATGATTGGAAAATAATTTCAGTTCCGACCCATGTTTTTAAATATATATATATGTATATGTGTATATATATGTGTGTGTGTGTGTTCAAATATCAATTAGAACAATATCTTCAAGGACACAACGTTAAGTCTGATATAATATAAGCAATTTTGGTGCCACGATTACCATTTTCCCATTCACTATAATGACGGATCCTGTTTCCTGGAAACAGCCTGCAGTAATGCCGTCGGCCTTGAACTTCGTGAGCAGGGTGCAATTGCGGCCTGCAATTCGGGGCGTTCGAACCCCTCTTTATACTTCTATTTGTACATTTTTAAGTTACGAGAGGCAGGGGCGCTCCAGTACATTAGATGGCATTAATGCACAAAGGCGTTGGATGCCAGCCGCCGATAAACCCCACAGAAGAAGGGAGGGGACGACCGGTAGCCAGGGGACGACCGGTGGACAGTGTCCTTCGCCTCCACCTGTTCTGTTAACGATGGTCCCAATCACATTTCTGTTGAGTTCTGTTAACGACGGCGAGGGCAGGCGGGAGCGAAGGACACTGTCTACCGGTGTCGCTAGCTAGTAAGCAGGACTCGGGTATACAGCAGGCCGCTAGCTGAGATGCGGGGCGACCGGGGCACTGTACTTCACCCCAGCCTGTTGGGCACCGTTTTCCTGCAATTCTGTTAACGGCAGTGAAGGCAGGCGGGACACAAGGACACTTTTGGACTTTCTATACTCTGCATTCAGACAAAGTGAAAACGTCTGTAAGCACTTTACGACATTTAAACATGCATGTGATTCGCATATCCAATGTTTATTTGACCTTGGTCACCACCATACAGTTGCGCACACACACACCATATAAGTATTTTTGTGCATAGGATGGACTGGTTCTGAAAGGTAAGAACAAATAATGTGGTAAGCTATGCAATAGGAATATCTACACAGGAAACAATGGCATAGCATCTATACAGGGATATTCACATAACAGCATACATACATGAACATCTCGCAGAGAGCGAGATAACTAATTACTTTACAGGCGAGATTGATGGCGAGCTCTGATCTGTGACTGGTGCCACAGAGTAATCCATTTTACTGCGCATGCGGGAGCGCTGAAGACAGTCTGAAAGTTCTAGAATCTCTGGCCGTGACTTAACACTAGCGTGACCTTTGAAAACGCAGCGCTAAAGTGCGCATACAGACTAGAAATGAACCAACTCTAAACAATAACATCTAATGCAAAACACATGAAATACAAGCACTTATAAACGACATGGAGTATCTGAAATGTACATAAACTGCAGCAGTACTATACAGCTACAAATGTAACAATGGAGGTTGGTGGCACCTTAATTGGGGAGGACAGGCTTTTTGTAACGGCTGGAGTGTAATCAGTGGAATGGTATAAAATAAATCAAACACACGAGCTGTGTTCGAATACCCATACTAACATACTTAATGAATATATACTATATACTATTAGTTCATTTTAGTATACTGTAAACGAACGGTATTGTTTCAGTTGAGCGTACTAGAACTTCGCCTGTCTACCGGACGTTGATGCAGTTGCTATGCAACCTCTTGCTAGCTTGTTAGCATAACAAATGACTAGCTAACATTTTAAGAATCAGAGTAGATAGCTAGAATGAACAATGTCCATCGACACGCACAACGACTATAGTACTTAGCGAAGAATAATGTCAATAATCAAGTCAAACGTTAGTAGTTAGTTAGTTAATATACTGCCTGGCAAGTTCGATGTATTAGTAGCCAACTAACGTTAGGTAGCTAGCTAACATACCGGTACATACTGCTGTAATCCTATGCGGTTCGTAAGGATAGCGTAGCTAACAAATTGTCAGGCAACATAATGTGTAATGTTACTTATTTGAAAAGTCATTACTTTATTACATTGCTCAACATTTTCTTAAAATTGTTCAGAATTAGATAAAGCAATGAATTTGTATTTTGGTGTATTTAGTACGACATCCGGGAACTTTTGGCATACTAACTATGACCAATAAGCATACTATATACTCAATTCACGTCACAAAGAGTATGGTTAGTGCAGTTAGTATGAGTATTCGAACACAGCTACGGTTTCCATGTGTTTGGTGCCATTCCATTTTCTCCTTTGCAGATATTATTAAGAGCCGTCCTCCCCTCAGCAGCCTCCACCGAATTAGGCCTCAGGTAATTGCTTTCAGTCAATCACCATAACATAGCATTAACCCTCTCTAGACAAACCCCACAACTCACTTATTGGATGCACAAACAATCTTCCTCAAACACACTGATAACCCTACCGGCATCCAAACTTGCGTCTTCGTCTGCCGAATTCAGATGACCATCCTACCCATGCTGGATTATGGAGACGTAATTTATAGATCGGCAGGTAAGGGTGCTCTCGAGCGGCTAGATGTTCTTTACCATTCGGCCATCAGATTTGCCACCAATAGGACACATCACTGCACTCTATACTCTTCTGTAAACTGCTCATCTCTGTATACCTGTTGCAAGACCTGCTGGTTGATGCTTATTTATAAAACCCTCTTAGGCCTCACTCCCCCCAATCTGAGATATCTACTGCAGCTCCTCCACATCCAACACCTGTTCTGCCAGTCCACATTCTGTTGAAGGTCCCCAAAGCACACACATCCCTGGGTCGCTCCTCCTTTCAGTTCTCTGCAACTACTAGCGACTGCAACGAGCTGCAACAAATACTCAAACTGGACACTGGACACTTTCATCTCAATCTCTTCATTCAAAGACAATCATGGACACTTACTGATAATTGTGGCTGCTTTGAGTGATGTATTGTTGTCTCTACCTTGCCCTTTGTTGGGCACAGACAACAGCACAATGTTTGCACCCTGTTTTGTGCTGCTACCATGTTGTGTTCCTACCATCACGTGTTGCTGCATTGCTATGTTGTCATCTTAGGTCTCTATGTAGTGTTGTGTTGTCTCTTCTAGGGTTGCACATTTTGGGGAGTATTCAGAGGTGGAAACTTTCTGTGGGAATTAAGGGGAATATATGCAAATTAATATCATTTAAATGTAGATGTTTTTCTGCATTGGATATATTTACCATATCATATGGAGACAGAAACATACACCTTTTAGCTTATCATAAGTAGACATCATTGCAAATGATTAAATCCTTCCAATAGAAATAAAAACAACTATTTAGTTATGAATTGAACTTAATTTAACTAATTAAATGAGTTGAATCTTCACATGTGATGATTTCACTGAACAACAAAAGGGAATATTGAATGATCCCCAATGATCCATCGCATCTCCCAAAAATGTTTTCAACATATGTCTGTAAAATGATAGTCTAGAAACTAAAGCTTTGGTTGTCTTACTCTCAGGCTTCCATGTCTTCTCCCTGGACCTCCTCAATGTCCACCTCTTGAACATCAGACTCTGAGGCCTCATCTTCACTGTCACTTTCCAACCTTTTTGAGGATGTCAGGGTCAAAAAGCCTCAAATTTGCCCGGATGGCTACCAATTTTTCAACCCTTGTATTGGTCAGCCTGTTGGGTGCTTTGATGTGTGTGTTGTGTCTCATTAGTGTGCAAGATCTTGAGAATCAGCTCTACATGTGATGGAGGAATGCACTGTACCTGCAGAGGGTTGCAATTCCATTGAATTGGGGATAGTTTAAACAAAATATACCACAATACCTAGAATTACCTTATGTATATCCCACAAAAAAAGGTTCACTGTTGTAAGCTATTTTTTTATATGAATTTATGCAAAATTCCCCAAATTCCCGAACTTAACTTCCCATTGGAAAATTACCGGAAAGTTTCCGACCCTTTGCGACTCTACTCTCTTCTCATGATTAATAAACTATAGTTTTGTCCTATATTTTAATTTATTTATATTTTTAATCCCAACCCCCATCCTCACAGGAGGCCTTTTGCCTTTTTGGGAGGCCATCATTGTAAATAAGAATTTGTTCTTAACTGACTTGCCTAGTTAAATGAAATAAAAATAGCCACTCCATAGACCAATATTTCACTGGATGTATAAATGCCGACATAATGCTCATTTTCTAATCGATTAAACATTTGATCTTAATACAATTTTATGTTCCCCAAACTAAAATGTTACGTTTTGTTGACTTTACCCTTTGCCAAAGTTTTTTTTAAAAATAGCTTTGTTTAGGAGTGCAAAGGCAAATTGAGTTATTGCACACGCACACTTCAGAGTAGATGTTCCCTAACAGAAACATGCACATGAATGCTAGAACGCGCAAATAGGATTGTGCTTGGTTTTGCCCATCTCCATGCCTGTTCTGCCCAATATGACTAATTTGTTCTGTTTGAAACGACGGACTGTCATCTATCTTGGTTTAGTTATAAACATCTTTGGCCACTCTGTCCTGGAGTGGGAGGGGTCAGAGTCCAAATGTGCATTCGGGCACTTTGATTGGGGGCAACCAGGAAGCCAAGAGAAATCACACTAACCGGACTGTGGGGAAAGTCACAGGCATGGGCTTTTTAAAAATGTTCTTTCACTTCCATCAAATCTAACAAAAAGCTTTTAATTGCTACCAGCAAAAGCTGACAAACTGTTGTGTATAGAAGAGCACTGCAGACTTCTTTGGTTTTCAGCCTCTGGTTTTACCCGCACTCCTGTTGGGATACAAAACACACAGAGAAAATGGCAAAATTTGAGGGGGAAGGACTGCCCCCCAAAATGCAGGAGAACCAAGGTGAAGAGGAGCTCAAAGAAGATATTGATGAATCCTAAGCCAAGCAGGATGCAAGATGTTGCAAGTTTAGAGGAAAAGCTAAATGAAGGTTCACAAATGTGTACAACACCTCATTGAAAGACTACAAAGACTTCACCATGACCAACAATTATTGAAAGGAGATGGATGAAATAGAAGATTGAGAGATACGTTAGACTGAGAAAGAAAATGAAGGGGAAGAGTGGGGATGCATTAGAAATACAAATACTCACCACACTGTCCTGGCTGTCTGGCTAACTGTCCAAAGGTAAAGACAACTTCTACTGTAAATAAACCTTCTCTAGCCTAGATCACTACCCAGTGGGCAAAACCCGGTTGAAAATACTTATGACTATTTTTATGATATTTATATATTTTTTATTTATTTTATTTCACCTTTATTTAACCAGGTAGGCTAGTTGAGAACAAGTTCTCATTTACAACTGCAACCTGGCCAAGATAAAGCATAGCAGTGTGAACAGACAACACAGAGTTACACATGGAGTAAACAATAAACAAATCATTAACACAGTAGGAAAGACAGCAGAAGAGCAGAAAAGTAAATAAATAAAAACAGTATGGGGATGAGGTAGGTAAATTGTGTGGGCTATTTACCGATGGACTATGTACAGCTGCAGTTATCGGTTAGCTGCTCAGATAGCAGATGTTTAAAGTTGGTGAGGGACATAAAAGTCTCCAACTTCAGCGATTTTTGCAATTCGTTCCAGTCACAGGCAGCAGAGAACTGGAAGGAAAGGCAGCCAAATGAGGTGTTGGTTTTAGGGATGATCAGTGAGATACACCTGCTGGAGCGTGTGCTACGGGTGGGTGTTGCCATCGTGACCAGTGAGCTGAGATAAGGAGGAGCTTTACCTAGCATGGACTTGTAGATGACATGGAGCCAGTGGGGGTGGCGACGAATATGTAGCGAGGGCCAGCCGACTAGAGCATATAGGTCGCAGTGGTGGGTTGTATAAGGGGCTTTAGTAACAAAACGGATGGCACTGTGATAAACTGCATCCAGTTTGCTGAGTAGAGTATTGGAAGCTATTTTGTAGATGACATCGCCGAAGTCGAGAATCGGTAGGATAGCCAGTTTTACTAGGGTAAGTTTGGCGGCATGAGTGAAGTAGGCTTTTGTAACGGTTTTCTTTAGGTGAAGTAGAGGCGGACCAAAATGCAGCGTGGTTGTTATTCATTGTACTTTAATAAAGAAACTGTACACGAATAAACTAACAAAACAACAAACGTGCGAAAACCTAAAACAGTCCTATCTGGTGCAAAACACAGAGACAGGAACACTCACCCACCAACACACAGTGAAACCCAGGCTACCTAAATATGGTTCCCAATCAGAGACAATGACTAACACCTGCCTCTGATTGAGAACCATATCAGGCCAGACATAGAAATAGACAAACAAGACATCCAACATAGAATGCCCACTCAGATCACACCCTGACCAACCAAAACATAGAAACATACAAAGCAAACTATGGTCAGGGTGTGACAGCTTTGTTGCAGAATAGAAAGCCGACTCTAGATTTGATTTTAGATTGGAGATGTTTGATATGAGTCTTGAAGGAGGTTTACAGTCTAGCCAGACACCTAGGTACTTATAGATGTCCACATATTCTAGGTCGGAACCATCCAGGGTGGTGATACTAGTCGGGCGTGCGGGTGCAGGCAGCGAACGGTTGAAAAGCATGCATTTGGTTTTACTAGCGTTTAAGAGCAGTTGGAGGCCACGGAAGGAGTGTTGTATGGCATTGAAGCTCGTTTGGAGGTTAGATAGCACAGTGTCCAAGGAAGGGCCAGAAGTATACAGAATGGTGTCGTTTGCTTAGAGGTGGATCAGGGAATCGCCCGCAGCAAGAGCAACATCATTGATATATACAGAGAAAAGAGTCGTCCCGAGAATTGAACCCTGTGGCACCCCCATAGACTGCCAGAGGACCGGACAACATGCCCTCCGATTTGACACACTGAACTCCGTCTGCAAAGTAGTTGGTGAACCAGGCGAGGCAGTCATTAGAAAAAATGAGGCTATTGAGTCTGCCGATAAGAATACGGTGATTGACAGAGTCGAAAGCCTTGACCAGGTCGATGAAGACGGCTGCACAGTACTGTCTTTTATCGATGGCGGTTATGATATCGTTTAGTACCTTGAGCTTGGCTGAGGAGCACCCGTGACCGGCTCGGAAACCAGATTGCACAGCGGAGAAGGTACGGTGGGATTCGAGATGGTCAGTGATCTGTTTGTTGACTTGGCTTTCGAAGACCTTAGATAGGCAGGGCAGGATATAGGTCTGTAACAGTTTGGGTCCAGGGTGTCTCTCCCTTTGAAGAGGGGGATGACTGCAGCAGCTTTCCAATCCTTGGGGATCTCAGGCGATATGAAAGAGAGGTTGAACAGGCTGGTAATAGGGGTTGCAACAATGGCGGCGGATAGTTTCAGAAATAGAGGGTCCAGATTGTCAAGCCCAGCTGATTTGTACGGGTCCAGGTTTTGCAGCTCTTTCAGAACATCTGCTATCTGGATTTGGGTAAAGGAGAAGCTAGGGAGGCTTGGGCGAGTAGGAGTGGGGGGGAGGAGCTGTTGGCCGAGGTTGGAGTAGCAGGAGGAAGGCATGGCCAGCCATTGAGAAATGCTTGTTGAAGTTTTTGATTATCATGGATTTATCGGTGGTGACCCTGTTACCTAGCCTCAGTGCAGTGGGCAGCTGGGAGGAGGTGCTCTTGTTCTCCATGGACTTTAGTGTCCCAGAACTTTTTGGAGTTAGAGCTACAGGATGCAAATTTCTGCTTGAAAAAGCTGGCCTTTGCGTTCCTGACTGAGTGTATTGGTTCCTGACTTCCCTGAACAGTTGCATATCGCGGGGACTATTCGATGCTATTGCAGTCCGCCACAGGATTATTTGTGCTGGTCGAGGGCAGTCAGATCTGGAGTGAACCAAGGGCTATATCTGTTCTTAGTTCTGCATTTTTTGAACGGAGCATGCTTATCTAAGATGGTGAGGAAGTTACTTTTAAAGAAGGACCAGGCATCCTCAACTGACGGGATGAGGTCAATATCCTTCCAGGTAACCCGGGCCAGGTCGATTAGAAAGGCCTGCTCGCAGAAGTGTTTTAGGGAGCGTTTGACAGTGATGAGGGGTGGTCGTTTGACTGCGGACCCGTAGTGGATACAGGCAGTGATCGCTGAGATCCTGATTGAAGACAGCGGAGGTGTATTTGGAGGGCCAGTTGGTCAGGATAACGTCTATGAGGGTGCCCTTGTTTACAGATTTAGGGTTGTACCTGGTGGGTTCCTTGATGATTTGTGTGAGATTGAGGGCATCTAGCTTAGATTGTAGGACGGCCGGGGTGTTAAGCATGTCCCAGTAATGGTCACCTAACAGTACAAGCTCTGAAGATAGATGCATGGCAATCAATTCACTTATGGTGTCCAGGGCACAGCTGGGGGCAGAAGGTGGTCTATAACATGCGGCAACGGTGAGAGACTTGTTTCTGGAAAGGTGAATTTTAGAAGTAGAAGCTCGAATTGTTTGGGCACAGACCTGGATATTAAGACAGAACTTCTAATGTTAACATGCATGAAACCAAGGCTTTTACGGTTACAGAAGTCAACAAATGAGAACGCCTGGGGAATGGGAGTGGAGCTATGTGCTGCAGGGCCTGCATTAACCTCTCTCTACATCACCAGAGGAACAGAGGAGGAGTAGGATAAGGGTACGGCTAAAGGCTATAAGAACTGGTCGCCTAGTGCGTTCGGAACAGAGAGTAAAAGGAGCAGGTTTCTGGGTGAGGAAGAATAGATTCAAGGCATAATGTACTGTACAGACAAGGGTATGGTAGGATGTGAATACAGTGGAGGTGAACCTAGGCATTGTGTGACGATGAGACAGGTTTTTTATCATTTAGACCATGTGAGGTCACCGCATGTGTGGGAGGTGAAACAAAATGGCTAGCTGAGGCATATTGAGCAGGGCTGGAGGAGTGAAATAAGACTATCACTAACCAAAACAGCAGTGGACAAGACATATTGACTTTAGGGAGAGGCATGCGTAGCCGAGTGATCATAGGGACCCGTGGGTAGCTAGGCGAGCTGGAGACACAGCGATTCAGACGGGCCGGGGTTAGCAGGCTAGCAGAAGGGCCTTAGGGGGACGTCGCGATGGAAGAAGTCTGTTGCAGCCCCCTTGGACGGTTACGTCGGCAGACCAGTCGTGTTGGATCGGCAGGGCTCACTGTAGGCAGTAAAAGGGTCCAGGCCAATTGGCAAAATAGGTATTGTAGCCCAAGAAATTGGCTGATGGTCCTCCTCAGCTAACAGTCCGATATGCTCTAGACAGCTAGCGGGCCGCGGCTAGCAGGCTAGGTGATGGGCCTTCAGGGGAAGTCGTGACGGTGGAGCCTATTGAAACCCCTCGGGCGGATTACGTCGGTGGACCAGTAATGATGGAATCGGAGTCGGCAGTAAAAAGGGTCCAGGCCAATTGGCAAAATATGTATTGTAGCCCAATGAGTGGCTGATGGACCTCTTCAGCTAGCTGGGAGATGGGCCTAGCGCAAGGCTAGTTCCAGGCTCACTGGTGCTTGCTTTGGGACAGAGACGGTTGCCACTCGGATAGCAGCTAGCGAGCTGCGATGATCCAGGTGAAAAGGTTCAGAGCTTGCGGTAGGAAACCGGAGATGTGGAGAAAAAGCAGTCCGGTATGCGCTGGGTTGAATTGTGCTGTGCAGACTGACAGGAGTTGAACGGGCTACGGTTAGCTAATGACCGCTAGCAGTGGCTAACTGACTACTAGCTAGTTAGCTGGCTAGCTTCTGTTGGGGGTTCCGTTTCTAAAGTATAGAAAATAGCAGATCCATACCACATTAGGTGAGGCGGGTTGCAGGAGAGTATGTTGAAATTGAGGTTAAAAATATAAAAAATATATACTGAATATATACGAAGGAAAAAAATAACAAGACAAAGACATCTGAACTGCTACGCCATCTTGGATGAACTGCAGTTCAGTCACAGTGGGTACAACATCTCCAATGCACTTCTTTATAAACTCACTCACCGAGGCAGATTATAGGGCGATGTTGTTCTTTGATGCTGACCGGAACATAGTCCAGGCCGTGTGATCAAAACAATCTTGAAACGTGGATTCCGATTGGTCAGACCAGCTTTGAATGGTTCTAGTCACTGGTACATCCTGTTTGAGTTTCTGCCTATTAGATGGTAGGAGCAAGATGGCATTGTGGTTGGATTTGCTGAAGAGAGGGTGGAGGAGGGCTTTGTATGCATCGTGGAAGTTAGAGTAGCAGTGCTAGAGTATATTACCCCTGCACGTAGTGCAATCAATATGCTGATATAATTTAGGTAGCCTTGTTCTCAAATTTGCTTTGTTTAAATCCCCAGCTACAATAAATGCAGCCTCAGTTTACATAGAGTCCAGTGAAGTTCCTTGAGCGCCGTCTTGGTGTCTGCTTGAGGGGGAATGTACACAGCTGTGACTATAACTGACGAGAATTCTCTTGGGATGTAAAATGGCCAGCATTTGATTGTAAGGAATTCTAGGTTGGGTGACCCGAACGACTTGAGTCCCTGTATGTTGTTATGATTACACCACGAGTCGTTAATCATGAAACATACACCCCCACCCTTCCTCTTCCCAGAGGGGTGTTTATCTCTGTCGGCGCGATGCATGGAGAAGCCTGGTGGCTGAACCGATTCCGACAACATATCCCGGGAGAGACATGTTTCTGTGAAACAGAGAATGTTACAATCTCTGATGTCTCTCTGGAATGCGACCCTTGCTCAAATTTCTTATACCTTGTTGTCAAGAGACTGGACATTGACGAGTAGTATACCCGGGAGCGGTGGGCGAGATGTGCATGTCTATGGAGCCTGAACAAGAGGCCGCTCCGTCTGCCTCTTTTCAGCGGCGCCATTGTTTTAGGTCGGCTTCTGGGGTTAGATCCATTGTCCTGGGTGGTGGTTCGAACAGAGGATCCGCTCCATCAATCAGGCCTTTAAGGTAGAGTGGCCCGATGGAAGCCACTCCTCAGTAGAAGGCACTTGACATCCCGCTTGGAGTTTGCCAAAAGGCACCTGAAGTCTCTCAGACCATGAGAAACAAGATGCTCTGGTCTGATGAAATCAAGATTGAACTCTTTTGCCCCAATGCCAAGAGTCACATCTGGAGCAAATCTGCCACCACCCCTTCGGTGAAGCATGGTGGTGGCAGCATCATGCTGTGGGGATGTTTTTCAATGGCAGGGAATGGGAGACTAGTCAGGATCTAGGCAAAGATGAACAGAGCAAAGTACATTTTACATTACATTTAAGTCATTTAGCAGACGCTCTTATCCAGAGAGATCCTTGATGACAACCTGCTCCAGAACAATCAGGACCTCAGAGTGTGGTGAAGAGTCACCTTCCAACAGAACAATGACCCTATGTACATAGCCAAGACAACGCAGAAGTTTCTTCAGGACAAGTCTCTGAATGTCCTTTATTGGCCCATCCAGAGACTGGACTTGTACCTGATCGAACATCTCTGGAGAGACCGGAAAATAGCTGTGCAGAAAATCTCCCCATCCAACCTAACTTGGATTCTCCTAATATTGGGAAAATTCCCCAAACACAAGATTTCCAAGCTTGTAGCGTAATACCCAAGAAGATTCTATGCTGTAATCGCTGCCAAAGGTGCTTCAACAACGTACTGAGTAAATGGTCTGAATACTTATGTAAATGTGATATTTCACATTCTATTTGTAATGAATTTGGAACAATTCTGTTTTTGCTTTGCCATTATGGGCTATTGTGTGTAGATTGATGAGGGGAAAAAACTATTTATTAAATTTTTGAATTAGGCTGTAAGGTAACAAAATGTGGAAAAAGTGAAGGGTCAGAATACTTTCCGAAGGCACTATATATGTGATGTATAAGTAAATAGCGTTGACTCATAAAGTATGTATGTCGTGAATGTGATCACTTTCAACATGTCTGTTTCTTTTCTCCCGCAGAATGTGAGAGATGTGACCAACCGTCCACTCACTGAGTTCATGGCTCCCTGTATTGACTCCCTCCCACCGCTGGCTTTCACCAATCGGAGGCCTATACCAACCATGTTATATCCCCCCTCTCCATTGGCCATACGCGCTCAGGATGCACAGCGGTTCATTGTATTTTCATACTTTGTCCCTGCTGAGTGCCCAGTTGCCACAGAGGCCACAGCAGATGTATCTACTGGTAAAAGAGAGGACTTATTGACAGATACACATCTTTCCTCAATGCTGCATCGATACCTGCCACACTTCTTGAATGATGACTCCATTCCACCACAGCAGACAGTAGAGGGAACCACTGAGCTCTCAGTTGCTCCAGTGGCAATATCTAATATAAAGGAAGAGGACAGATTCTATCCTTTCTCCCTCCCACCACTTGCTCAGCGGTTCGTTGGCAATTCATTCAGAAGTCTTCCTTCAGTGCTGCCTCCATGCCTGCCACCAATCTTTGACGATGACTTCATGCCTCCAGAGCAGACAGTAGAGGATGCCTATGAGGTCTCAGGTGCTACAGAGAACACTTCAGGCACAGCTACTGGTGATGGAGTGGACAGATCAACAGCTAAATGCCCTGTCCCAATGCTGCCTCCAAGTCTGCCACCTGTCTTTGACAATGACTACAAACTGCCAGAGGAGGCAGTAGAGGGAACCAACAAGTGTCCAGTCGCCAGTGAATCTGCCGCTTCCGTGTCCGCTGTCCTCCAAGAGGAGTTTTCAGCTGATAAGAGTCTTCCTGCACCCGCAGCACTGCCTCTAAGGCTGCCCTGCACCCACAGCATTGACCACAAACAGCTATGGGAGAAAGTTGAGGACAACACAGAGTTCTCAGTAGACAAAGAAGCAACTGTTGCCATTTACACTTGGGAAGATAAAAGTCCTTCAGTTCTGCCATGCATCCACAACAACAACGACCACCAACTACCAGAGGAGACAGTTGAGGACAACACAGAGTGCTCAGTTGACACCGAGGCAAGTGCAGTTGCATCCACTGTCAAGAGAGAGGAACTGACAGGTGATAAAAGCCCTGTCCGAGCAATCCATGACAAGGACCACAAGGAGCCAGAGCAGAAAGTGAAGGGCCCTAGTGAAGAGGTGGATCTCTGCCCTCACACTCACCAGCTGGACCCAGATGTTAACTTAACTCTGGCAACCCGCAATGATGAACCCAGGACCTGGACCCTGGAAGAGGCAAAGGTAGGTGTCCTATTTTACACTACTACTTTATAGGGATGGGGGTCAGTTCCATTTCAATTCAAAGCATTGAAGAGAATTGAAATTTTAGAGTTCTTCTTGAATTGACCCCAACCTTGCTGCTCTTTGCTCATAGTATGAAACATCACCCCTCACTAGAGTTAACATTTGTATTACTTTTAGTATGGACCCAGGAAGAACATCTATGGGTATTTAAAAATATAATGGGAATACAAAAAAAACAAGGGACCTTAATTACTGTCCTCCAAATTGTGTGCCCCATGAGGTCATCATTGTATGTCGATCACTCAAATGTGTATTGAATGTGACACATTGGAACAATATTACATCTAGAGTCAATGTCTTCCTGTTAGGATTATTGGATAGGCCTTGAAATTGAGAGTGAAGAGAGGAGCGTCACTGAGGAGGTGAGCCCGAGGGAGGGATTGAAGCGTGGGGCGGACTGTGCCCATTCCAAGAGCTCCAATGGGATGGCTTCATCAGAGAGAGCAGAGACCATCCTTGGAAGAGTGGGCTTTCTGGTCATGAACCACATGCAGAAAATCCCATTTTTGAAGATGAAGGAAAAAGAGAAAAATAAGAATCTACATAAGAAGTTGAAAGATGACGAGAAAGAGAGAAAGGAGAAGAAAAACAAGGAGGAGGAGAACAAAAAGAGGGAGAAGAAAGAGATGAATGAGAGAGAGAAAGAGCAGAAGAAAGTCATGAAGGCTGAGAAAAAGAGGGAGAAGTTAGAACAGAAAAAGAGAGAGAAGGAAAGAAAAGAGAAGGAAAAGGCAGAGAAAAAGAGGTTAGAGGGGCTGATGAAGATACATAATGACATGATGAAAGACAGGATTAAGAAAGAGAAGAAGTGTTCTGAGGAGCTGAAAAAGAGAGAGAAAGCTCAAGCTGAGTTCTTGGAGATGGAGAGAAAGATTCAAGAAAAGGAGGAGAAGAAGAGAGAAAAGAGGAGGAAAGAGGAGAGGAAGAGACTAGAGAAGAAGAAAAAGAGGGAGCCAGCTGGAGGTGGAACTGAGAGGGTGATAGAAGAGCAGGGAAAGGATGAAAGCTTGAAGATGGATGAGTAGACTGGGTATTAGAGAGAGAGAGAGCAGGGTGGGATACTGTATTTTTGCATGCAATGAAAAATGCAATAAAAAAATCTATAAAAAAGGTTTACTCTCTGTTTGATTTTTGTCAAGGCATACTGTATAACACAGTATAAACACACAATGTTTACATTTCACAAATCTGGGGAGTGTTGCAACTGTTAAAATGTTGAATTCCAAATCTACCTGATGGAGCGGAGCTATTCTGAGATGAGGAGGACGGAAAGGGAGGGGGAATAGATGGAGGGTAGAGCAGAGTTTGTTAGAGAGGGGGAATAGATGGAGGGTAGAGCGGAGTTTGTTAGAGAGGGAAATTGATAGAGGGGAATATGATGAAGGGAAGATGATAGAGAGGAATATGATAGAGAGGAATACGATAGAGAGGAATACGATAGAGAGGAATATGATAGAGTGGAATATGATAGAGAGGAATATGATAGAGAGGAATATGATAGAGAGGAATATGATAGAGGGGAATACGATAGAGAGGAATATGATAGAGTGGAATACGATAGAGAGGAATATGATAGAGAGGAATATGATAGAGAAGAATTTGATAGAGTGGAATACGATAGAGAGGAATATGATAGAGAGGAATATGATAGAGAGGATTATGATAGAGTGGAATACGATAGAGAGGAATACGATAGAGAGGAATAGGATAGAGAGGAATATGATAGAGGGGAATATGATAGAGTGGAATACGATAGAGAGGAATACGATAGAGAGGAATATGATAGAGAGGAATATGATAGAGAGGAATATGATAGAGAGGAATATGCTAGAGAGGAATATGATAGAGGCACATGATAGTGGGGAATATTAAGGCAGTATGAAATAGAGGAATATGATAGATGGATACAATAGAGAGGTATTTGACAGAGGAATATGATATAGAGGAATGTAATAAGAGGGGAATATGATAGAGGAATATGATATAGAGCAGGGGTCCCCAAACTTTTTCCTGTGAGGGCCACATAACTTTTCCCTTCTCTGATGGGGGGCCGGTGTCAGTTTGTAACAGAAAAAGTGTGACGATCGTAGGGGAGCTTAAAAAATTTATTGTTTTCCAGAAAGCCACACATAACTAAATAACCCTTTCCAGGTTCTTTACAGAAAAAAAGTCAGGAAACAAATAATAACACTATTAATGAAATAAATAATAACTAAATAACCCTCTCTGAGTTCTTCACAGAAAAAACAGGAAATAAATAATAACTAAATAACTCTCTCTGGGTTCTTCATAGAAAAAAAAGCCATGGAACATTAACTTTCTGTCGTGCCATGCACAATCTTAACAGATAAAAGTTCAGCTCAGTTGTCAGAGCAGAATCTCTCTGACACATATGAGCAGTCTCTTAAAGTTCTTGTGTTCCTTCCTTATAATCCTTTTGTAGGTTCCAGTAGGCTTGTAGACACCGCTGTTTGCAGCTCTCTCTCATCAACTTCCCTGTGAAAACCACAAAAGAAGCAGGTTGAGAAACTGAACTAAGTGATACAGCACCTACACAGCACAATACATTTCACTACCAGTATGGTTGTAAAGATGGATTTTATCCCAGTAGATTTTATTATGATTATATTTGTTTATGCTCAGAATGACTCATTCAAGTCAGAAAAGTGAGCTTACCTATGTATGTTCATCAGTGTGAACTGTGGGCCTGCATCTGGCTGGTGAGAAGTTGAATATCAGGTTCCATTCTAGTTACAGCCAGTCTCAAGCACTGATGCAAATGTTCATCTGTCAATCTTGATCTCATCAGGGTTTTCAGCAGTTTCATGCAAGAAAAGGTTTTCTCGCAGATATACGTGCTGCCAAAAACTGTGGACATTTTCATTGCGTGTTTTTTGATGTTTGGATATGTGTCGTTTGGGAGGGCGGCATAGAAGTCAATGAGACTGTTGGGCTTGAATGCGTCTTTCAGAACATCACAGTTCTGTAACTCAGCCAACTCAAACTGATATGAAGGCTGGGCTTCATCAATGTCGGCAACAAAGGGGTTCTGAAAAAGACGGATTTATTTTGCTGGGAACGGGACCGCTGGGTTCTCTGTCGACAGGTTTTGGGTAGCAGGAAGATGGACGAAGTTGCGCTTTTTCACTTGTTCCAAAAGCAGCGCTAATTTCACCTCAAATGCTTTTATGTGTGAATACATGTCGCAAATGAGTTTCCCCTCGCCTTGTAGCTGCAAGTTAAGGCTGTTAAGTATTTCTGTCACATCTGTTAAAAATGCGAGGTGCCATTTCCATTCTGGGTCGATCAGCTCTGGGACCGTTTTGTCTTTTAAATGAAGAAATGCGTTAATTTCGGGTAGCAGCTCGTAAAAACGCCTCAAAACTCTGCCCCGGCTCAGCCATCGGACCTCTGTGTAGTACAGCACATCTCCATGCGTAGACTCCAGTTCAGACAGGAATTCTTGGAACTGCCTGTGTTTAAGTCCCTTTGCTCTGATGAAGTTTATGCACGACACCACAACCTTCATTACAGAATCCCACTTCAACACTTTGCAGCACAGTGCTTGCTGGTGAATTAGGCAGTGGACTCGTAGCGGGGCGGTGAGACCCCTTTTTTCCAACTCCCGGTTCATGCGTCCTATTAGACCGCGGGTTTCGCCCACCATGCTAGGAGCCCCGTCAGTCGTGATGCTAGCTAGCTTTGACCAGTCCAGGTCCAACTTCTCCATGGTTTGGCACACTTTGTCAAAAATATCCTCTCCCGTTGTAGTCCCTTTGAGACTTTGGAGGGCTGCCAGCTCCTCGCATATCTCAAAGTTTGCGCTAACTCCACGAATAAAAAGCTGTGTCTTGCACGTCCGTGCTCTCATCCAGTGCTAATGAAAAAAAGTCCAATTCTTTCGTCTTCTGCTGCAGCTGGGCATATACATTACTCCCGATTTCTTCAACGCGTCTGGTGATTGTACTCGCCGACAGACTTACGGCATTAAATGCATCTTTCTTCTCGGGACACACCTCCTCCGCGACAGCATCCATACATTTCTTAACAAACGCTTCTTGCTATCAGTTTAGCAACCCGAAAGCTGGCCCGAACGGATGCCTGGTTCAGCTGAGCTTGGCGTACAAATGTATTCTGCTGAGATAGTAGTCCACTTTTTAGCTTTGAGAGTTTGTCTGCTCGTATTTGGCCTTGCAAGCTATCGTACTTGTCTTTGTGACGGGATTCATAGTGTCGGCGAAGATTGTATTCTTTGAATACCGCCACCGTCTCTTGACAGATGAGACAAACAGCCTTTTCTTTGCATTGAACAAAAAAAAAATTGTTTGTCCACTGCAGGTTAAATACCCTGCATTCTGAATCAATTTTTCTCTTACCTAACCTTTTCGCCATTATTCCGTTCTCTCTTTGACAGGGCCGGGCCTAGGATTTTTTTTCTGGAGGCCAAATAGGAAAAAAATTCGATAGCGTCTCTGGTATTGTTCAGAGGGCCGGGCCAAATGTGCTGACGGGCCGTATCCGGCCCGCGGGCCGTAGTTTGGTGACCACTGATATAGAGGAATGTAATAAGAGGGGAATATGATAGAGGTGAATATGATATAGAGTCATACGATAGAGGGAAAATGAAATAGAGGAATATGAGAGAGGAATACAATAGAGACATACGATAGAGGGAATATGATAGAGTGGAATATGACAGAGGAAATATGATAGAGGGGAATATGATGGAAGGGAATATGATAGAGGGAATATGATTGAAGGGAATATGATAGAGGGGAATATATTAGAGGGAATATTAATTAAGTGACGATTTTAGTTTGTATATCTTGGTGGGGCAAAAAAAAGAAAATGTTGGATGCATGCCAACAAAACCACTACACAATACAACACTAAACAATACATTAATTGCACTATAACGGTGAAAGATGGTGCCCACATACTGTTAGAGCCTACATAAAGCTGTCCCAACAGCAGAGTCCCAACATCAGTACCACTGCTGGACCTGGCTATCAGCAAAGCCTTGTCTGGTAGTGGAATAGTTCATTCATTCGGTGAGGCACATGGTCTGCTAACAGCTTACTTTCTTAGCTACAGTATATATCTCTCTCTGCCATATTACATCATTTATGTAGCAGCATACAATACATTTTTGGACTCACCTTGTTGTGCTGTGCTCACTTGAACAGGGAGGTGGTGCGGCTGTCCATCGTGGGAAAATTTTGTCATCATACTTTGTTATCAAAGTCTGGCATCCTCTGGATTCATGGTGCCTTCAAGAAAACTGGGAACTCAACAACAACTAAAAAGCTTGAATCATGATGACGACAGTGATCTTCAGCTCGTAGCTCTAGAATGAGGCCTGAGTTCCGAATGTACAATTCTGAGCTGGATGAAAGTTCGTAGCTCATTTTTCCCGAGTTCCCAGATGTCTTGAACTTACTAAAGTCAGATTTTGCAGTTCCGAGTTAACAGTTGTTTTGAGCGTGGCACAAATAATGCTACATTGACAGCATGGCCAATGTTGAATGTTTATGATTTTAAACTAGGAAAAGAGACCCTTAATCTTAGACTTGGGACTACACAGCCACTCCAGTGAATAGCAGGCTAATGATTGCATTGCAATGCTTGCAGTTAGCCACAGTTAGCCACTGATTCCTCCCAAACCACTGATTGTTGAGTCCAATGGCCAATGAGCACCGATACGTTTTATCTAAAATTAACAAATCAAAATATATTATACATTTGAGATTCTTCAAAGTTGCCACCCGTTGCCTTGATGTCAGCTTTGTACACTTTTGGCGATCTCTCAACCAGCTTCACCTGGAATGCTTTTCCAACAGTCTTGAAGGAGTTCCCACATATGCTGAGCACTTGTTAGCTGCTTTTCCTTCACTCTGCGGTCAAACTAATCCCAAACCATCTCAATTGGGTTGAGGTCGGGTGATTGTGGAGGCCAGGTCATCTGATGCAGCACTCATCACTCTCCTTCTTGTTCAAATAGCCCTTACACAGCCTGGAGGTGTGTTGGGTCATTGTCCTGTTGAAAACAAATGAGAGTTCCACTAAGTGCAAACCAGATGGGATGGCGGATCGCTGCAGAATGCTGTGGTAGCCATGCCGGTTAAGTGTGCTTGAATTCTAAATAAATCCCAGACAGTGTCACCAGCAAAGCACCTCCATACCATCACACCTCCTTCTCCATGCTTCACGCTGGGAACTACATATGCGGAGATCATCCATTCACCTACTCTGCATCTCACAAAGACACAGCGGTTGGAACCAAAATCTCAAATCTGGATTGATCAGACAAATGGACAGATTTCCACTGGTCTAATGTCTATTGCTTGTGTTTCTAGGCCCAAGCAAGTCTCTTCTTATTATTGGTGTCCTTTAGTAGTGGTTTCTTTGCAGAAATCGACCATGAAGGACTGATTCATGCAGTCTCCTCTGAACAGTTGATGTTGAGATGTGTCTGTTACTTGAACTCTGTGAAGCATTTCTTTGGAATGCAATTTATGAGGCTGGTAACTCTAATGAACGTATCCTCTGCAACAGAGGTAAATCTGGGTCTTCCTTTCCTGTGGCGGTCCTCATGAGAGCCAGCTTCATCATAGCACTTGATGGTTCTTCAAATCAAATCAAAGTTTATTTGTCACGTGTGCCGAATACAACAGGTGTAGAGCTTGTGAAATGCTTACTTACAGGCTCTAACCAATAGTGCAAGAAAGGTATTAGGTGAACAATAGGTAAGTAAAGAAATAAAACAACAGTAAAAAGACAGTGAAAAATAACAGTAGCGAGGCTATAAAAGTAGTGAGGCTACATACCTGTTAGTCAGGCTGATTGAGGTAGTATGTACATGTAGATATGATTAAAGTGACTGTGCATATATGATGAACAGAGAGTAGCAGTAGCGTAAAATAGGGGTTGACTGGTGGAGGGTGGCGGGACATAATGCAGATAACCCGTTTAGCCAATGTGCGGGAACACTGGTTGGTCGGGCCAATTGAGGAAGTATGTACATGAATGTATATTTAGAATGTATATTTAAAGTGACTGTGCTGCTCGGACACTGAAGTTGCTCAGCCCAGTCAAAACCCTTTTAGCCCCCAATGTGGAACGGGTCAACACTGGAGACACCTGAAACCCCACCTCTTTAAGGAATACCTAGGATAGGATGAATGTATGAAAATTTAGAATGCACTACTGTTTGGAGGTCAAGGTGAACAATTTGTAAGTATGCAGCGTCTGCTAAATGACTTAAATGTAAATGTAATTTTTATTTTATTTTACCTTTATTTAACCAGGTAGGCAAGTTGAGAACAAGTTCTCATTTACAATTGCGACCTGGCCAAGATAAAGCAAAGCAGTTCGACAGATACAACGACACAGAGTTACACATGGAGTAAAACAAACATACAGTCAATAATACAGTATAAACAAGTCTATATACAATGTGAGCAAATGAGGTGAGAAGGGAGGTAAAGATAAAAAAGGCCATGGTGGCAAAGTAAATACAATATAGCAAGTAAAACACTGGAATGGTAGTTTTGCAATGGAAGAATGTGCAAAGTAGAAATAAAAATAATGGGGTGCAAAGGAGCAAAATAAATAAATAAATTAAATACAGTTGGGAAAGAGGTAGTTGTTTGGGCTAAATTATAGGTGGGCTATGTACAGGTGCAGTAATCTGTGAGCTGCTCTGACAGTTGGTGCTTAAAGATAGTGAGGGAGATAAGTGTTTCCAGTTTCAGAGATTTTTGTAGTTCGTTCCAGTCATTGGCAGCAGAGAACTGGAAGGAGAGGCGGCCAAAGAAAGAATTGGTTTTGGGGGTGACTAGAGAGATATACCTGCTGGAGCGTGTGCTACAGGTGGGAGATGCTATGGTGACCAGCGAGCTGAGATAAGGGGGGACTTTACCTAGCAGGGTCTTGTAGATGACATGGAGCCAGTGGGTTTGGCGACGAGTATGAAGCGAGGGCCAGCCAACGAGAGCGTACAGGTCGCAATGGTGGGTAGTATATGGGGCTTTGGTGACAAAACGGATTGCACTGTGATAGACTGCATCCAATTTGTTGAGTAGGGTATTGGAGGCTATTTTGTAAATGACATCGCCAAAGTCGAGGATTGGTAGGATGGTCAATTTTACAAGGGTATGTTTGGCAGCATGAGTGAAGGATGCTTTGTTGCGAAATAGGAAGCCAATTCTAGATTTAACTTTGGATTGGAAATGTTTGATATGGGTCTGGAAGGAGAGTTTACAGTCTAACCAGACACCTAACTATTTGTAGTTGTCCACGTATTCTAAGTCAGAGCCGTCCAGAGTAGTGATGTTGGACAGGCGGGTAGGTGCAGGTAGTGATCGGTTGAAGAGCATGCTTTTAGTTTTACTTGTATTTAAGAGCAATTGGAGGCCACGGAAGGAGAGTTGTATGGCATTGAAGCTTGCCTGGAGGGTTGTTAACACAGTGTCCAAAGAAGGGCCGGAAGTATACAGAATGGTGTCGTCTGCGTAGAGGTGGATCAGAGACTCACCAGCAGCAAGAGCGACCTCATTGATGTATACAGAGAAGAGAGTCGGTCCAAGAATTGAACCCTGTGGCACCCCCATAGAGACTGCCAGAGGTCCGGACAGCAGACCCTCCGATTTGACACACTGAACTCTATCAGAGAAGTAGTTGGTGAACCAGGCGAGGCAATCATTTGAGAAACCAAGGCTGTCGAGTCTGCCGATGAGGATGTGGTGGTTGACAGAGTCGAAAGCCTTGGCCAGATCAATGAATACGGCTGCACAGTAATGTTTCTTATCGATGGCGGTTAAGATATCGTTTAGGACCTTGAGCGTGGCTGAGGTGCACCCATGACCAGTTCTGAAACCAGATTGCATAGCAGAGAAGGTATGGTGAGATTCGAAATGGTCGGTAATCTGTTTGTTGACTTGGCTTTCGAAGACCTTAGAAAGGCATGGTAGGATAGATATAGGTCTGTAGCAGTTTGGGTCAAGAGTGTCCCCCCCTTTGAAGAGGGGGATGACCGCAGCTGCTTTCCAATCTTTGGGAATCTCAGACGACACGAAAGAGAGGTTGAACAGGCTAGTAATAGGGGTGGCAACAATTTCGGCAGATCATTTTAGAAAGAAAGGTTCCAGATTGTCTAGCCCGGCTGATTTGTAGGGGTCCAGATTTTTCAGCTCTTTCAGAACTTCAGCTGAATGGATTTGGGAGAAGGAGAAATGGGAAGGCTTGGGCGAGTTGCTGTTGGGGGTGCAGTGCTGCACCCCCAACAGCAACTCGCCCAAGTGTCCCAGGAGTAGCCAGGTGGAAAGCATGGCCAGCCGTAGAAAAATGCTTATTGAAATTCTCAATTATGGTGGATTTATCAGTGGTGACAGTGTTTCCTATCTTCAGTGCAGTGGGCAGCTGGGAGGAGGTGTTCTTATTCTCCATGGACTTTACAGTGTCCCAGAACTTTTTTGAGTTAGTGTTGCAGGAAGCAAATTTCTGCTTGAAAAAGCTAGCCTTGGCTTTTCTAACTGCCTGTGTATAACGGTTTCTAGCTTCCCTGAACAGCTGCATATCACGGGGGCTGTTCGATGCTAATGCAGAACGCCATAGGATGTTTTTGTGTTGGTTAAGGGCAGTCAGGTCTGGGGAGAACCAAGGGCTATATCTGTTCCTGGTTCTAAATTTCTTGAATGGGGCATGTTTATTTAAGATTGTTAGGAAGGCATTTAAAAAAAATATCCAGGCATCCTCTAGTGACGGGATGAGATCAATATCCTTCCAGGATACCCCGGCCAGGTCGATTAGAAAGGCCTGCTCGCTGAAGTGTTTCAAGGAGCAGTGATGAGTGGAGGTCGTTTGACCGCTGACCCATTACGGATGCAGGCAATGAGGCAGTGATCGCTGAGATCTTGGTTGAAGACAGCAGAGGTGTATTTAGAGGGGAAGTTGGTTAGGATGATATCTATGAGGGTGCCCGTGTTTAAGGCTTTGGGGAGGTACCTGGTAGGTTCATTGATAATTTGTGTGAGATTGAGGGCATCAAGTTTAGATTGTAGGATGGCTGGGGTGTTAAGCATGTTCCAGTTTAGGTCACCTAGCAGCACGAGCTCTGAAGATAGATGGGGGGCAATCAGTTCACATATGGTGTCCAGAGCACAGCTGGGGGCAGAGGGTGGTCTATAGCAGGCGGCAACGGTGGATTTTTAAAAGTTCAAATTGTTTGGGTACAGACCTGGATAGTAGGACAGAACTCTGCAGGCTATCTTTGCAGTAGATTGCAACACCGCCCCCTTTGGCAGTTCTATCTTGTCTGAAAATGTTGTAGTTTGGAATTAAAATTTCTGAATTTTTGGTGGTCTTCCTAAGCCAGGATTCAGACACAGCTAGAACATCCGGGTTGGCAGAGTGTGCTAAAGCAGTGAATAGAACAAACTTAGGGAGGAGGCTTCTAATGTTAACATGCATGAAACCAAGGCTATTACGTTTTATAAATTTAAAAAAAAAATTTTTATTTCACCTTTATTTAACCAGGTAGGCTAGTTGAGAACAAGTTCTCATTTGCAACTGCGACCTGGCCAAGATAAAGCATAGCAGTGTGAACAGACAACACAGAGTTACACATGGAGTAAACAATTAACAAGTCAATAACACAGTAGAAAAAAGGGGCAGTCTATATACAATGTGTGCAAAAGGCATGAGGAGGTAGGCGAATAATTACAATTTTGCAGATTAACACTGGAGTGATAAATGATCAGATGGTCATGTACAGGTAGAGATATTGGTGTGCAAAAGAGCAGAAAAGTAAATAAATAAAAACAGTATAAAAACAGTATGGGAATGAGGTAGGTGAAAATGGGTGGGCTATTTACCAATAGACTATGTACAGCTGCAGCGATCGGTTAGCTTCTCAGATAGCTGATGTTTGAAGTTGGTGAGGGAGATAAAAGTGTCCAACTTCAGCGATTTTTGCAGTTCGTTCCAGTCACAGGCAGCAGAGTACTGGAATGAAAGGCGGCCAAATGAGGTGTTGGCTTTAGGGATGATCAGTGAGATACACCTGCGGGAGCGCGTGCTACGGATGGGTGTTGCCATCGTGACCAGTGAACTGAGATAAGGCGGAGCTTTACCTAGCATGGACTTGTAGATGACCTGGAGCCAGTGGGTCTGGCGACGAATATGTAGCGAGGGCCAGCCAACTAGAGCATACAAGTCGCAGTGGTGGGTGGTATAAGGTGCTTTAGTGACAAAACGGATGGCACTGTGATAGACTGCATCCAGTTTGCTGAGTAGAGTGTTGGAAGCCATTTTGTAGATGACATCGCCGAAGTCGAGGATCGGTAGGATAGTCAGTTTTACTAGGGTAAGCTTGGCGGCGTGAGTGAAGGAGGCTTTGTTGCGGAATAGAAAGCCGACTCTTGATTTGATTTTCGATTGGAGATGTTTGATATGAGTCTGGAAGGAGAGTTTGCAGTCTAGCCAGACACCTAGGTACTTATAGAGGTCCACATATTCAAGGTCGGAACCATCCAGGGTGGTGATGCTGGTCGGGCATGCGGGTGCAGGCAGCGATCGGTTGAAAAGCATGCATTTGGTTTTACTAGCGTTTAAGAGCAGTTGGAGGCCACGGAAGGAGTGCTGTATGGCATTGAAGCTCGTTTGGAGGTTAGATAGCACAGTGTCCAATGACGGGCCGAAAGTATATAGAATGGTGTCGTCTGCGTAGAGGTGGATCAGGGAATCGCCCGCAGCAAGAGCAACATCATTGATATATACAGAGAAAAGAGTCGGCCCGAGAATTGAACCCTGTGGCACCCCCATAGAGACTGCCAGAGGACCGGACAGCATGCCCTCCGATTTGACACACTGAACTCTGTCTGCAAAGTAATTGGTGAACCAGGCAAGGCAGTCATCCGAAAAACCGAGGCTACCGAGTCTGCCGATAAGAATATGGTGATTGACAGAGTCGAAAGCCTTGGCAAGGTCGATGAAGACGGCTGCACAGTACTGTCTTTTATCGATGGCGGTTATGATATCGTTTAGTACCTTGAGTGTGGCTGAGGTGCACCCGTGACCGGCTCGGAAACCATATTGCACAGCGGAGAAGGTACGGTGGGATTCGAGATGGTCAGTGACCTGTTTGTTGACATGGCTTTCGAAGACCTTAGATATGCAGGGCAGGATGGATATAGGTCTATAACAGTTTGGGTCCAGGGTGTCTCCCCCTTTGAAGAGGGGGATGACTGCGGCAGCTTTCCAATCCTTGTGGATCTCAGACGATATGAAAGAGAGGTTGAACAGGCAGGTAATAGGGGTTGCGACAATGGCAGCGGATAGTTTCAGAAATAGAGGGTCCAGATTGTCAAGCCCAGCTGATTTGTACGGGTCCAGGTTTTGCAGCTCTTTCAGAACATCTGCTATCTGGATTTGGGTAAAGGAGAACCTGGAGAGGCTTGGGCGAGGAGCTGGGGGGCGGAGCTGTTGGCCGAGGTTGGAGTAGCCAGGCGGAAGGCATGGCCAGCCGTTGAGAAATGCTTATTGAAGTTTTCGATAATCATGGATTTATCGGTGGAGATCGTGTTACCTAGCCTCAGTGCAGTGGGCAGCTGGGAGGAGGTGCTCTTGTTCTCCATGGACTTCACAGTGTCCCAGAACTTTTTGGAGTTGGAGCTACAGGATGCAAACTTCTGCCTGAAGAAGCTGGCCTTAGCTTTCCTGACTGACTGCGTGTATTGGTTCCTGACTTCCCTGAACAGTTGCATATCACGGGGACTATTCGATGCTATTGCTGTCCGCCACAGGATGTTTTTGTGCTGGTCGAGGGCAGTCAGGTCTGGAGTGAACCAAGGGCTGTATCTGTTCTTGGTTCTGCATTTTTTGAACGGAGCATGCTTATCTAAAATGGTGAGGAAGTTACTTTTAAAGAATGACCAGGCATCCTCAACTGACGGGATGAGGTCAATGTCCTTCCAGGATACCCGGGCCAGGTCGATTAGAAAGGCCTGCTCACAGAAGTGTTTTAGGGAGCGTTTGACAGTGATGAGGGGTGGTCGTTTGACTGCGGCTCCGTGGCGGATACAGGCAATGAGGCAGTGATCGCTGAGATCCTGGTTGAAGACAGCGGAGGTGTATTTGGAGGGCCAGTTGGTCAGGATGACGTCTATGAGGGTGCCCTTGTTTACAGAGTTAGGGTTGTATCTGGTGGGTTCCTTGATGATTTGAGTGAGATTGAGGGCATCTAGCTTAGATTGTAGGACTGCCGGGGTGTTAAGCATATCCCAGTTTAGGTCACCTAACAGAACAAACTCTGAAGCTAGATGGGGGGCGATCAATTCACAAATGGTGTCCAGGGCACCGCTGGGAGCTGAGGGTGGTCGGTAGCAGACGGCAACAGTGAGAGACTTATTTCTGGAGAGAGTAATTTTCAAAATTAGTAGTTCGAACTGTTTGGGTATGGACCTGGAAAGTATGACATTACTTTGCAGGCTATCTCTGCAGTAGACTGCAACTCCTCCCCCTTTGGCAGTTCTATCTTGACGGAAGATGTTATACTTGGGTATGGAAATCTCTGAATTTTTGGTGGCCTTCCTGAGCCAGGATTCAGACACGGCAAGGACATCAGGGTTAGCAGAGTGTGCTAAAGCAGTGAGTAAAACAAACTTAGGGAGGAGGCTTCTGATGTTGACATGCATGAAACCAAGGCTTTTTCGATCACAGAAGTCAACAAATGAGGGTGCCTGGGGACATGCAGGGCCTGGGTTTACCTCCACATCACCCGCGGAACAGAGAAGGAGTAGTATGAGGGTGCGGCTAAAGGCTATCAAAACTGGTCGCCTAGAGCGTTGGGGGCAGGGAATAAGAGGAGCAGGTTTCTGGGCATGGTAGAATATATTCAGGGCATAATGCGCAGACAGGGGTATGGTGGGGTGCGGGTACAGCGGAGGTAGGCCCAGGCACTGGGTGATGATGAGAGAGATTGTATCTCTGGACATGCTGGTTGTAATGGGTGAGGTCACCGCATGTGTGGGAGGTGGGACAAAGGAGGTAACAGGGGTATGAAGAGTGGAACTAGGGGCTCCATTGTGAACTAAAACAATGATAACTAACCTGAACAACAGTATACAAGGCATATTGACATTTGAGAGAGACATACAGCGAGGCATACAGTAATCACAGGTGTTGAATTGGGAAAGCTAGCTAAAACAGTAGGCGGGGCTAATCAGCTAGCACAACAAACAGCAGGTAAAATGGCGTTGACTAGGCAACGGGGCCGACAGATAAAACAAACTAGCAGAATGGAGTACCGTGATTAATGGACAGTCCAGCGTGCGTCAGCTATGTAGCCAAGAGATCAGTGTCCTGGGGGCAGCGGTGGATGGGCAGGGAAGCTGGACTGGCAGGTGTTATCCAGGTTAAAAAAAACTAACAATGACTAAAGAGCTTGTAGCTAGTTAGCTGGTTAGCGTCTGGAGGTTCTTGAGTGTGTTCTAAGAAATTAAAAATAATAGCGATTCCGTATCACATTGGGTGAGGCAGGTTTCCGGAAGGTATAAACAAATTAAAAATCAAAAAGAGATAGAAAGTAAATGGGTCCAGAGAGTGTTTGGGACGCGGTGATTCAGACGGTTAGCAGGCCTGTGCTAACAAGCTAACAGTTCGTAGGCCCGGGCTAGACAAGGTAGCAGTTAGCGGACCGGAGCTAGACAAGCTAGCAGTTAGCAGGCCGAGTTAGCAAGCAGGGAGATAGCGAGGGCTAGAGAGTTAGCCTTTGGGGGACGTCGCGATGGGGTGAGTCTGTTTATTCCTCTTCATGCGGTGACATCGACAGACCGGTCGTGGGCCCGGGTATTGTAGCCCAGGAGTATGCTACAGGTGCTCTGGCTGGGCTAGCTTCAGGCTAAGTGGGTGGAAACGCTAGCCAGGGGTAATCATCCGGGGTTGCAGTTTAGCTAGATAGCTAGTTGTGAAGATCCAGCTGAAAAATTTTCTGTTTGCGGTGGGAATCCGGGGATGAAAAATAAATAGGTCCGTTGTGCTCTGGTTAGGGTTGCGTTGTTCGAACTGGCGAGAGCTTTCCGGGCTAAAGGTTAGCTGAAGACCGCTAGCCTAGCTGGTGGATTAGCTGGCTAGCATCAGTTGAGGGGTTCCGGTTCCGAAGTAAATATAAATACTTTAGGAAATATAGCTACATTGGGTGAGGCGGGTTGCAGCAGAGTATTTGGAAGCTTAGGTTTAGCAAAATGTTTTTAAAGAGGTATGCGAAGAAAAAACGAAAAAGATGCAATATATACAGGGACGGGACGACAGGACGACTTACTGCTACGCCATCTTGGATTAGTCTTCAAAAGAGAGCGCTTGGGGAATAGGAGTGGAGCTAGGCACTGCAGGGCCTGGATTCACCTCTACATCGCCAGAGGAACATAGGAGGAGTAGAATAAGGGTGCGGCTAAAAGCAATAAGAATTGGTCGTCTAGAACGTCTGGAACAGAGAGTAAAAGGAGGTTTCTGGGGGCGATAAAATAGCATCAAGGTATAATGTACAGACAAAGGTATGGTAGGATGTGAATACAGTGGAGGTAAACCTAGGTATTGAGTGATGAAGAGATAGATATTGTCTCTAGAAACATCATTGAAACCAGGAGATGTCATTGCATGTGTGGGTGGTGGAACTAATAGGTTGGATAAGGTATAGTGAGCAGGACTAGAGGCTCTACAGTGAAATAAGCCAATAAACACTAACCAGAACAGCAATGGACAAGACATATTGACATTAAGGAGAGGCATGCTTAGTCGAGTGATCAAAAGGGTCCAGTGAGTGGAGAGGTTGGTTGGGGGTCACGGCGATTTAGACAGCTAGCCAGGCCATCGGTAGCAAGCTAGCATAGGATGGAGGTCTGTTGTTAGCCACCTCTTGCGTTCCGTCAGTAGATTAGTGGGGTTCCGTGTGGTAGAGGGGATTAATCCAAATCACACAACAACAACAAAAATAAAAACAATAGATATAGTTATAGAGGCCCAAGAAGAAAACATAATAATAATAAAAATAAATAAATTGTCCGATTGTCTATTCAGATAGCAGCATATTTTATTTTATTTTTTTTATTTTTATTTCACCTTTATTTAACCAGGTAAGCAAGTTGAGAACAAGTTCTCATTTACAATTGCGACCTGGCCAAGATAAAGCAAAGCAGTTCGACACATACAACGACACAGAGTTACACATGGAGTAAAACAAACATACAGTCAATAATACAGTAAAAAAAAAACAAGTCTATATACAGATAGCAGCATATGATAAACACAGAGTAGCAGCAGCGTACAAGAGGGGTTGGGGGGGAACTTTCAAAGTTCTTGACATTTTCCTGATTGTCTGATCTTCATGTCTTAAAGTAATGATGGACTGTCATTTCTCTTTGCTGTTTTGAACTGTTCTTGCCATAATATGGACTTTTTTTCCCAAAATGTAGCGATCTTCTGTATACAACCTCTAACTTGTCACAACACTATTTATTGTCTCAAACGCATTAAGAAGGAATGAAATTCCTCAAATGAACTTTTAACAAGGCACACCTGTTTATTAAAATGCATTCCAGATGACTACCTCATGAAGCTGGTTAAGAGAATACCAAGAGTGTGCAAAGCCGTTATCAAGGCAAAGGGTGGCTACTTTGAAGAATCTCTAATATAAAACATACTTTCATTTGTTTAACACTTTTTTCTTACTACATGATTCCATGTGTTATTTCATAGTTTCGATGTCTTCACTATTATTCTACAATGTAGAAAAAAAGAGAAAGAATGAGTAAGTGTGTCCAAACGTTTGACTGGTAAACATTGACATTAGTGGTAGGCTCAGATCAAACAAATATGAATGGTCAACCATTTGATATGAGGTAGAGCATTTTATTTGAATAAAAAATGTGGTTACATGGATTCAATGCAAATATCAGTTATTGACTGTGCTGCATAGGCTAAAAAAGTGAATTGTTCCAGCATTTGACTACACATGAGAGCTTCTGTGGGTAGTCATGGCAATGAGGCCTTCATTGTGACATCACAAGATTCTGATTCTGGGAGGTTAGCTGTTGTACAGACAAACAGAACAGTGTAAAGGTACTGATTTAACTAACTACTGAAAGATTATTAATGTCCTATTTCATTAGAGAGAGAGAGAACACGCTGCTTACTGGAGAGGTAGGTTGTAATATAACTTACTGTATAACTATGTTTCTGTAGAATAACTACTTTTCAAATTACTTGTGTACTTACATGACCTTTTATTTAGGCCTAACATGCAATCATGGTGACAAGTGAAACTGTTGACGAGAGACAGTTGGTTTGAATCCAATTTTTGTGAGAAAATGGTTCATCCTGACACCTGAGATGACATGTTAGTTGTTGTAGTGAGCCAGGCTAATGGCAAATGCATTATATTGATGAAAGAAAATCCTCTCTCTGTGTTAATAACAACCAATATTGTAATCAATTATCTGAATAAATATGTACCAAAAGGGAAGGTTATGTAAAAAAACAAGTCGACCTCCCTAATTTGTAGTTGCTAAATTGCTAATGAAAATCAGCTTTTCTTAAATGAATGGTCATCCATTTCAAATGGTTGAATTGATAGACCTCTTTACATGAAGGTGCACACAGGGGCACTCAAAGAGAAGACTGGAGTGTTTACCTCCTTGTTTTATACAATATATGAAACTGTACAATAAGTTAGGTCCTGCATGGATACAGAGTCATTTTCTACCCCAAACCTTTTTTGAATGATATGATATAAGTGATTAGTGTGGTGGTGGTGGTGGTGGGGGGGGATAAGGCTCAGTAGTAACGTACAGAGAGAGACTGAAGTTTTATTTTTAAAGTCTGTGTTGTGCTTTATCATCTCCAATGGCAACGCCTTGCATCACAATGATGATGTCATAAAGGATATTGTGCACATAATGACAGAAACAGTAAAAATTTGATTCATTTGAACTTGGTCGCGTTTCTGTTACGCCCCTGAAAACAGGGGAGAAATAATCACGAGAGTGATACGGTGTTGTATTCTCAAGTCAACATTTAGTTCAATCAGAAAAGACCGCGAATTTCCCCAGGAATATGGGTGGAGACCAGAGCAATCGATCTCCGGCTCATAGATTAAGAGCATTTCGTAGATCACAGATTAACACTTTTAGGCACCACAAAATAAAGTAATCAATATAACGTTTACACATTACTCTCACAATTCGTACCCTTTGACAGATTTGAACTTTAACACAATTATATGAATGTTATCAATCTCTATCAACTAATACTGAATGCATCTTTTTAACCTTAGATCTTTTAAGATCCTCACATACTATGAACTTACTAATACTTTTCAATGTATAACAGGCTATGAATATGTCCTTTAACCTGTCACACTCTCCCCGACAAAATAAATGTTGTCCCAACATTACCAACATTGTCTTCTTCAACAGTCCGTATGCACTGGACCTAGAAAATCCTCTTCTGTAAGGTAGTACTTGAGCAGAAGTCACGGGTCACAGTTCAAATATAACTAACAAGTTATATTCACAGTTCATATCTGTTGACCAGCTGTATAACATAAGCAGTATTTTCTCATACTATTGATCAACAGTCCATCAATTTTAATGATCTATATGCATAGTCTGTAAATTGTCTCTTTTGACAGTCTGTGAAATCAGACAGTAGTCCATGGTCAAACATGTCAACTCTGTAGTCTCATGTTTGCTGAAGCCCATACATGTAAGGTGGCTGAAAGTAACATTGCTGTAGTGATGGCAGCCATGGAACCAGTCCTGGTGCAGAGTAGACAGGGAACAACTGTGGCAGTGGCTGTATACTGTAGCAGGAAGGGATACCAAGCTGATCATAGGTGATACGTCTTGGAGGGTGTCTCTCTCTTTGTGGCAGCTGGTAGGCTGGTTCCTCAGATTCAGCAGCATCAGTATATGAAGGAAAGGCACTTGGTGGACGATCATCAGGCAAATTTTCAGCAGGCAAGTTAATCTCCTCAGCAGGCAGGTCTTTAACTGTTGTTGTCTCCTCCAGCCGCTTTTCAACAAGAGGCTGTGCTGGTAGCGTATCAGGGACTGGCACTGCAACTGTCCGTTTCACTGTTGGGGGCCTGTGTTCCCACTCTCTCGCTGGTTCAGCATTCCTCTCCTCAGGTACTGTAGGAGATGTGGGAACCTGTAGCGGCTCATGATGAAGGTCATATTCATCCCCACTGTCTTCATCAGAATCTAGAGTCTGTGATGCAGGCTGGTGTCTCCTCATTTTCTGACTTTTGTCCACTTTGGTCATTTCTGGTTGTGTCTCAAAAGGTAAGTGGTCACAGGACATGAGCAGATTTCTGTGCAGGACCCTGGAGCGTCCCCTACCCTTTTCTGGTCTCAATTCATAAATCGGCAGGTCTGAACCCATTTGTCTCACCACTGTGTGAATTGTATCTTCCCAATAGTTACGGAGTTTTCCTGGTCCTCCTCTTGATGTCAGGTTTTTAATCAGAACTCGCTCGCCAGGCTGTAGCACTGAACTCCTAACTTTAGTGTCATAGTACTTCTTACTTCTTTCAGCGGCTTTCTGAGCATTTTCATTTGCAATGGCGTATGCTTCTTCCATCCCTCGTTTCCAGTTCTCCACGTATTCTCGCTGGTTACTGGAACCTGCCTCTGTGCACAATCCAAAGAGCATATCAACTGGAAGCCTGGGTGATCTCCCAAACAGAAGATAAAATGGTGAATAGCCAGTCACTTCGCAACGGGTGCAGTTATAGGCATAAACCAGTTTGTTCAGAGACTCCTTCCAGTTTGACTTTTGTGTCTCGGTTAGTGTCTTTAACATTTGCAACAATGTTCTGTTCATGCGTTCCGCTTGACCGTTTCCCATCGGGTGATAGGGTGTTGTCCTGGACCCCGCCATGCCACTGAGTTTCTTTAACTGATGGAACAACTGATTTTCAAATTCTCCCCTTGGTCATGGTGGATGCGGGACGGAACCCAAACTTCAGGGCAAAGTCATTGAAGATGAGATTTGCAGCAGTTTTACCTGACTTTGATGTGGTGGCGTAGGCTTGAGTGAAACGTGTAAAATGATCAACAATCACGAGGATGTACTCATATCCCCCTTTGCATCTGTCGAGATGAAGGAAGTCTATACATACCAGTTCAAATGGCTGTGTTGTCACAATGTTTGTCAGAGGAGCTCTTGTTGCATGGGCTGGATTTTTCTGCTTGACACAGCTACAAGATTTAGTCACATAGTGCTCGATGTCAGATTGCATATATGGCCAGAAGAAGCGGTCACGTACTAGTGATACAGTGCGGTCAGTACCTTGGTGTCCCATGTTATTGTGCAACTCTTCCACCACTTTACCTTTGTACTGCTCTGGTAGAACTAACTGCTTGCGGGCTGTAGTGATTCTGTACAGAATGCCATCACTGTCTATTGTCAATTTGTCCCATTCTCTGAATAGGCATTTTGTCTTTGGACTGAATTTCTTTTGCTCTTTAACTGGCGGTTTGGAATCAGACAGTTTGAAATTGAGCACAGGACGGATGACTGGATCAGATTCTTTGCTTCTCTAATCCCATCTTTTGGGATCGAGCTGGTTGTTGCAGTGGTTGTCTCACCTTCAGCTGATACTGACATAGATGCAGCTGAAAATGACCAAGGTACAACAGCCTCTTTCTGTACCTCAACTGCTTGTATCGTGGCGGCGATGGTGTCTGGTGGAAGCTCCTCAGAACATTCTCTCATCAGTGACTCTACATCCAGTGGCATCCTTGACAAAGCATCTGCATCACCGTTCTCTCTGCCTGGCCTGTACTTTATTGTAAAGTGGAAATCAGCCAAGTCTGCAACCCACCTGGAAGTGGTTGCGTTCAGTTTTGCAGTAGACAGAATGTAGCAGAGCGGGTTGTTATCGCTGTATACAGTGAAAGTGGGAGCAAAGTACAAATAGTCATGGAACTTATCAGTGATTGCCCATTTTAGAGCTAGAAATTCTAGCTTGCTCGAGTGGTAGTGATAGTTCTTCTCAGCTGCTGTTAAAGTTCGAGAGCCATAAGCAATGACCCTAAGCTTCCCCTCTTGCTTTTGATAAAGAACTGCTCCCAAGCCTTGGTGTGTGACGCATCAGTGTGTACAACAAATGGCTGAGTGAAATCAGGGAAACCTAAAACTGGTGGGTGAAGCAAACACTCAATCAGCTGTTCAAGTGCCTGTTGATGCTGGTCAGTCCACAGGATTGGCTTGTTTGAGGGCACCACATGACTTACTTTCTTTGTTTTTGTTTTCCGTGGGTGGTCAGGTAATTTCTCTGAATCTGCTTTCAGGAGGTCATACAGGCAGCTGGCACTCCTAGAAAAGTCTTTGATGTACTGTCTGTAGTACGTGAGTAAACCAAGCATTTTTCTGAGCTGGCCCACAGTCTCTGGTCTGATTTCTTTCAATGCTCTTACTGCTTCAAAATCGGCTGGGTCAACTCGGCTGCCCTCTGCAGACACTATTCTGCCCAAATAACGGACCTGGGGTTTAAAGAGATCACACTTACTTGGTTTGAGTTTAATGCCATACTCTCTGAGACGCTGCAAAACTTTTCGCACATCATTCACATGGTTGTCGAATGTTTTACTGAAAACTAGCGTGTCGTCCAGATAAGGAATGCAGATGTTATCCCGGAGCCCTTCCAAACACTCCTCCATACACCGCTGAAAAGCTGCAGGAGCGTTCATGAGGCCGAATGGCATACGTATCCACTCATAGAGTCCCCATGGTGTCACAAATGCTGTCAGTGGTCTGCTTTCTTCAGAGATGAACCCCTGGTGATACGCTTTCCCCTGATCTAAGAGGGAGAACCAGGAATTACCACCTAAACTGTCCATGATGTCTTGGACCCGAGGGATGGGCTGGCGGTCGGGATGTGTCTTTCTGTTCAGGTCTCTGTAATCTATACACAACCGGAGGGTCCCGTCCTTCTTACGAACGCACACGACAGGTGAAGAATATGAAGAGTTTGACTTCCTAACCCAGCCCTGGACTATGAGGTCATAAATGTAACCCTTCATCTCCTGATACAGTGGCCTGGGCACTGACATGTATGTGCGCTTTACTGGTTCAGAGTCCTTTAGAGAAATAGTCATTTTCAATCGTTCAATGCAGCCAATGTCATTGTCTGATCTGGAGAAGGAGTGACACTCTTCTCTAAGCATTTGCCTAACAACCTCTCTCTGTTCTTCGGTTAGGTGAGTTAAATCTACTGGTGGATCCCACTGTTCAGTAGCAGTACATGGGGTTCGAACGCTGGTGTGATTCACTGTGGCTGAGGTGACAGTTTTTTCAAAGACTTGGGCAGGTAACACAGTCATAATGGTTTGTACTGTACCGATTATTGTGCGTCCTAGCAGGGCAATGTCGTGGTCAGTGGGGTTAGAGACATCAAGCAGGATAACTGGAAAAACACCTTTCCTGACTCTGACTAGTGTGTCAAAGAACTCAAGGTCATCTGGCCACTGCGGGTTCAGGTCTGGCTGGAAAAGCATTGTCATGTCATCTTTGAAAGGCTGGGAAGCTACACGGCACTCAATCTGAATGCTACTGTGTTTTGGTACAGCAACCTTCTCTTTCTGGGTTTTCACTGCGTATTCATCTGTCTGTTCTGCGCTAACAGCCTGTATAAAAGCCCTCACCTTGTTTCTTTTGAGGCTTGGGAAAGCTGTTTTTACTTTACTGTATCGTTTAGTCTTTTCGGTCATTGTCAGGATGTGCTCGATAACATTGAAACCTATGATGGGATGAGATAGGTGACAGCCTTTCATTACCAGCACTGGGATGATCAGTTCCTTTGTTTGGTCAGTTTCAGAGGCTAGACGAAAAGTTGTTTCAATCCATCCCAGGTACGGCATTTCAGTCCCATTTGCTGCAGTCAACCTTAGATCATCAGGTGAGTCCAGGATTTCTGAAACATCTCTCAGCCTTGCGTTTGGGAGAGATTCCTCTTTCCATCGTTCATCAATGACCGATACCTGAGAGCCTGTGTCCCATAAAGCTTGGAGGTGGTGGCGATTCAGGTGACACTCAATAAGGCACTGTCTGCCGACTAGCGAGGTGACCTTACGGGGTGGCAACCTTGAGCTAGGGATGGTAAGGAGTGGGCATTTTTCTCTGTGCAGGAAAACCTTTCACTGGTAGAGTCAATTTTCAGGTGAGTGCATTTTTTCTTATGTTTAGTCCAATGTTGGTTTTGACATACTTTGGAACAGTACAGTGTCTCTTTACATGATGAACATTGTTTCAGGTTCTCAAATGACTCTTCTCTGGCACAATTTGCACATTTCTGGGACTTTTTGGTAGCTACGGTTAACACTCGTCCCTCAGCGGTAACCCGTTTCCGTTTAAAGGGGCCTCCTTGATGGTCTGGCTCCCGGATTTTACATCCAGCTTGAAAATGTTCTCCACTCCCACATCGGAAGCAGTGTGTGCAGCGTGCATCTGTTCTGGCCTGCTGGCAGACAAAACACCTCCTTGGAGCTTGAGCAGAGTGGTTGGTATACCGGTTAGGTGCATATTGATGCTGTGCAGGGTCAAGTGCTTGGGACCGACTGTAGTTGCTGTAATACTGCTGCTGGGAAACAGGTGGCTGGGGGTCCCTATCTGGCCTCCTAACTGGGGGTGGGGCATAGGCACAAGGCGGTGACTGAAACATAGGCTGCTGTAATGTCTCCTTAATCTGAGCAATCTCTGCACTGAGACCTTTTAGAGAGGCTACACCTGTCTTAAGTTCAGCTAACTCTGTTAACAGTTCTGCGGGTATCGTAGCTTTGGCTTCCTTCACAGGACACTTTGCAGATGGCATATCCTCTAACTGGACTACACTTACAGTTGTAGCAGGCTGTGGGGCATTAAACCGCTTTAGCACAAGCAATGTTAAGCTTCTCTAGCAAAACCTCATCTGATGTTTCGCTCTCTAGCAGGAGAGGCTGCATGTCTATCCTGATACTGTCACTCTGGAGACCCGTAAGGACTGTGTGAAAACACATGCTCTGGACTAGAGCAGGGTCATACTTAAGCCCTGATTCTGACTCCTGGGATGCAAACAGTACTTTTTGCCTCAAATCTAAAACGCGCATCAGGAAGCTTTGAGGGGTCTCCTTGCTATGCTGTGCTTCTGAAGCTAGCTGTTTGTAAAGCTCTGTTGCACTCTTCTCTTGGAAGTGGGAACGCAGGATACATCTAAGTGTGGGAAGAGTTAGCTGGGGTTTACCTTCCAAGTAGCTGCGTAGCTGTGAGCCTGGAGAAATAGCCCTGACTACTGCGTCTACTATTTCTACCTCAGGATATCCTCTGTTAAGTCCATTTTCAATCTGATGGGCAAGGCTGGAAAAAATCAGTTTTTTCTTTCTGGCCCGGTTCACCTATCTGACCAGAAATTTTAAACTCTTTGCGCCAGTATGAGCTGGGCTGTGCATTGGGTGAGAGCGGCACGCTCCCCTGAAGATTGGCATGGTGTTGGGGCTGACGCAGAGAATCACTGGCTTTGGCTGCAGTAATCTGCTCAGTTCCCACCCCTTGTTGTGGGGTTACAGTTCTTAGTTCCTCTATTCTGTGATGTGTTCCAGCTGGTTCAATATCATGGTCAACTTGCCCTGTTTTGTTATCTCTGCCACTGATCATCTCTGTCATTTCGTCTCTAAGTAGCAACAATTCCGACATGCCGCCATCTTCTAACTCTGTGACTTCCTCTCTTCCAAGGAACATCATAATGCGAGTCATTAATGATATGCGGGATTTGTCTTTAACATCTCTTCTCTGTTCGCCTGATATTTCAAGGAAATCACATATCTCTAGTAATTTGTCTTTAGTCAGGGTGTGTAATTCTCCTACTACCTCTTCCTGTAGTTCTTCCAAGGCGCTTGTCATGTTGACAGAACAGGAGGAACTTTTACTGTGCAGGAGTTGACTCTGAATTAGATGGTCCTTACTGTCTCTGATGGTCGATCAATGGCCTCAGTTGACACGTACTTAACCACTAACTTCCAACTTCCCTCAAACAGCAACACTTTCCTCACTTCAGCCTGCCTGAGTTGTTATGTGGAGATTCAGCTGGCTCGGAATTCAGCGACCAGGGTGTGGAAACTGGACATCTGAGCAGCTATCTCAGCGGAGCCTCCAAAAATGTTACGCCCCTGAAAACAGGGGAGAAATAATCACGAGAGTGATACGGTGTTGTATTCTCAAGTCAACATTTAGTTCAATCAGAAAAGACCGCGAATTTCCCCAGGAATATGGGTGGAGACCAGAGCAATCGATCTCCGGCTCATAGATTAAGAGCATTTCGTAGATCACAGATTAACACTTTTAGGCACCACAAAATAAAGTAATCAATATAACGTTTACACATTACTCTCACAATTCGTACCCTTTGACAGATTTGAACTTTAACACAATTATATGAATGTTATCAATCTCTATCAACTAATACTGAATGCATCTTTTTAACCTTAGATGTTTTAAGATCCTCACATACTATGAACTTACTAATACTTTTCAATGTATAACAGGCTATGAATATGTCCTTTAAACAGAGAGAGACTGAAGTTTTATTTTTAAAGTCTGTGTTGTGCTTTGTCATCTCCAATGGCAACGCCTTGCATCACAATGATGATGTCATAAAGGATATTGTGCACATAATGACAGGAACAGTAAAAATTTGATTCATTTGAACTTGGTCGCGTTTCCAGTAGCCAACTTTTTACTAGTAATTCAGATAGACTTATTGCGTAATCATCTCTGGATCAGGATTGTCACTTGCTTCATTGTAAGTAAATGGAAAGAAAATGTGTGCACATTGTGAAGAGATGCATTATTCTTTGGTGAGCAACACGCCACTTACTACAACGTTATGTATTTTCCAGAGTTATTGTTAGCTAGGAGGAAGACATGGAGGGTTCAACGCTGACACAGAGGAGGGCTGAGTGTCAGTTGAAGGAAAGGGAGATCCAGACAGACTACATGATGGAGCTGGGAGCCAGGTTGGCTCTGGTGAGACAGATCCAGAGGGAGCAGGAGAAGGAGATGAAGAGGATTTGGTTTGAGACGAGGAAAATGCCAAGCCTGATTGAGGAGGTAACAAGACCAACTTTGACAAAGTTGACTAGAGTTCTATTGAACAATATTGATTAAAGCAAATACATGTCAATATACGAGCAAAATGTGCGATATGCCATGAATTGTAAGCTAACAATATTTTGTCTGACATCTTTTCTTGTGTTGTATCGTGTCTGTCTCTCTGTTTGAGTCTTGTTATGGACATAGTCCTCAGTTCTTATGGTTGTCTTGTCTTAAATAAATAAAAATAACTAGACCAAGCGATCTCTCGTAGACCTTCATATCAGGATTATATGGTTGTCCCATCTAGTTACCTTAAGTTGAATGCACTAACAGTAAGTCGTTCTGGAAAAAAGCATCTGCTAGATGTCTAAAATGTCAAATGTTATGCTGGGTGTGGGGCATGTATTTTTACAATTAGTTGACCCATTGGCTAGAAGACCCAGGGTTGGTACAGACTGGTGCAGATCATCTGAGGGAACACTATATATATACAGTGCCTTTGGAAAGAATTCGGACACCTTTACTTTTTCTACCTTTTATTTTACGTAATAGCCTTATTTTAAAATGGATTAAATATATGCAAATTCTCAGCAATCTACAAACAATACCCCATATTGACAAAGCAAATGCAGGTTTATAGAAATGTTGAAATACCTTTTTACATAAGTATTCAGACCCTTTGCTATGAGACTGGAAATTGAGCTCATGTTCATCCTGTTTCCACTGATCATCCTTGAGATGTTTCTGCAACATGACTGGAATCCACCAGTTGTAAACTCAACTGATTGGACATGATTTGGAAAGGCACACAACTGTCTATATGAGGTCCCACAGTTGTCAGTTCATGTCAGAGCAAACAACAAACCATGAGGTTGAAGGAATTGTCCGTAGAGATCCGAAACAGGATTGTGTTGAGGCACAGATCTGGGGAAGGGTACAAAAACCTCTCCTCAACATTGAAGGTCCCCAAGAACGCACTGTTCTCCATCATTCTTAAATGGAAGATGTTTGGAACCACCAAGACTCTTATAGAGCTGGCCGCCCAACCAAACTGAGCAATCGGGGGAGAAGGGCCTTGGTCAGGGAGGTGACCAAGAACCAGATGGTGACTCTGACAGAGCTCTAGAGTTCCTCTGTGGAGATGGGAGAACCTTCCAGAAGGACAACCATCTCTGCAGCACTCCATCAATCAGGCCTTTAAGGTAGAGTGGCCAGATGGAAGCCACTCCTCAGTAGAAGGCACATGACAGCCCGCTTGGAGTTTGACAAAAGGCACCTGAAGTCTCTCAGACCATGAGAAACAAGATGCTCTGGTCTGATGAAATCAAGATGGAACTCTTTTGCCCCAATGCCAAGGGTCACATCTGGAGTAAATCTGCCACCACCCCTTCGGTGAAGCATGGTGGTGGCAGCATCATACTGTGGGGATGTTTTTCAATGGCAGGGAATGGAAGACTAGTCAGGATCTTGGCAAAGGTGAACAGAGCAAAGTACAGAGAGATCCTTGATGACAACTTGCTCCAGAACAATCAGGACCTCAGAGTGTGGTGAAGGGTCACCTTCCAACAGAACAATGACCCTATGTACATAGCCAAGACAACGCAGAAGCGTCTTCGGGACAAGTCTCTGAATGTCCTTTATTGGCCCATCCAGAGACTGGACTTGTACCTGATCGAACATCTCTGGAGAGACCGGAAAATAGCTGTGCAGAAAATCTCCCCATCCAACCTAACTTGGATTCTCCTAAGATTGGGAGAATTCCCCAAACACAAGATTTCCAAGCTTGTAGCGTAATACCCAAGAAGATTCTATGCTGTAATCGCTGCCAAAGGTGCTTCAACAACGTACTGAGTAAAGGGTCTGAATACTTAAGTAAATGTGATATTTCACATTTAATTTGTAATGAATTTTGAACAATTCTGTTTTTGCTTTGCCATTATGGGCTATTGTGTGTAGATTGATGAGGGAAAAAAACTATTTATTACATTTTTGAATTAGGCTGTAAGGTAACAAAATGTGGAAAAAGTGAAGGGGTCTGAATACTTTCCGAAGGCACTGTATATGTGATAAGTAAATAGCGTTGACTCATAAAGTATGTATGTCGTGAATGTGATCACTTTCAACATGTCTGTTTCTTTTTCCCGCAGAATGTGAGAGATGTGACCAACCGTCCACTCACTGAGTTCATGGCTCCCTGTATTGACTCCCTCCCACCGCTGGCTTTCACCAATCGGAGGCCTATACCAACCATGTTACATCCCCCCTCTCCATTGGCCATACGCGCTCAGGATGCACAGCGGTTCATTGTATTTTCATACTTTGTCCCTGCTGAGTGCCCAGTTGCCACAGAGGCCACAGCAGATGTATCTACTGGTAAAAGAGAGGACTTATTGACAGATACACATCTTTCCTCAATGCTGCATCGATACCTGCCACACTTCTTGAATGATGACTCCATTCCACCACAGCAGACAGTAGAGGGAACCACTGAGCTCTCAGTTGCTCCAGTGGCAATATCTAATATAAAGGAAGAGGACAGATTATATCCTTTCTCCCTCCCACCACTGGCTCAGCGGTTCGTTGGCAATTCATTCATTGTCCCAGAAACCTCTCAGCCTGCTGTTTCAGCCACAGAGTGCCGAGTTGCCAAAGAGGCCACTGCAGACATAGCCACTGTCAAGAGAGAGAACCATTGGGCAGCCAGAAGTCTTCCTTCAGTGCTGCCTCCATGCCTGCCACCAATCTTTGACGATGAATTCATGCCTCCAGAGCAGACAGTAGAGGATGCCTATGAGGTCTCAGGTGCTACAGAGAACACTTCAGGCACAGCTACTGTTGATGGAGTGGACAGATCAACAGCTAAATGCCCTGTCCCAATGCTGCCTCCAAGTCTGCCACCTGTCTTTGGCATTGACTACAAACTGCCAGAGGAGGCAGTAGAGGGAACCAACAAGTCTCTAGTCGCCAGTGAATCTGCCGCTTCCGTGTCCGCTGTCCTCCAAGAGGAGTTTTCAGCTGATAAGAGTCTTCCTGCACCCGCAGCACTGCCTCTAAGGCTGCCCTGCACCCACAGCATTGACCACAAACAGCTATGGGAGAAAGTTGAGGACAACACAGAGTTCTCAGTAGACAAAGAAGCAACTGTTGCCATTTACACTTGGGAAGATAAAAGTCCTTCAGTTCTGCCATGCATCCACAACAACAACGACCACCAACTGCCAGAGGAGACAGTTGAGGACAACACAGAGTGCTCAGTTGACACCGAGGCAAGTGCAGTTGCATCCACTGTCAAGAGAGAGGAACTGAGAGGTGATAAAAGCCCTGTCCGAGCAATTCCTCCAATCCTGGGATGCATCCATGACAAGGACCACAAGGAGCCAGAGCAGAAAGTGAAGGGCCCTAGTGAAGAGGTGGATCTCTGCCCTCACACTCACCAGCTGGACCCAGATGTTAACTTAACTCTGGCAACCCGCAATGATGAACCCAGGACCTGGACCCTGGAAGAGGCAAAGGTAGGTGTCCTATTTTACACTACTACTTTATAGGGATGGGGGTCAGTTCCATTTCAATTCAAAGCATTGAAGAGAATTGGAATTTTAGAGTTCTTCTTGAATTGACTGGAATTGACCCCAACCTTGCTGCTCTTTGCTCATAGTATGAAACATCACCCCTCACTAGAGTTAACATTTGTATTACTTTTAGTATGGACCCAGGAAGAACATCTATGGGTATTGTAAAATATAATGGGAATACAAAAAAAAAACAAGGGACCTTAATTACTGTCCTCCAAATTGTGTGCCCCATGAGGTCATCATTGTATGTCGATCACTCAAATGTGTATTGAATGTGACACATTGGAACAATATTACATCTAGAGTCAATGTCTTCCTGTCAGGATTATTGGATAGGCCTTGAAATTGAGAGTGAAGAGATGAGCGTCAAGGAGGAGGTGAGACAGAGGGAGGGATTGAAGCGTGAGGCGGACTGTGCCCATTCCAAGAGCTCCAATGGGATGGTTTCATCAGAGAGAGCAGAGACCATCCTTGGAAGAGTGGGCTTTCTGGTCATGAACCACATGCAGAAAATCCCATTTTTGAAGATGAAGGAAAAAGAGAAAAATAAGAAACTGCATAAGAAGTTGAAAGATGACGAGAAAGAGAGAAAGGAGAAGAAAAACAAGGAGGAGAACAAAAAGAGGGAGAAGAAAGAGATGAATGAGAGAGAGAAAGAGCAGAAGAAAGTCATGAAGGCTGAGAAAAAGAGGGAGAAGTTAGAACAGAAAAAGAGAGAGAAGGAAAGAAAAGAGAAGGAAAAGGCAGAGAAAAAGAGGTTAGAGGGGCTGATGAAGATACATAATGACATGATGAAAGACAGGATTAAGAAAGAGAAGAAGTGTTCTGAGGAGCTGAAAAAGAGAGAGAAAGCTCAAGCTGAGTTCTTGGAGATGGAGAGAAAGATTCAAGAAAAGGAGGAGAAGAAGAGAGAAAAGAGGAGGAAAGAGGAGAGGAAGAGACTAGAGAAGAAGAAAAAGAGGGAGTCAGCTGGAGGGGGAACTGAGAGGGTGATAGAAGAGCAGGGAAAGGATGAAAGCTTGAAGATGGATGAGTAGACTGGGTATTAGAGAGAGAGCAGGGCGGGATACTGTATTTTTGCATGCAATGAAAAATGCAATAAAAAAATCTATAAAAAAGGTTTACTCTCTGTTTGATTTTTGTCAAGGCATACTGTATAACACAGTATAAACACACAATGTTTACATTTCACAAATCTGGGGAGTGTTGCACTGTTAAAATGTTGAATTCCAAATCTACCCGATGGAGCGGAGCTGTGCTGAGGAGGACGGAAAGGGAGGGGGAATAGATGGAGGGTAGAGCGGAGTTTGTTAGAGAGGAAATTATAGAGATGAATATGATAGAGAGGAATATGATAGAGAGGAATATGATAGAGGGGAATATAATAGAGAGGAATATGATAGAGAGGAATATGATAGAGAGGAATATGATAGAGAGGAATATGATAGAGAGGAATATGATAGAGTGGAATACGATAGAGAGGAATATGATAGAGAGGAATATGATAGAGGGGAATATGATAGAGAGGAATATGATAGAGAGAAATATGATAGAGATGAATATGATAGAGAGGAAGATGATAGAGGGAATATGCTAGAGAGGAATATGATAGAGATGAATATGATAGAGAGGAAGATGATATTTTATTTCATTCAACATTTATTTAACTCGGCAAGTCAGTTAAGAACGAATTTTGATTTACAATGACGGCCTACCAAAAGGTAAAAGGCCTTCTGCCGGGATGGGGGCTTGGATTAAAAATATAAATATAGGACAAAACACACATCACAACATGAGTGACAACACAACACTACATAATGATAGACCCAACACGACAACATAGCACGGCAGCAACACATGACAACACAACATGGTTGCAACAGAACCTGACAACAACATGGAGGCAACACAACATGTTAGCAGAACAAAACAGGGCACAAACATTGTAAGGCACAGAAAACAGCAAAAAACACAAGAAGGTAGGGACAACAATACATCACTCAAAGCAGCCATAGAGGGAATATGATAGAGGCACATGATAGAGGGGAATATGACTAAGGGAGTATGAAATAGAGGAATATGATAGATGGATTCAATCGAGAGGTATTTGACAGAGGAATATGATATAGAGGAATGTAATAAGAGGGGAATATGATAGAGGGAATATGAAATAGAGGATTTTGATATAGAGGAATGTAATAAGAGGGGAATATGATATAGAGTCATACGATAGAGGGGAATATGACTAAGGGAGTATGAAATAGAGGAATATGATAGATGGATACAATAGAGACGTATATGACAGAGGAATATGATATAGAGGATTGTAATAAGATAGAGGGAATATGATAGAGGGGAAAATTAGTCATACGATAGAGTCATACGATAGAGGGAATATGATAGAGTGGAATATGACAGAGGAAATATGATAGAGGGAATATGATAGAGAGGAATATGATAGAGGGGAATATGATAGAGTGAATATGATAGAGGGGAATATGATAGAGGGAAAACGATAGAGGAGAATATTATAGAGGGAATATGATAAGAGGGGAATATAATCAAATGGAATATGATAGAGAGAAATATTATAAAGGGGAATGTGATAGAGGGGAATATGATAGAGAGGAAACTGATAGAGAGAAATATGATAGAGGGTAATATGATATATAATAAATATGATAGAGGGTAATATGATATTTAAGGAATATGATAGACAGGAATATGATAGAGATTGAAATGATAGAGGGAATATGTGTCATTCCAGCTACCTATCTTCCCCCCCCTGTCTGTCGAGGGCGCCAAGCTCCCCAGCATTGATCGCTTCTGCCATCATCATTACTCACACCTGCCTTCCCCCATCTTGCGGGTCAGCGATTATTGTTATCACCTGGACTCAATCACCTCTATCATTACCTTCCCCATATCTGTCGGGTTCCACTCTCTGTACCCTGCTTCTGTATTGATTGTCATATGTCCTTGTTTACCAGTGTGCTGATACTGTTCCTGTCTTGTTCTATGTCTGTTCACAATTAAATGTTTAACTCCCAGTACCTGCTTCTCATCTCCGGCGTCGGTCCTTAAATTATGATAGAGATGAACATGACAGAGGGGAATATGATAGAGATGAACATGACAGAGGGGAATATGATAGAGATGAACATGACAGAGGGGAATATGATAGAGATGAACATGACAGAGGGGAATATGATAGAGATGAACATGACAGAGGGGAATATGATAGAGATGAACATGACAGAGGGGAATATGATAGAGATGAACATGACAGAATATGGGAGATATGACAGAGGGGAATAGAGATGAACATGACAGAGGGGAATATGATAGAGATGAACATGACAGAGGGGAATATGATAGAGATGAACATGACAGAGGGGAATATGATAGAGATGAACATGACAGAGGGGAATATGATAGAGATGAACATGACAGAGGGGAATATGATAGAGATGAACATGACAGAGGGGAATATGATAGAGATGAACACGACAGAGGGGAATATGATAGAGATGATTATGATAGAGATGAACATGACAGAGGGGAATATGATAGAGATGATTATGATAGAGATGAACATGACAGAGGGGAATATGATAGAGATGATTATGATAGAGATGAACATGACAGAGGGGAATATGATAGAGATGATTATGATAGAGATGAACATGATAGAGAGGGATACTATAAAAAATAAAGGGAACACTAAAATAACACATCCTAGATATGAATGAATGAAATATTCTTATTAAATACTTTTTTCTTTACATAGTTGAATGTGCTGACAACAAATTCACACAAATATTATCACTGGAAATCAAATTCATCAACCCATGGAGGTCTGGATTTGGAGTCACACTCAAAATTAAAGTGGAAAACCACACTACAGGCTGATCCAGCTTTGATGTAATGTCCTTAAAACAAGTCAAAATGAGGCTCAGTAGTGTGTGTGACCTCCACGTGCCTGTATGACCTCCCTACAATGCCTGGGCATGCTCCTGATGAGGTGGCGGATGGTCTCCTGAGGGATCTCCTCCCAGACCTGGACTAAAGCATCCGCCAACTCCTGGACAGTCTGTGGTGCAACGTGGTGTTGATGGAGCGAGACATGATGTCCCAGATGTGCTCAATTGGATTCAGGTCTGGGGAACGGGCGGGCCAGTCCATAGCATCAATGCCTTCCTCTAGCAGGAACTGCTGACACACTCCAGCCACATGAGGTCTAGCATTGTCTTGCATTAGGAGGAACCCAGGACCAACCGCACCAGCATATGGTCTCACAAGGGGTCTGAGGATCTCATCTCGGTACCTAATGGCAGTCAGGCTACCTCTGGCGAGCACATGGAGGGCTGTGCGGCCCCCCAAAGAAATGCCACCCCACACCATGACTGACCCACCGCCAAACCGGTCATGCTGGAGGATGTTGCAGGCAGCAGAACGTTCTCCACAGCGTCTCCAGGCTCTGTCACATGTGCTCAGTGTGAACCTGCTTTCATCTGTGAAGAGCACAGGGCGCCAGTGGCGAATTTGCCAATCTTGGTGTTCTCTGGCAAATGCCAAACGTCCTGCATGGTATTGGGCTGTAAGCACAACCCCGACCTGTGGACGTCGGGCCTTCATACCACCCTCATGGAGTCTGTTTCTGACCGTTTGAGCAGACACATACACATTTGTGGCCTGCTGGAGGTCATTTTGCAGGGCTCTGGCAGTGCTCCTCCTGCTCCTCCTTGCACAAAGGCGGAGGTAGCGGTCCTGCTGCTGGGTTGTTGCCCTCCTATGGCCTCCTCCACGTCTCCTGATGTACTGGCCTGTGTCCTGGTAGCGCCTCCATGCTCTGGACACTACGCTGACAGACACAGCAAACCTTCTTGCAGCTCGCATTGAGGGGAATATGACAGAAGAAATATAATAGAGCGGAATATGATAGAGAGGAATATGATAGAAGGAATATGATAGAGAGAAATATGATGGAAGGGAATATGATAGAGGGTAATATAATTCCCAGAATATGATGGAAGGGAATATGATAGAGGGAATATGATAGAGGGGAATATGATAGAAGGAATATGATAGAGGGAATATGATAGAGGGGAATATGATGGAAGGGAATATGATAGAGGGGAATATGATAGAGGGAATATGATAGAAGGGTATATGATAGAGGGAATATGATAGAAGGGTATATGATAGAGGGAATATGATGGAAGGGAATATGATAGAGGGGAATATGATAGAGGGAATATGATAAGTGACGATTTTAGTTTGTATACCTTGGTGGGGCAAAGAAAAGAAAAAATGTTGGATGCATGCCAACAAAACCACTACACAATACAACACTAAACAATACATGAATTGCACTATAACGGTGAAAGATGGTGCCCACATACTGTTAGAGCCTACATAAAGCTGTCCCAACAGCAGAGTCCCAACATCAGTACCACTGCTGCACCTGGCTATCAGCAAAGCCTTGTCTGGCAGCGAAACAGTTCATTCAGCCTCATTTACTGCCTTTATAAAAACATAGGTGATATGGCTGACTTGCTTGAACAAATGTGGTTTCTACTGACAATTGAGATGTACAAACTTTGGCATAAGGGGATGACAAGCGGATAAGAGGCAATCCGTAATTTCGATTAAGACAATGAGCTAGCTAGGACGGACGTGGTCAATATAACTATTTGTTCAGCACTTTTGAAATGTACAGCAACAGAATTCAGAACATGGGCCATTCTTACAGTGTATACCAAGTCAGAACTGTAGGATAAATAAAGGATAAATAAAGGGGCTATATAAGCAGACAATGAAAGCTCTTACAATATTCAATGATTACATTTCTCAAAAACAGGCTTACTACACAACATAAACGTAGTATTATTTTCTAATCTACATTCTACATATCTCCCTGGCATATTACATCATTTATGCAGCAGCATATAATACATTTTGGACTCACCTTGTGGTGTTGTGCTCACTTGAACAGGAAGGTGGTGCGGCTGTCCATCGTGGTAAAATGTTGTCATCAAACTTTGTTATCAAAGTCTGGCATCCTCTGGATTCATGGTGCCTTCAGGAAAACTGTAAACTCAAAAGAAAGAAAAAAGGTTGAATCATAATGACGTCAGTGATATTCAGGTTGTAGCTCTAGAAAGAGGTCCGAATTCCAGATTTACAATTCCAAGTTGGATGAAAGTTTTTTCCCAGTCGTAGCTCGTTTTCTCTGATTTCCCAGTTGTCTCCAACTCACTAAAGTCAGATTTTGCAGTTGTTTTAAGCGTGGCATAAATCCTGCTTCATTGACAGCATGGCCAATATTGAATGTTTATCATTTTAAACTAGGAAAAGAGACCCTTAATTTTGTCCAATGGCCGATGAGCACCGATACGTTTTATCTATAATTTCTCTTAATTATTTCTCTTCATATGACAACGATTTAAAAACATGTGCCAGTAGATTGTCAACTTGATTTATGATGATGACTGCTAGCTAAGATTTTGTCCAATCAGTCCAATCAAAGCTACTGTAGATATAACGTGACTTTACGTCATTTTATCTGTGGCCAGTGACCTTGAGCCTCCTTGGATGGGCACTTCTAATGTAACTCTATGACAGCACCCAAGGGGCTTGCATTTTTTAGCTCTACCCTTAGACTTGGCGGTGACGCAGTGTACCCATGAGTGACAGAACACTAAGCCAATCACAGCGCAACGCTCCGTATTTTCTGCTAGTTTGCCCCACCACCACAGAAAGCACTGAGCTAGGCTGAAACACCTGCCTTACACAAGAAAACAAAAAAGAGACCATGTTTGTACAAGGCTTTATTAACTCAATTATACATGTTTTCACATTGTTTGCAAACTGATATGTGACACGTATTAATGTCAAAATAAAATGCAAAAACAGGCAACCCCCCACTTCCCCCCAAAATAATGTATTTTATTTTTTGCAAAAATGTGGGACACAAAACAGGGTCGCCACTGGTCACACCAGATACTGACTAGTTTTCTGATCCACGCCCCTACCTTTTTTAAAAGGTATCTGTGACCAACAGTCATGTGAAATCCATAGATTGGGGCCTCATCAATTGACTGATTTCCTTATATAACTGTAACTCAGTAAAATCTTAGAAATTGTTGCATGTTGCGTTTCTATTTTTGTTCAGTATACAATCAAGCCGTTAAAACCCGTATATAACCCAACTCTTGTTTTGCATTGTTAATGTTGATGATAATCTAATTTCACTTCTCGGTGGATTAATAATCTGGAGACAGTCGGCAGGTACGGCTCATGGTTTTACAACGTCCAGGAGCTAAATGCATTATTACCGCCAATTTAGCCCAATTCACATTTCTAATTGACCACCCTGACATACCAAGCTAGAACGGGCCCTGCGTTTCAACCGATAGCCAATGTAGGCTAATCTGAATTTTTCGAGTGGGTCAAACTCCTTTTAGCCTTGCTGTGGCCACTCTGGTTTGGCTGTCCTCGGCATAACCAAGTGTTCACATATCGTTCATACACGTAGCCTATAGTTCTTCATCATTTTTGCCACAGGCAGAGAGAAGACACGGAAGAAACAACCATTTTCCTTCCTCCCGGCTGCTATACATATTTATTTGGTTTGTCATTTTATCGTTTTTCATGGAATTTTAGACTTTATTTTAGAATTTATCAGAATACATTTTCCAGAAATAGTTTTACCAGTTTCTTGTATCCTCAGATTGGAAAAAAGTGAGTGAGACCCTCTCCTCCGCGCTCAGGCACCACGACACCCCTGCACTATGTTTCCTTACCTTAAGTGTCCACAGCAGCACAGGCAATAATATATAAATACATCATTTGAACAACATACTCGGTTGGGGTAGATGTTCACATTGAAATTAGACTAACTAATTATGGTATTGGGTATGCGATGAAGTTTCGAAATTTAACATAGTATAAAACTTAATATTTTCGCATACTCAAAATGCTTACTATTTAAAACGCAAGTACGGTATTCGGACCAGTATTTCAAGATGATGGCCGACGGGATACTGCAAGCTGGTGGAGCAACTAAATTATCTTTATAAGTTATTCTGTGTGCGATTTTAAAACAATCGGTTCAGGGACATAACGTTGCATCTTGTGTAATAGAAGCAATTGTTGGTACCATGTTAATCTTCTTTTTTTTTTTTTTTTTTTTTTTAAATGTGCACGAATATTGAACATTTCCCCATTCACTATAATGGGGATCCTGAGAGGATTCCTGTGAGTGGGCAGAGACTAATAGAGAGTGATGGAAATAATATGTGCTTCAGTAAGGTAGGTTTATTGGCATTCATACAGTTGCTATGGTTGTCAATTGTACTACAAAAATGGATCTAAAGTCTCAGAAAAGAGAGGTTGTGGTGGCAGCGGCAGATACATACTTGGGATTGCGAGGTTTTACTGCAGAACAGTTGCAGGGGGTGTTGAGTGGTAGTGTGCTGTCCTCCCAGGCCGTTGGTAGGGTAATACAACAACAACAAACATATTTTTTACTCTCCCCAAATTGTATAGGACCATATCACAAATAATTTAATGTAGGTAGGCCGTGAATGGCCTCAAACTCCAGTACAGTAGGTGGCGGTGTATGCATCTTAAATTGGATGCGATACACCAACACAATCCCGAAGAAGTGGCATTTTGACGTTTCAACATGCATGTGATTTGTATATCCGATCTAGTCGTTTAGATTCGTTTTCAATCGGTAGTTTAGCTTTCTGTGTGTGTCTTGTTCTTTCTAAACCTCATCACGCTGCATCTGGTGTGGAGAGAGGACTACCTAACCAGCCAGTGGGATAGATATGCAGTAGCAACAACAAGGATCGTGTGAAATGATGGGCTTTTTATTTTTGTTTCACTACGAATCAAATCTAACCAAAAGCTTAAATTGTTACAAGAAAAAATAGACAGCGGTTGTGTATAGAATAGCACAGCAGACTTCGTTTGCAGCTTGTGGTTTTACCCACACCCCCTCTGATCAGATACAAAACGCACATCAGGGAAAATGGCGGACTTTGAGAAGGACGAAGGACTGCCCCAAACAATGCAGGAAAACCAAGATGACGAGGAGCCTCAATATACCGATGACGCTAAGCCAAGCAAGACGCAAGACGACGCAAGTTTGGAGGAAAGGGTAATTGAAGAGGTCAGAAGGTACAACAATTTGTACAACACCTCATTGAAAGACTATAAAGACTTTACCATGACCAACAACAGCTGGAAGGAGATAGCCAAAACTCTGAGAGTAGAAGAACAGATTTGCAGGACGAAATGGAAGAACTTGAGAGACCGATATGTTCGACTGAGGAGGAAAATGAAGGGGAAGAGTGGGGATGCAGCGTCAGAAATACAACCACAAATACTCACCACGCTGTCCTGGCTGTCTGGCTTCATTAAACACAAGGAGACGAAGGTAAAGACTACTACTGTCAATGAACCTTTTCTTGCCTAGATCACTAGCCTATGGTGATCTCTAGGCCTAATGACAAACAAAACATCATTATCATGTTGATACTGTTAGGTATTTCAAACGATTAGACCTAGCTACTACTGTACACATGTAAGTTATTTGTTTAGCTATTTATTGTATGCTATCTATTCTAATTTGGACTTAAATGTATTGAAAAGTAGACTATATTATTACAAAACAAATGTTTTAGAGAACAGAGACGGTAGGCCCACTAGTAATCATGCCATTTTAAATGTATTTCCAGGTAGAGGAGATGGACACCTCAGAAGACATGCAAGATGACAACCTGATCAAGCGGGACCACTTCCACAGTTCTAATAATGAGCAGCAAGATGGACATTTTGTAGTTCGGAGTAAAATACGAGCTAGAGCTCCCGGAAAGAGAACACCATCACATAGCAAAACAATACAGGAGAAGGAAGAGGAGCCCCTAGATACTGATGACTCTGATGATTGGATCGAGGGTTTCAGTCCTGGAGGAGAGAAGCCACACTACTGCTTTGACTGCAGTAAGAGCTATAGAAAAGTGAGGGATCTTATAAGACACCAGAGATCACATACTGGAGAGAAGCATCACCACTGCCCGGTTTGTGACAAAAGTTTTGCTCAATTAGATAAGCTTAAATTACACGCAAAAAGACATATGAAAGAGGAACATGTCACACGGCTCGAACAGGCAGGACTGAATGTAGACTGTGTGAACACACCGCAGAGAACAGCCAGCAGAGGCCAGCAGAAGAGTCAAATTCGAGCTAGTGCACCAGGGGGGGAAATGGTCCAGTCACAGCCAGGCAAAGACTCGCCTTGCAAAAGTTCTGTTAGAAAGAATCAACACGTAGAAAAAGGAAAACAACCCCAAACATCACAGGAGAATGAAGAGGATCCTGAAGATACTCCTGAAGACTGGACCGAGAGTTTCAGAACTGTAGAGAAGCCCTACGTCTGCTCCGACTGCGGTAAGAGCTTCAAACAAGAGAATCGTCTTATAAGACATCAGAGAACACATACAGGAGAGAAGCCTTACGACTGCCCTGACTGTGACAAAAGTTTTGCTCGATTAGATAATCTTAAATTACACCAAAAAACGCACATGAAGGAGGAACGCAATTTCCACTGCTCTGACTGTGTGAAAAGCTTTGTCCTATTGGAACAGCTTGAAAAACATCAGCTAACACACAAGAAAAGTTACAGCTGTTCAAAGTGTGAGGAAAGGTTTTCAGACCTGGTTGACTGGAAAGCACACTTTTTAGTACACAGAGAGATCCTCCACTGTCCTGACTGTGACAAGCAGTTCTTGTACAAGGGACTTTTTGAAAGACACAGGAGAACACATTTGAGAAAAATAGAAACATTTCTCTGCACAATATGTGGGAAGGAGTATCGCAACATCAAAATACACATGCGAGTACACACTGGAGAGACACCGTATCACTGCACTGAGTGCGGTAAGAGTTTTCCATACATAAAATCGTACCAAAGACACATACTAACACATACCTCTGGAGAAAGAGCAACCTATCCTTGTTTGGAATGTGGAAAGACATTTACTCGCAAAGATGGCATGGTGATGCATGTGAGGAGGGTTCATACTGGAGAGAGAAATCATCAGTGCAGATACTGTGGAAAAAGATTCTTTCGAAAAGAGAAACTTAAGGTACACATGCTAGTTCACACTGGAGAGAAACCATACCAATGCGCTGTCTGTGGGCAACGCTTCTCCCAAGATGGAGACAGAAAACACCACGAGAAGAGGCACTACTCTGGTGTCTCAGATATCCTCGATCTATAATGCAGAAGTGGGGTTGCAGGAAGTGGGAACCTACCTAATCATTGACAATCTAATAATCTGTTAGCTAAAATGTTCACAGATTATTAGGATTTACAAAACCCTATTGTTTTTCCTTCTGACCTCTTCAATGACCTTTTCCTCCAAACTTGCGTCATCTTGTGTAAGATTTACAAAACCCTATTGTAATGGGAATTTGAATGTTTGTGCTTTTCTTATAACTAATTTCTGTGTTCTATTCATGTGCTGTTCTATAAACCAATTTCTGTGTTCAACCAATTTCAAGTGGTTGACTCCTATCAGTAACTGCAATTTGGCAGTATACCCAGACATTGTTTTGAGAACAAACAAAATATATCTCAGTTTCAAGGTCTCAGTTTAGAGAGAAGCCTTGTGAGGTGTTAGTCTGTCACATGTTATGAACCAGTATTGGTCGGTCACATGAATGAAACAAAACAGTAATGATGAATTAATTATGCTAAATCATGCAAATATAACTTGTCTGTGTAGAGCCATATATAAGACAACTGCTGGGACTGCCCAAAAAGAGCTCCTGATTAACATGTGTACTATGGTGCATTGAGTTAGTTGGAACTTCTCCAGTGCGCTGACAAATGAACAATGATTAATTTAAGATTGACTTTGAGTGTTCTTGTGTAAGAATTTCCACAAATAATTAGTTCCACCTGAAATTGACCCTGAAAATATTACTATTATATATTTTCCCATTAAGCTTTTCAGCAATTAACAATGTGTGCAGTAATTTAGATTGGAGTCTGTGCCTCGCTAGCAGTAATAGATATGTGCATGCAGGCAGCCTGCTTGCTGGAGTGCATCGGTCAACTTTCCATACAGCAGTTGGGACAGAGCGCAGGTAGTCTGCACAACAATACAGCTGGAAAACAAAGACAGTTTCTCAAAATGTACACAAAAAACTACGAAAATATTTGACTGCTGTGGTAGTCCATGTTCTCCTGCAATCTTGTTTTACATTTGTAAGTAAAGCAGTGGCATGTTTGGGAGAAGAACATCAAGGAAAGATGTTCTAAACAGATATCAAAATGGATTATGGTCATTGCAGTTATTTACCACGTTTGAGTTAAACTAGGTTGAATATTTTTTTTATAAAAACTCTGGGTCCCAACTCTGTGGCAGGGTAGCCTAGTGGTTAGAGTATTGGACTAGTACCTGAAAGGTTGAAAGTTCAAATCTTCGAGCTGAACAAGGCAGTTAACCCACTGTTCCTAGGCGTCATTGAAAATAAGAATTTGTTCTTAACTGACTTGCCTAGTTAAATAAAGGTACAAAAAAAAATGGATCCTGACTTGATTTCTGACTTGAATGATTAGAGAAACAGTGCGTTAGGCTCACATACACAAAACAAACGAAATGCAATTCAAGTAATTGAAGCGTCGTCGGTTAATTAGTTGTTTAATAACAATAACAACCCTTTTTTCTAAGAATGCTGATAATCAGCTGTGGTCAGGTGGTCATTACCAGGTTATGATGAGGTCTTAACTATGACCAGTAGGCTGCATAATATAGCACATAATATAGTGGTCAGAATAATGATCAGCTGGTAAGATAGGTCACTATTATCACCAACTGGTGGTCGTAAAAAAAACGTACTTTTCAACCAGTTTGCGACCAGAATAAAACTTCCTAAAAATACGTATTTTCAACCAGGTTTACCCACTGGGGTCGTTCTCCCCAGTTGTCTTTTCTCCACACCTTTTGGGGTTGCCACTAGTTACCACAGCCACAAAGTCAAAAGTGTCGAGTAAAAAAATCAGATCTAATTTTTTAAAACATTTTTTAAAAACGGTTAAGGTTAGGTTTAAAATCAGATTTTAAAAATATAAATGTTTTAGGGTTTAGACATTTCTACTTTGTGGCTGTGGTAACTAGTGATGACCCACTTATTGGCCCTTTGGACTTTCCATACTTGGCATTGAGAAGTAAAGTGAAACGTCTGCCTGCATTTTACGACATTTCGCCGTGCATGTGATTTGCATATCGGATCATGTAAAATTCCAACTCTAAAGTGCCAATGATTGCAGAAAATAGTCAGCTAGAGTCGTTATCAATCGGTAGTTTTTGTTGCTGTGTTTATCTTGTTCTTTCTAAACCTGACCACACTGCGCCTGGTGTGGAGAGAGGAATAGCATACCGTAGAAAGTAGAATAGATATGCAGTAGCAACAACAAGCCTTGGCTCGTGTGAGATGATGGGATTTTTATTTTCTTTGAATCAAATCTAACCAAAACCTTCAATTGCTACCTGCAAAAGCAGACAAAAATGTTATTTATAGAATAGCACACCAGACTTCGTTGGTTTGCAGCCTCTGGTTTTACCCACACCCTTTCTGTTCGGATATATAACACATCAGAGAAAATGGCGGAACTTGAGAAGGAAGGACTGAACCAAACAATGCAGGAGAACCAAGATGAAGATGAGCCCCATTATACTGATGACGCTAAGACAAGCAAGATGCAAGACGACGCAAGTTTCGAGGAAAAGCTAATTGGAGAGGTCAGAAGGTACAACAATTTGTACAACACCTCATTGAAAGACTATAAAGACTTCACAATAACCAGCAACAGCTGGAAGGAGATAGCCCAAACTCTGAGAGTAGAAGAACAGATTTGCAGGACGAAATGGAAGAAATTGAGAGACAGATATGTCAGACTGAGGAGGAAAATTAAGGGGAAGAGTGGGGATGCAGCATCAGGAATACAAACACAAATACTCACCACGCTGTCCTGGCTGTCTGGCTTCATTAAACACAAGGAGACGAAGTCAGACTATCCACAGGTAAAGATACTACTTCTACTGTCAATTAACCTTCTCTAACCCAGATCACTACCCAGTGGGCAAAACCTGGTTTTGACAAACGTGTTTTTTTTTGTTATGACTTTTTACTGACCAGGGTATGATGTATTTTACTGACCACCATATGACCAGTTGGTCATAATTATGGCCACTATATTATGTACTGGTCATAGACCATCAACCTGGTAATGACCACTTGACTACAGTTTATTACATACTGTAAAAAGTATTTCAGTGGAGTAAGTTGGATAGTGAAAGTTTGATTATTCATTATATTTCTATTTGTTTCCATAGGCACCAATGAAAGTTTAATTCTGCAAAATATTCTTACATTTAAAATAGATAAATAAATTGATATTTTTTTTATATATTTTTTTTGCATATCTGCATACAGTAATTGTTTCATAATTCTGCTACAGACTAATATCTATCCTACCCTGCCTTCCAAGGTCTTAGAAAGCCAAGTTAACAAACAGATTACCAACCATTTAGAATCCCACCGTACCTTCTCCGCTATGCAATCTGGTTCCAGAGCTGGTCATGGGTGCACCTCAGCCACGCTCAAGGTCCTAAACGATATCATAACCGCCATCGATAAGAGACATTACTGTGCAGCCGTATTCATTGACCTGGCCAAGGCTTTCGACTCTGTCAATCACCACATTCTTATTGGCAGATTCAACAGCCTTGGTTTCTCAAATGATTGCCTCGCCTGGTTTACCAACTACTTCTCTGATAGAGTTCAGTGTGTCAAATCGGAGGACCTGTTGTCCGGACCTCTGGCAGTCTCTATGGGGGTGCCACAGGGTTCAATTCTCGGGCCGACTCTCTTTTCTGTATTCATCAATGATGTCCCTCTCGCTGCTGGTGAGTCTCTGATTCACCTCTACGCAGACTAGAGGTCGACCGATTAATCGGAATGGCCGATTTAATTAGGGCCGATTTCAAGTTTTCATAACAATCGGAAAACGGTATTTTTGGATGCCGATTTTTATGATAAAAAATATATATATATTTTTTTACACCTTTATTTAACTAGGCAAGTCAGACACATTCTTATTTTCAAATAAATTCATTAAAAATCCTACAATGTGATTTTCTGGAATTTTTTTCTCATTTTGTCTGTCATAGTTGAAGTGTACCTATGATGAAATGCAGGCCTCTCATCTTTTTAAGTGGGAGAACTTGCACAATTGGTGGCTGACTAAATACTTTTTTGCCCCACTGTATCTCACTGGTCACCCCCAAAGCCAATTCTTCCTTCGGCCGCCTTTCCTTCCAGTTCTCTGCTGCTAATGACTGGAACAAACTGCAAAAATCACTGAAGCTGGAGACTCCTATCTCCCTCACTAGCTTTAAGCACCAGCTGTCAGAGCAGATCACAGATCACTGCACCTGTACATAGCCCATCTGTAAATAGCCCTTCCAACTACCTCATCCCCATACTGTATTTATTCATTTCTTGCTCCTTGGCACCCCAGTATCTCTACTTGCACATTCAGCTTCTGCACATCTACCATTCCAGTATTTAATTGCTATATTGTAATTACTTCACCACCATGGCCTATTTATTGCCTTTACCTCCCTTATCTTACCTCATTTGCACTCACTGTATATACTTTTCTTTTCTTTTATTGTATTTTTGACTGCATGTTTGTTTATTTCATGTGTTATTCTGTTATGTGTCGAACTGCTGTGCTTTATCTTGGCCAGGTCGCAGTTGTAAATGAGAACTTGTTCTGAACTAGCCTACCTGGTTAAATAAATGTTAAATAAATTCAAAAAAATTAATTAAAAATAATTCACCCACAAACATGCATAGAAGGACTGGGACACAGGTTATATAAAGGCCCGTTGTTTTATTTTATTAATGATTAATAAGAGTGGTGTTAAGGGGTAGGATCCTCAAGGACCTCTGAGCACAGAAGGCGATCTGGAGCGTAGTGACCTTGAAAAGTGGTGTGATGTCTCAGATCTGTAGTGAAGAAAATCAGCACATTACAACTTTATCATTTTGAGATTTTAAAATAACTAGAAAAGTACCTTCCTGAATAAACTTTGTAGACTCGGCTGGCTAAAACTATTTCCATGGTACTAAACTCAGGAAAAAAAAGAAACGTCCTCTCACTGTCAACTGTGCTTATTTTCAGCAAATTTAACATGTGTAAAATTAGAGGTTGACCGATTTTATAATTTTTCAACGGCGATACGATACCAAATTTATTGGAGGACCAAAAAAATGCCAATTAATCTGCCGATTTGTGTGTGTATATACAGTGGGGAGAACAAGTATTTGATACACTGCCGATTTTGCAGGTTTTCCTACTTACAAAGCTTGTAGAGGTCTGTAATTGTTATCATAGGTACACTTCAACTGTCAGAGACGGAATCTAAAACAAAAATCCAGAAAATCACATTATGATTTTTAAGTAATTAATTTTCATTTTATTGCACAACATAAGTATTTGATCACCTTCCAACCAGTAAGAGTTCCGACTCTCACAGACCTGTTAGTTTTTCTTTAAGAAGCCCTCCTGTTCTCCACTCATTACCTGTATTAACTGCACCTGTTTGAACTCATTACCTGTATGAAAGACACCTGTCCACACACTCAATCAAACAGACTCCAAGCTCTCCACAATGGCTAAGACCAGAGAGCTGTGTAAGGACATCAGGGATAAAATTGTAGACCTGCACAAGGCTGGGATGGGCTACAGGACAATAGGCAAACAGCTTGGTGAGAAGGCAACAACTGTTGGCGCAATTATTAGAAAATGGAAGAAGTTCAAGATGACGGTCGGTCTGGGGTCTGGGGCTCCATGCAAGATCTCACCTCGTGGGGCATCAATGATCAATTTCATCAAGGATCTCATCAGTCTGAAACATTTTAAGAAAGAGGATATCAAAATTAGACAGTAGTTGGATAATAAATGTTTAACTCATCTCTAAAGGGTAAAGTTGTGTTTAAGCCTCCTTATAATATTCAAACAACTTTTTCTAAACACACCACTCCATAATCCTGAGGACCTTGTCCCGGACAGAGGTTCCCCCAATTGAGGACAGCTTGGCAGTCTTAATTAGTTTTGCATTTACCTTTTCTTTTTTTCATGTGTAAAGGGTCACAAACAAGTCACAAGGTCCGAGTCCCCAAAAACATCCTATACGTGCAATGACTTGTTCAACAAAATCTTTGTCTATTTATTGAGGCTACCTGACAGCCCTTTTCATTATTTTGTCAACAACACATTTTGATGACGTAATTGTCAAAAATAACATCACATGGACTATGTACCAGTCTTAAGGGGCATGAAATCAGCATGGCAGGTTGACGTGCTCAATGTACATTTATTTACAGGTGAAAGCGCCATATCATACAAAATATACAAGTAGATTTCCCAAAAGAAATAGCCGCAGGCAGGTTAAGATTGATACAATCTGAACGGACACAGGTAGAGAGCAAGACTGCACAGCCTCCCCTTGAGAAACCAAATAGAATCTTTCTAACAAGCTCAGAGGTACATACAGTGCATTCGGAAAGTATTCAGACCCCTTACCTTTTTCCACATTTTCTTACGTCACAGCTTTATTCTAAAATGGATTAAATCGTTTTTCCCCCTCATCAATCTACACACAATACCCCATAATGACAAAGCAAAAACAGTTCATTTGTATTAACTGATATCACATTTACATAAATATTCAGACCCTTTACTCAGTACTTTGTTGCGCCTTTGGGAGCGATTACAGCCTCGAGTCTTCTTGGGTATGACGCTACAAGCTTGGCATACTTGCATTTGGGGAGATTCTCCCATTCTTCTTTGCAGATCCTCTCAAGCTCTGTCCGGTTGGATGGGGAGCGTCGCTGCACAGCCATTTTCAGGTCTCCAGAGATGTCCGATCCTGCTGGGCCACTCAAGGACATTCAGAGACTTGTCCCGAAACCACCCCGCGTTCTCTTGGCTGTGTGCTTAGGGTCATTGTCCTGTTGGAAGGTGAACCTTCGCCCCAGTCTGAGGTCCTGAGTGCTCTGGAGCAGGTTTTCATCAAGGATCTCTCTGTACTTTGCTCCTTTCATCTTTCCCTCGATCCTGAATAGTCTCCCATTCCCTGCCCCAGAAAAACATCCCCACAGCATGAGGCTGCCACCACCATGCTTCACCGTAGGAATGATGTCAGGTTTCCTCCAGATGTGACTCTTGTCATTCAGCTCAAATTGTTCAATCTTTGTTTCATCAGACCAGAGAATCTTGTTTTTCATGGTCTGAAAGTTCTTTGGGGTCCATGTGCCTTTTACTGAGGAGTGGCTTCCATCTGGCCACTCTACCATAAAGGCCTGATTAGTGGAGTGCTGCAGAGTTGCTTGTCCATCTGGAAGGTTCTCTCATCTCCACAGAGGAACTCTGAAGCTCCGTCAGAGTGACAATCGGGTTCTTGGCCACCTCCCTGACCAAGGCCCTTCTACCCCACGATTGCCCAGCCAGCTCTAGGAAGAGTCTTGGTGGTTCTGAACTTCTTCCATTTAAGAATGATGGAGGCCACTGTGTTCTTGGGGACCTTCAATCCTGCATACATTTTTTTGGTACCCTTCTCCCGATCTGTGCCTCAACAAAATCCTGTCTCGGAGCTCAACGTACAATTCCTTCAACCTCATGGTTTGGTTTTTGCCCTGACATGCACTGTCAACTGTGGGACCTTATATAGACAGGTGTGTGTCTTTCCAAATCATGTCCAATCAATTGAATTTACCCCAGGTGGTCTCCAAGTTGTAGAAACACCTCAAGGGGGATCATTGCAAACAAGATGCACCTGAGCTCAATTTTGAGTCTCATAGCAAAGGGTCTGAATACTGTTTTATTTTATAAATTTGCAAACATTTCTAAAAATCTGTTTTTCGCTTTGTCATTATGGGCCATTGTGTGTAGATTGAATAAGGCTGTAATGTGGAAACCGTCTAAGGGTCTGAATACTTTCTGAATGCACTGTATATGCACTTCCCAGCAAACATGACCCCATTCGGTGGGCACGGGCTAGCCCACACAAAGCCCACCCGACACAGGCTAGCCCACAACAAGCCCAACTCTGACTAGCCCACACTAATCCCACAACAGCCCGACGTGGGCCGAGTCGGGCTTGGTGCGGGCCGGCCCACTCCACTGCCAAAAGGGGCTGGCCCACACCAAACCCAGCATGGGCTAAAGGCGTCTGCCTGCTTCTTGGACGATACAGATCGGTGGAGTCTATTATTTTGTGATGTTTTTGTTAGTTTTTGACTTCAGTGAGGTTTTTTTCGTCTGGGCCACACAATTTTTTCTAGAGGCAAGCTGAAGTTCGGAGCCGATGTCGACGCCCTTTTGTCTGGGATTGATCAACTGTAGGGATTCATAAATAAAGTCTTTGTCATTCAATGAGAGACGACTCGTTTTCATTAGCATTTTTTCATTGAAAAATACTGCACCAAATATCTTAAATGTAAAATTGTGCGACTAAGATCTCTTTGGCAAAAATGTCAAAATTAATGACAGATTTTTTTGAGTTATCTTAGATTAATTTGGACTATTTTGAGGTCTCTCAAAATGGACAAACAGTACTATTGCTGCTTTTTTCTTGTTTTTCAAGCAAAGGTCTTTTATGGGAGTATGCACACTGGTTCAGTTCGACTAGTCGAGTCCGGCTAGGTGCCAGTCGAACTGTAGCATGCTGAAGCCTTGGCCCACACCAAGCCCAGCTAGAGGCGGGGGCTCATTCTAATATTTGGGGGCATGGTTTGCACAACTGTTACTGAGGGTCGTTCCAGTTGAAATATTATGTTGTGTGATACCCAATTTTTGGATCTTGTACACTGCAAATTATGACGTTTTTAAAAATACTTAAATAAGTGCTTGTGACACATCTGAAACCTAACAGTTTCTCACTTTAAAAATATATGTAAGATAGTAACAACATGGTTGTCTTTCTGATGCAATGTATCATATTCCCTAAAAACCTAAGGCTTTTATGCATTTAATTCAATTGTAATAAATACATTCCTATAAAGAAAAACCCCTGAATGAGTAGGTGTCCAAACTTTCTACTGGTACTGTGTGTATATATATTTTATAACAAAACAGGTGGGGTTCACAACGGAAGCATGGAAATGGTGCACATAGAACATATCTACCTCTTCTTAGACTTGCTTTGAATGAGAGTGACATGTCAACTCACATTTCTATGTGAATTTGGTTGGGTCGACCAAAAAGTTACATATTGCAGCTTTAACAAAAAATATAAATGCAAGCTTCATAAGTAAATAATACATTTCAAGCAATTTTGACATACCATGCTAGTAGGCCTAACTGTTGCTTGATGCCCCATTGCTTGCAAAGTAAACGGTTAATATTCTTGATCACTGAACCATTTTTGGAGCTGCATATTTATTTGTTATGGCAATCCTCTCTTCCTACAAATTGACGTTTGCACTGCACCCAATCCAATAGCTGTACAGCAAATCAGCAATCTGTTCGCTAGCTCACTGGACCTGTGCTGGGTTTTCTGGTCCAATCAGAGGACAGAGTGTGTTTCAATAGCCAATCTGTTGCACATTTTGTTGCTAGGGTAATCCACCGAGACTCTGCCACAAAATTTGTTACAAAACCTGGCCAGATAATTTCAAGTCAAAGTCCCAGGTCTTGAGGCTCCAAGTCAAGTCTGGAGTGATTTTATATCAAGTCGAGTCTCAAGTCATGTCACTAGAGTCCACAACTCTGGCTATTACAAACCTAGCTCTTACCAAGCTGATTAGTAGGAATCATTAGACATTGAAGGTCAGAGTATCAAATAGAGGGGTGGTTCTGTTTTCTCCTCTTGCTGGGATGTGGCTGAAAAGGTCACTGGTAACCGAGTGGGTAGCCATGCACTGTTGGAGAGGCCATGCATCAGGTCATTGACATGTTTCAGGAATTGTAAAGACTGAGACGAATCATGATGCACTATTACATAAGGTATTCACTAATTTAGACATAGCCTAGCATGTACATGGATTATGTTGCCCCTCAGCAATCTGGCAGTCAGGCAGACCGAGAGTGAGAGCAAAACATATCTACATTTCTTAGTCAGCAGGCTTGATAAATTCTCTTCTCCTTCCCATGGTTCTTTCCTCCATTATTCTATCCAAGCTAGCAGACTCCTGCAAAAACAGAGAATCAATAATTACTAAGGGCATTTGAGGTAACATAAGAATGAGTGTTGAGGGGGAGCAGGCATAGGCTTATTGTATTGTCAAATACAAAATACACAAGGATCCCTGATGAATCAAGAAACACTTAACTTCCATATTGGGGGGGTACACATTTCAAGAACTAGGCGAGCTCACTGTCACACACAATCAATGTTTCTTATGTGTATTAATCAACCATCTCGCTCTCTCTCTCACACACACACACAGCTAGCATGACACAATGTTGACATGATGACAATATTTTCTATAAGTTATTGTGATCATCTCTAGACCAGACCTGACTGCCCTTAACCAGCACAAAAACATCCTGTGGCGTTGTGCATTCGCACCGAACAGCCTCAGTGATATGCAACTTTACACGGAAGTTAGAAACCAATATACACATGCAGTTAGAAAAGCCAAGGCTTCTTCAAGCAGAAATTTGCTTCCTGCAACAAAACCCCCAAAAAGTTCTGGGACACTGTAAAGTCCATGGAGAATAAGAACACCTCCCAGCTGCCCACTGCACTGAAGATAGGAAAGTCTGTCACCACCGATAAATTCACTATAATTGAGAATGTCAATAAGCATTTTTCTATGGCTGGCCATGCTTTCCACTTGGCTACCCCTACCCCGGTCAACAGCACTGCACCCCCCCACAGCAACTCGCCCAAGCCTTCCCCATTTCTACTTCTCCCAAATCCAGTCAGCTGATGTTCTGAAAGAACTGCCAAATCTGGACCCCTACAAATCAGCCGGGCTAGACAATCTGGACCCTCTCTTTCTAAAATGATCTGCCAAAATTGTTGCAACCCCTATTACTAGCCTGTTCAACCTCTCTTTTGTGTCGTCTGAGATTCCCAAAGATTGGAAAGCAGCTGCGGTCATCCCCCTCTTCAAAGGGGGGGACACTCTAGACTCAAACTGATACAGACCTATATCTATCCTACCCTGCCTTTCTAAGGTCTTCGAAAGACAAGTCAACAAACCGATTACCGACCATTTCTATTCCCACCGCACCTTCTCCGCTATGCAATCTGGTTTCAGAGCTGGTCATGGGTGCACCTCAGCCACCCTCAAGGTCCTAAACGATATCTTAACCGCCATCGATAAGAAACAATACTGTGCAGTCCACAGGGTTAAATTCTTGGGCCATGTCTCTTCTCTGTATACATCAATGATGTCGCTCTTGCTGCTGGTGAGTCTCTGATCCACCTCTACGCAGATGACACCATTCTGTATACTTCTGGCCCTTCTTTGGGCACTGTGTTAACAACCCTCCAGACGAGCTTCAATGCCATACAACTCTCCTTCCGTGGCCTCCAACTGCTCTTAAATACAAGTAAAACTAAATGCATGCTCTTCAACCGATCGCTGCCTGCACGTGCCCGCCCGTCCAGCATCACTACTCTGGACGGTTCTGACTTAGAATATGTGGACAACTACAAATAGCAAGGTGTCTGGTTAGACTGTAAACTCACCTTCCAGACTCACATCAAACATCTCCAATCCAAAGTTAAATCTAGAATTGGCTTCCTATTTCGCAACAAATCATCCTTCAAATCAAATCAAATTTTTATTTGTCACATACACATGGTTAGCAGATGTTAATGCGAGTGTAGCGAAATGCTTGTGCTTCTAGTTCCGACAATGCAGTGATAACCAACAAGTAATCTAACTAACAATTCCAAAACTACTGTCTTATACACAGTGTAAGGGGATAAGGAATATGTACATAAGGATATATGAATGAGTGATGGTACAGAGCAGCATACAGTAGATGGTATCGAGTACAGTATATACATATGAGATGAGTATGTAGACAAAGTAAACAAAGTGGCATAGTTACATTTACATTTAAGTCATTTAGCAGACGCTCTTATCCAGAGCGACTTACAAATTGGTGCGTTCACCTTAAGACATCCAGTGGAACAGCCACTTTACAATAGTGCATCTAAATCTTTTAAGGGGGGGTGAGAATGATTACTTTATCCTATCCTAGGTATTCCTGAAAGAGGTGGGGTTTCAGGTGTCTCCGGAAGGTGGTGATTGACTCCGCTGTCCTGGCGTCGTGAGGGAGTTTGTTCCACCATTGGGGGGCCAGAGCAGCGAACAGTTTTGACTGGGCTGCGCGGGAACTGTACTTCCTCAGTGGTAGGGAGGCGAGCAGGCCAGAGGTGGATGAACGCAGTGCCCTTGTTTGGGTGTAGGGCCTGATCAGAGCCTGGAGGTACTGAGGTGCCGTTCCCCTCACAGCTCCGTAGGCAAGCACCATGGTCTTGTAGCGGATGCGAGCTTCAACTGGAAGCCAGTGGAGAGAGCGGAGGAGCGGGGTGACGTGAGAGAACTTGGGAAGGTTGAACACCAGATGGGCTGCTGTTAAAGTGGCTAGTGACATAAGAATGCAGTCGATGATCTAGAGTACAGTATATACATATGCATATGAGATGAATAATGTAGGGTAAGTAACATTATATAAGGTAGCATTGTTTAAAGTGGCTAGTGATATATTTACATCATTTCCCATCAATTCCCATTATTAAAGTGGCTGGAGTTGGGTCAGTGTCAATGACAGTGTGTTGGCAGCAGCCACTCAATGTTAGTGGTGGCTGTTTAACAGTCTGATGGCCTTGAGATAGAAGCTGTTTTTCAGTCTCTAGGTCCCAGCTTTGATGCACCTGTACTGACCTCGCCTTCTGGATGATAGCGGGGTGAACAGGCAGTGGTTTGGGTGGTTGATGTCCTTGATGATCTTTATGGCCTTCCTGTAACATCGGGTGGTGTAGGTGTCCTGGAGGGCAGGTAGTTTGCCCCCGGTGATGCGTTGTGCAGACCTCACTACCCTCTGGAGAGCCTTACGGTTGAGGGCGGAGCAGTTGCCGTACCAGGCGGTGATACAGCCCGCCAGGATGCTCTCGATTGTGCATCTGTAGAAGTTTGTGAGTGCTTTTGGTGACAAGCCGAATTTCTTCAGCCTCCTGAGGTTGAAGAGGTGCTGCTGCGCCTTCTTCACGACGCTGTCAGTGTGAGTGGACCAATTCAGTTTGTCTGTGATGTGTATGCTGAGGAACTTAAAACTCACGCTACCAAACATACCCTCGTAAAACTGACCATCCTACCGATCCTCGACTTCGGCGATGTCATTTACAAAATAGCCTCCTATACCCTACTCAATAAATTGGATGCAGTCTATCACAGTGCCATCCGTTTTGTCACCAAAGCCCCATATACTACCCACCACTGCGACCTGTACTCTCTCGTTGGCTGGCCCTTGCTTCATACTCGTCGCCAAACCCACTGGCTCCAGCACCAGAAATACACGATCCTGCTAGGTGAAGTTCCCCCTTATCTCAGCTCGCTGGTCACCATAGCATCACCCACCTGTAGCACGCGCTCCAGCAGGTATATCTCTCTGGTCACCCCCAAAACCAATTCTTCCTTTGGCCGCCTCTCCTTCCAGTTCTCTGCTGCCAATGACTGAAACGAACTACAAAATCTCTGAAACTGGAAACACTTATGTCCCTCACTAGCTTTAAGCACCAGCTGTCAGAGCAGCTCACAGATTACTGCACCTGTACATAGCCCATCTATAATTTAGCCCAAACAACTACCCCTTCCCCTACTGTATTTATTTATTTATTTTGCTCCGTTGCACCCCATTATTTCTATTTCTGCTTTGCACAGTCTTCCACTGCAAATCTACCATTCCAGTGTTTTACTTGTTATATTGTATTTACTTCACCACCATGGCCTTTTTTTGCCTTTACCTCCCTTATCTCACCTCATTTGCTCATATTGTATATAGACTTATTTTTCTACTGTATTATTGACTGTATGTTTGTTTTACTCCATGTGAAACTCTGTGTTGTATGTGTCGAACTGCTTTGCTTTATCTTGGCCAGGTCGCAATTGTAAATGAGCACTTGTTCTCAACTTGCTTACCTGGTTAAATAAAGGTGAAATAAAAAAATAACTCTCACACAGAAAACACACATGCATACACACAGCTAGCATGACAACTTTGACAATGTTTTCTAAAGTTATTGTGATCCTCTATCTCTCACACACACAGAGAACATACACATTTACTGTCATTAACTTAACAGGTGTCAATGTTAACAAGCTACAACCAATGGCAACAACAGGTAAGTGTCATTAGCCAGTTAAGTTAGCTAACTCTAGCTAGCCAATATTTTCTTGATGTTCTTCTCCCCAACAAACTGCCACTTTACTTAATTTAAAAAAGAATGCAGGAAATGAAAGGGCTACCACATATTAGCAGTCAAGTCTTTTTGAAGATGCTTGTGTGTAAATTTCTAAAACTGTTGTTTTCTAGCTCTGTTGTGTAGCCTACCAGGCGCTCTGTCCCAACAGCCAAATGGAATGTTGACACTTGAACAATGCAGGCTACCTGCGTGCAGTGATTCCAATCCAAGTTTTAGCTGGTCTGATATGCCTATCTCCTTACTTGTCTACTAAAATACAATTACTGCATGTGTTATTTGCTTAAGTTTTACGGGAAAATATAAAAGTAATATTTTCAGGGTAAAATTCAGGTGCAATTTATTTATTAATGGAAATAAATGCGCTAAAAATAAGGTTTTGTAAATCCTGGTGGATTGAAGTAAGATATTGAAATAAAAGACCTAGGCCTATTAATCGGGCCGGATTTGTTGAAGTGGACTCTCCCCGAGTACCATTAGACGGAGCACTGAGTAATATGATTCTGCTGGACTCGGGAAGAGTGAGTCCATGCAGAGTCCCCTGAGTCTCAAATGAAATATGCCTGAGCCCAGAGTGTTGACTGGGTACAGAATGCAATGAGACCCTAATCCGCTTTGGTGCGCTTTGCCAGCTGTGGTTTGCCAACTGGGCTAAGCTGAATCATGTAAACCCTGCTGAAAAAGAACATTACTCCAATTTGTATAATTGTAATGATTCTAGTGTCTTATATCCAATGGGTGCATGGCCCAGAAACACTATGCACTTGTTTATATATACTGAACAAAAATATAAACGCAACATGCACCAATTTCAAATATTTTACTGAGTTAGTCAGTCAATTGAAATAAATGAATTGGGCCCTAATCTATGGATTTGGCATGACTGGTAATACAGATATGCATCTGTTAGTCACAGATACCAGGGGATAAAATGTAGGGGCGTGGATCAGAAGACCAGTCAGTTTCTGGGGTGACCACCATTTGCCCAGCAACTCCAATCCCACTCGTCTCCAATTCCACAACCCAACCCTCAGCTTCCCTCAGCCCATCCCACCTATATCTCTACTCACCATAGTGGGGCAAAAAGTATTTATTCAGTCACCAATTGTGCAAGTTCTCCCACTTAAAAAGATGAGAGGCCTGTAATTTTCAACATAGGTACACTTCAACGATGAAAAAAATCCAGAAAATCACATTGTAGGATTTTTTAATGAATGTATTTGCAAATTATGGTGGAAAATAAGTATTTGGTCACCTACAAACAAGCAAGATTTCTGGCTCTCACAGACCTGTAACTTCTTCTTTAAGAGGCTCCTCTGTCCTCCATTCGTTACCTGTATTAATGGCACCTGTTTGAACTTGTTATCAGTATAAAAGACACCTGTCCACAACTTCAAACAGTCACATTCCAAACTCCACTATGGCCAAGACCAAAGAGCTGTGAAAGGACACCAGAAACAAAATGGTAGACCTGCACCAAGCTGGGAAGACTGAATCTGCAATAGGTAAGCAGCTTGGTTTGAAGAAAACAACTGTGGGAGCAATTATTAGGAAATGGAAGACATACAAGACCACTGATAATCTCCCTCTCCCTCCCTGGATCTGGGGCTCCACGCAAGATCTCACCCCGTGGGGTCAAAATGATCACAAGAACGGTGAGCAAAAATCCCAGAACCACAGTGGGACCTAGTGAATGACCTGCAGAGAGCTGGGACCAAAGTAACAAAGTCTACCATCAGTAACACACTATGTCACCAGGGACTCAAATCCTGCAGTGCCAGACATGTCCCCCTGCTTAAGCCAGTACATGTCCAGGCCCGTCTGAAGTTTGCTAGAGAGCATTTGGATGATCCAGAAGAAGATTGGGAGAATGTCATATGGTCAGATGAAACCAAAATATAACTTTTTGGTAAAAACTCAACTCGTTGTGTTTGGAGGACAAAGAATGCTGAGTTGCATCCAAAGAACACCATACCTACTGTGAAGCATGGGGGTGGAAACATCATGCTTTGGGGCTGTTTTTCTGCAAAGGGACCAGGACGACTGATCCGTGTAAAGGAAAGAATGAATGGGGCCATGTATCGTGAGATTTTGAGTGACAACCTCCTTCCATCAGCAAGGGCATTGAAGATGAAACGTGGCTGGTTCTTTCAGCATGACAACGATCCCAAACACACCGCCCCGGCAACGAAGGTGTGGCTTCGTAAGAAGCATTTCAAGGTCCTGGAGTGGCCTAGCCAGTCTCCAGATCTCAACCCCATAGAAAATCTTTGGAGGGAGTTGAAAGTCCGTGTTGCCCAGCAACAGCCCCAAAACATCACTGCTCTAGAGGAGATCTGCATGGAGGAATGGGCCAAAATACCTGCAACAGTGTGTGAAAACCTTGTGAAGACTTACAGAAAACGTTTGACCTCTGTCATTGCCTATAAAGGGTATATAACAAAGTATTGAGAAACTTTTGTTATTGACCAAATACTTATTTTCCACCATAATTTGCAAATAAATTCATTCAATTCCAGGCCTCATCTTTTAAGTGGGAGAACTTGCACAATTGGTGGCTGACTAAATACTTTTTTGCCCCACTGTATATCTTTCAACTATGCTGTGATGTTTAACATACAATTTCAATCTATCGAATAGAATCCACAGATTGCGAGTTGAAGATAAATACTTTTATTAAGAGTGTTAGTAATTGACTGACCCGGTCTCTCCAAATCCCCCAACAGTACAATGTCTAGGGTCAATTTTAGATCAATGTTATGCATTTTCAGCCATTCCTGAGACCAGAAACGGGCTACATGAAGGCATTACCAAAATAAATGGTCTATTGATTCTGTATCCTCACAACAAAATCTGCAGAGCTTCGATGATTGTATGCCTAAATATTCAACATTTTGTTGGTGACAAGTTCTACTGTAAATAATAATTTTAGCTGAAAAGCACAAAGTCTTGAATCTTGCATCATTTTACATACCAACTCATACACCCTGTACCATGGAATTGGTACATAAAAATCTCTTCCCAACTATTTTGTAATCTGTATGGCACAGTTGTCAACATCCTGGTCCTCAAATGAAACTGGTATACTTTCCTATTGATGCTATTATTATTCCTCTGCCAGTTTTGATCCTTTATATTGGGCAGACAGACAAGTCCCTACCTCCTTCCGCAGCCACTGCCTACTCCATTTTCGGGGTAATGCTGTCATCAGTTGGTTGTACTCTTGGATTGAGCAGACCTTCCTGTACAATTCTGATAACTCCATGAATGACCTAACTCTACCATTCCAATTTACAATATCATTTAAGAACAAAATACCTTTTTCAAACATCTATCCCATAAATATAGGTATTTTAATAACCAGCACATTTGAGTTCAGCCATAATATTTGTTATCTTTAGAGTGGGATGAAATTAAAATTGTAGCCAGCTCTGCAATGCTTGTTTGAAAAACAGATCCTTTGAAAAATCGAAAATTAGACATGGCAATCTGCAAAAAGGCCATTTTTAAACCATGGATAAGCTTTTCTTCATAATCTTCTTGAGAACTATTTATGGTTCAAGTAAAACTTTTGATTAAGTGAAGCTTTTAGAGAGTGGTTTAGTGCTTTTACATTTTAAGTCGGAAGTTTACATACACCTTAGCCAAATGCATTAAAACATTTTTTCCTGACATTTTAATCCTAGTAAGAATTCTCTGTCTTAGGTCAGTTAGGGTCACCACTTTTATTTTAAGAATGTGAAATGTCAGAATAATAGTAGAGAATTATTTATTTAAGCTTTTATTTCTTTCATCACATTCCCAGTGGGTCAGAAGTTCACATACACTCAATTAGTATTTGGTAGCATTGCCTTTAAATTGTTTAACTTGGGTCAAACATTTTGGGTAGCCTTCCACAAGCTTCCCACAATAAGTTGGGTGAATTGTGGCCCATTCCTCCTGGCAGAGCTGGTGTAACTCAGTCAGGATTGTAGGCCTCCTTGCTCACACATGCTTTTTCAGTGCTGCCCACAAAATTTCTATGGGATTGAGGTCAGGGCTTTGATATGGCCACTCCAATACCTTGACTTTGTTGTCCTTTTTTTGCCACAACTTTGGAAGTATGCTTGGGGTCACTGTCCATTTGGAAGACCCATTTGCGACCAAGCTTTAACTTCCTGACTGATGTCTTAAGATGTCGCTTCAATATATCCACATAATTGTCCTCCCTCATGATGCCATCTATTTTGTGAAGTGCCAGTCCCTCCTGCAGCAAAACACGCTGACAACATGATGCTGCCACCCTCCTGCTTCACAGTTGGGATGGTGTTCTTCAGCTTGCAAGCCTCCCCTTTCCCCCCCAACCATACCGATGGTCATTAAGGCCAAACAGTTCTATTTTTGTTTCATCAGACCAGAGAACATTTCTCCAAAAAGTACTATCTTTGTCCCCATGTGCAGTTGCAAACCGTAGTCTGGCTTTTAAAAAAAAAAATTTTCAACCAGGCAAGTGCGCCACGGAAGTCAGAAATAGCGATATAATAAATGCCTTACATTTGAAGATCTTCTTCTGTTGGCACTCCAAAGCTAATTGTTCGATAATGTCCTTCTTTATATCCCCAAAAACTCAGTTTAGCGCTTCAGTCAATAATCCACCGGTTTCCCTCCTTCAAAATGCATACAAAATGAATCCCAAACGATACCAATAAACTTCTCCATAACAAGTCAAACAACGTTTATAATCAAACCTCGGGTACCATAATATGTAAATAAACCATACAAGTTAAGACGGAGAATCGTTATTGTGTTTACCGGAGATAAACATCAAAGAACGCGCTCTCATCCACACACATAAACACTACAGCCAAAATGGGAGTCACTTAGAAAAAATAGCTAGAATTTGTAGTTTTTCTAGACTGTTGACATCTAGTGGAAGCCCTAGGAACTGCAATATGGGAGGATTTCGCCTCATAATAAACATGACAGCCATTAGAAACAGTGGTAGGCTGACATTTTTTTGGGGGGGATGGTTTGTCCTCTGGGTTTTGCCTGCCATATCAGTTCTGTTATACTCAGACATTATTTGAACAGTTTTAGAAACTTTTGTGTTTTCTATCCAATACTACCATGCATATGCATATCCTAGCTTCTGGGCCTGAGTAACAGGCAGTTTACTTTGGGCACGTTTGTCATCCAAACTTCAAAATACTGCCCCCTACCCCAGAGAGGTTAACAAGAAATTTGTGGAGTGGTTGAAAAACAAGTTTTAATGACTCCAAACTAAGTGTATGTAAACTTCTGACTTCCGACTATAAAACATCCAATTTTATAAATAAAATCCAGTCTTACTTTGTCAAATACAGTGTAGACATAGTTCATGTTGTAAATGACTATTGTAGCTGGAAACTGCAGATTTCTTAAATGGAATATCGACATAGGCGTACGGAGGCCCATTATCAGCAACCATCACTCCTGTGTTCCAGTGGCATGTTGTGTTAGCTAATCCAAGTTTATAATTTTAAAAGGCTAATTGATCATTAGAAAATCCTTTTGCAATAATGTTAGCACAGCTGAAAACTGTTGTTCTGATTTAAAGAAGCAATAAAACTGGCCTTTAGACTAGTTGATTATTTGGAGCATCAGCATTTCTGGGTTTGATTACAGGCTCAAAATGGCTAGAAACAAAACTTTCTTCTGAAACTCGTCAGTCTATTCTTGTTCTGAGAAATGAAGGTTATTCCATGTGAGAAATTCCCAAGGAACTGAAGATCTCATACAACGCTGTGTACTACTCCCTTCGCAGAACAGCGCAAACTGGCTCTAATCAGAATAGAAAAAGGAGTGGGAGGCCACGGTGCACAACTGAGCAAGAGGACAAGTACATTAGTGTCTAGTTTGAGACAGACGCCTCACAAGTCCTCAACTGGCAGCTTCATTAAGTAGTACCCGCAAAACACCCGTCTCAACGTCAACAGTGAAGAGGCGACTCCAGGATGCTGACCTTCTAGGCAGAGTTCCTCTGTCCAGTGTTTGTGAGGTAGCTGGATCTTTCCACGATGGAGTATGTTGTTCCTCCATAGCATAAAGCTGTTGATACTTGTAGATTTCCTTCAGGATCTCCTTTAGTATCCAGGTTGGCTCTGAACTGCAACCAGTTGTTTACCAATGTTTTTAATGATGCGCCTTTCCCACAAAGACCGTGCTTTCGCTGTTTTGTTTGTAATTAACAGGCTGCTCTGTGAACTCTCGTGTCAACAAAGGCTTTGGTTTTCTATAGTATGTAAAGTTGGCTAGCTAGTTGATAAGCAGCTCATTCTATTCAGCACCTACTGGACTGCTGCATAAGAGAGTCAGACGATGATAACTCTTAATTCAAACACACTGTTCTTTCTAAACAAGTCTGCTCTGGGCTTCAGATACTGACCACGAATAGGAGATTTGATGTGTAATGTAATAAGCAGTAAGTATTCAGTGGTGTCTGTGCACTTAGCTAGCTACCATCCCATAGCATACATTGCACTTGAAGTGTGACTGGCTCGTCCGTGGATGTACGGAGACAATTTCCTATTTTCCTTCCCCTTTTGTTGTCACTCCTGTTGGTCCCCCAAGTGGGGGTTCATGCTGTCTGATTGGGTTAAAGTCAAGTTGTTGGCCACTGACAAGTAATTGCGATTCTACGAGTAGAAATTATAGGTTTGTCGCTACCGGGTTGGCACGCAGCAGGTACTGCTTTTGTTCTTGCAAGAGAAGGCCTCCCTCAGTGATAAATATATATGGCAGTGAGATTCTGTGTGTTTCATGCTTTAGATAACTGGTCAGTAGATCAATCAATATTTCAACCCAAATAGGTATTTTTTTATGACGTCGAAAAGATGTCATAAAAATACGTCCTGACCAGATTTCAACCAGAAAAAAATGTTATTTTATCATGTCATATGCCCACTGGGTAGGCTATGCTATGGGGATCTCTAGACCTAATGAAAAACAATACATTATCATGTTGATACTGCTAGGTATTTCAAATGATTAGACCTAGCTACTACTGTAAAGATGTATAGACCCAAGTTATTTGTTTAGCTAATTATTGAATGCTCTCTATTCTAATTTGGACTTCAACTGTATCGAAAAGTAGACTATTATCTATTACAAAATGAATGTTTTAGAGAACAGAGACGATAGGCCTATTAGTAATTATGACTTTTAAATGTATTTCCAGGCAGAGGAGATGGACACCTCAGAAGACCTGCAAGATGACAACCTGATCAAGCGGGACCACTTCCACAGTTCTAATAATGAACAGCAAGATGGACATTTGGTAGTTAGGAGGAATGTAATATTAGAACGAACAAAATTCAACCAAAGACAACAGGAAGCAGGAGAGACAGCTGATGATTTTATCTCTGCACTTCATTGTTTGTCAGAACATTGCGGTTATGGAGCTCTGCTCAGTGAGATGATAAGAGACAGACTAGTCGCAGGCTTACTTGACAGAAGACTGTCCAAGCAATTACAAATGGACCCAGAACTAACACTGGATAAAGCTGTCACACGCATTCGTCAAACTGAAATTGTGGAAAAGCAACAGGACCTGCCGGAGAATAACTTCAAAACTGCCAGCAGAAGAGAAAATGAAGGCTGTGTGCTTTCATACAGAAAGCATCAATGCCCAGCCAATGTCCAGTGCCAATCAGAGAAGAAGAATCAAAACTCAGAAAGGCTACAACAACCCCAAACAACACAGGAGAAGGAAGAGGAGCCCCTAGATACTGATGACACTGATGGCTTCAGTCCTGGAGGAGAAAAGCCTCACTACTGCGCCTACTGCAGTAGGAGCTTTCAAAAAGTGAGGGATCTTATAAGACACCGACGAACACATACTGGAGAGAAGCCTCACCACTGCCCTGATTGTGACAGAAGGTTTGCTCGATTAGATAAGCTTAAATTACACCAGCAAACACATACCGGAGAGAAGCCTCACCACTGCCCTGATTGCAACAGAGGTTTTGCTCGTTTAGATAAGCTTAAGTCACACCAAAAAAAACATGCAAAAGACAAACAGATTTGTCACTCTTCTGACTGTGTGAAAAGTTTTGTCCTATTGGAGAAGCTTGAAAAACACCAGCTGGAGAATACCTTCAAAGCTACCAGCAGTGCATCCAATGTAGACTGGGTGCTCACACAGCAGAAAACATTCAGCAAAGTCAGAGGGAGTAAAAGGCAGCAGAGTAAAGTACGAGCTAGAGCTCCAGGAAAGAGAACACCATCACATAGCAAAACAGTACAGGAGAAGGAAGAGGAGCCCCTAGAGACTGATGATTCTGATGATTGGATTGAGGGTTTCAGTTCTGGAGGAGAGAAGCCACACTACTGCTTTGACTGCGGTAAGAACTTTAGAAAAGTGAGGGATCTTATAAGACACCAGCGAACACATACGGGAGAGAAACCTCACCACTGCCCTGTTTGTGACAGAACTTTCGCTAGATTAGATAAACTTAAATTACACCAAGAAATACATACAGGAGTGAAGCCTCACCACTGCCCTGATTGTGAGAAAAGTTTTGCTCGATTAGATAATCTTAAATTACACCAAAAAATACATATTAAAGGGGAACATAATGTCACACTGAACCATCAAACTGAAATGAATGTAGACTGTGTGCACACACAGCAGAGAACAGCCAGCAGAGGTAGGCAGAAGAGTAAAATGCGAGCTAGTGCACCAGGGAAAAGAATGGTCCAGTCACAGCCAGGCAAAGACTCCCCTTACAAAAGTTCAGTTCGAAAGAATCAACAGTCAGAAAAACTGCAACAACCCCAAACAACGCAGGAGAATGAAGAGGATCCTGAAGGTACTTCTGAAGACTGGACCGAGAGTTTCAGTACTGTAGAGAAGCCATACATCTGCTCCGACTGTGGTAAGAGCTTCAGACTAGAGAATCGTCTTATAAGACATCAGCGAACACATACAGGAGAGAAGCCTTACGACTGCCCTGACTGTGACAAAAGTTTTGCGCGATTAGATCATGTAAAGTCACACCAAAAAACACACATGAAGGAGGAACGTAATTTCCACTGCTCTGACTGTGTGAAAAGCTTTGTCCGATTGGAACAGCTTGAAAAACATCAGCTAACACACAAGAAAAGTTACATCTGTTCAAAGTGTGAGGAAAGGTTTTCAGACCTGGTTGACTGGAAAGCACACTTTTTAGTACACAGAGAGATCCTCCACTGTCCTGACTGTAACAAGCAGTTCTTGTACAAGGGACTTTTTGAAAGACACAGGAGAACACATTTGAGAAAAAGAGAGAAATTTCTCTGCACAATATGTGGGAAGGAGATTCACAACTTTAAAATACACATGCGAGTACACACTGGAGAGAAACCATATCACTGCACTGAGTGTGGGAAGAGTTTTGCATATACAAAATCGTACAAAACACATATATTAACACATACCTCTGGAGAAAGAGCAACCTATCCTTGTTTGGAATGTGGAAAGACATTTACTCGCATAGATGGCATGGTGAGACACGTGAGGAGGGTTCATACTGGAGAGAGAAATCATCAGTGCGGAGACTGTGGAAAACGATTCTTTCGAAAAGAGTCACTGAAGAGACACAGTCTAGTTCACACTGGAGAGAAACCATACCAATGCTCTGTCTGTGGGCAACGCTTCTCCCAAGATGGAGACAGAAAACGCCATGAGAAGAGGCACTACTCTGGTGTCTCAGATTTCCTCGATCTATAATGCAGAAGTGGTGTTTGGCATTGCAGGAACCCACCCAATGTGATTTCTAACCAGTTGTTCTTTTGCCTCCAGGTGGCCTGGAATTGCCACCACAGACTGTAGAAAAGACACAGACAGACTGTTGCTGATACACAACAAGTCTGAGTATTACTGTTTTCATAGCAGTATTTTTTTAAATTATTTTAAATGTGAAAAGGCATAGTATACTATCAATAGCGGCCATTGTTAAATGATGGGCCTTCCCCATAAGTGGTTTGCAGTCAGCTATATTGTATTAAAGATGAGAATTACAGATCTATAACACACATTTATGTGAATTTGGTCGGGTCGCCTAAGAAGTTACATATTGCAGCTTTAATGTTGATATTTTGATTATCAGGTGGCCCACATGCTACTTTGAAATAATGCCTATAAAAGGTTCCCAACTACAACCTTCAGCGAGTGTATACGTTTGTCTGAAATGTGCTCTTAAGCTGCAGAGGTCAAACAAATTCTCCAGCTGGCTGCCACCTGTGAGGTATCAGCGACCCAGAGTTAGGGCAGGGCGGGCATCTACAGATCAGATGCACCACTGAACGCTACAGACAAAACCCAATACCTTGCTTGGCTACCCATTTACATCGATCCAGCCAACTGACGTTTCTTCTCCACTATGAGTCTGCATTTGCCTTAGATTTCTAGAATACAAACACCATTCTGACCGTTCTGATTGGTCCCAGAAATCAATGGGTTGGCCCAGCGCCAGCCTCCATGATGATGCTATCACTTTTGATACTTTGCATGGATAAGATTTGTTAGACTATCTAATCGCTGATGAATTTGTTTTGTACAATGCTCCTCATTTTGAAGTTGCACAAACGACTTCTAGGATGGCAACGCCTTCAGAAAGTATTCATACCCCTTGACTTATGCCACAGTCTGTTGTGTTACAGCCTGAATTCTAAATATATTTTTTCCTCACCCATCTACACACATTACCCCATAATGACAGTGTGAAAACATGTTTTTTGAAATGTTAGCAAATGTATAGAAAATGAAATGCAGAATTGACACCCCTTTCATATGACGATCCAAATTGAGTTCATGTGGATCCAATTTCCTTCGATCATCCTTGAGACGTCTCTACAACTTCATTGGAGTCCACCTGTGGCTTTATATAGACAGGGTGTGTTTCTTTCGAAAGGTCCCACAGTTGTCAGAGCAGAAACTATACCCTGAAGTTCCAAGGAAGTGTCCATAGATCTCATAGAGAATTGTGATGATGCATATATCCAGGAAAGGGTATTGTATAAAACAATTTCTAGAGTGTTGAAAGTTTCCAAGAGCACAGTGGTCTCCCTCATTGGGAAATTGAAAAAATGCGGGAACTACCCAGACTGCCGAGAGCAGGCCGTCCGACTAAACTGAGCTACCGGGTAAAAAAGGACCTTGGTCAGGGAGGTGACCAAGAATCCAATGACCATTCTGAAAGAACTAGAGTTCCTTGACTGAGGTGAAAAACCTGTCAGAAGGACGACTGTCTCTACAGCACTTCACCAATCTGGGATTTACGGGAGAGTGACCAGACAGAAGCCACTCCTTGAGAAAAAGGCACATGACGGCACCCCTGGAGTTGCAGAAAAGTATGAACGACTGAAAGAATAAGGCAAAAGATTCTGTGGTATGATAAGATCACTTTTACTCTTTGGCCTGAATGCAAAGCGCTATGTCTGGAGAAAACCAGGCACAACTCATCACTCGTCTAATACCATCCCTTTTGTGAAGCATGATAATGGCAGCATCCTGCTATGTGGATGCTTTTAAGCGGCAGGGACTGGGAGACTGGTAAGGATGGCGGGAACAATGAATGGAGGAGCCAGATACAGGCAGATCCTTGACGAGAACCTGCTTCAGAGTGTAAACGACCTTAGACTGGGGCGAAGATTTACGTTCCAACAGGACAATGACTCCAAGCATACAGCCAAAGCAATGCTGGAATGGCTTCAGAACAAGAATGTGAAAGTCCTTGAGTGGCCCAGACTTGAATCCCATTGAAAATCTGTGGAAAGACTAAGATTGCTGTTCACCACCACTCCCCATCTAATTTAACAGAGGTTGAGAAAATCTGCAAGGAAGAATGGGAGAAAATCCAGATGTGCCACGCTGATACAGACATACACGACTAAAATACGGAATCACTGCCAAAGGTGCTTCAAAGCATTGCCTCAGGGGTGTGAATTATGTAAATTAAAGATGTCATTTTCAATACATTTTTAAAAACATGTTATCCCTTTTGTCATTTTGGGTAGATGGGTGGGATTTTATTTAAGTAAAAAAAATTGGGGGGGGAATTCAGGCTGTAATACAATGTGGTCAAGTGGTATCAATACTTTCTGAAGCCAATGTATGTAGTGATGAATAGAGCAGCAGAATTAGGTTCAGGGTGTCGTCATTAATACCTTCATTAGTTAGGCTTTTAAACATCACTCGATGGGGAAGAGGTTCACATTTAAGAGGTTTCTGCTTTTAATCATATTCTTATTTGTATATTGTTATTCCCACTATGTAATACAATCTGCATTGCAAACTAGAATTTTGAATAAAAGATGAGTAGGATGTGTTTACACAGGCTGTCCAATTCTGGGGTGCATTCAGTTATTTCAAAAGGTTGCTACGTTGTGTGACTGTTTGTACTGAATGACACGTTTTCCCAAAACAGTACACACCGTTCTTCAGCCATTCATTACAGTACTGTTTGTTTAATTAAACCACAGATTATCAGTTCTATTGTCAAGATACTCAAGTGGCCACTCTAACAATGAAAATAAATGTCTTCAAAAGTAGAAGGTATTCGGGAGGAGGCAAGATCAGGTGGGGGACCATTCTAGCCAATGAGAGGACAGATGGGGTGGCAGCGTAGCCTAGTGATTAGAGCATTGGACTAGTAACCAAAAGGTTGCAAGATTGAATCCCTGAGCTGACAAGGTACAAATATGTCGTTCTGCCCCTTGAACAAGGCAGTTAACCCACTGTTCCTAGGCCGTCATTGTAAATAAGAATTTGTTCTTAATGGACTTGCCTAGTTAAAGGTAAAAAAAACAAGCATGTTAACAACAGGCACAGCCGATAGTTTTTTCAAAACAATTGCCTGGATGTAACAGTACACTCGTAACAACCAAGGACCTAAGCATTTCAACTGTTATTAGATCAAATAAGCCATTACATTTTGTGTTAACGAAATTCGACACTCATTGCTGGAGAACACAGATTTTGGGCCCAGTTATCCCTCTCGCTTTGCCTCTTCCTGTGCAAGCCCAGCCTTTTAGTAGTAAATCTGTAGTCATTCTCCAGCCATTACTGTATTCTTATAGATGGCACAGTATACAAGAGTATAATCCAAATGTCTTACCAGTAAAACAAACAAAGGAAACACCAAATGACAAGTGTTGTTGGGCTCCTTGATTTTTATTACAAAATATTGATTTCCCACAATTAACAGTACATATTTAGCCAAAACAAAGAACGGAAACAGCCAGCGGTTGGTAATGGATGACTAAGTGTTTACTCCAGAACAGACCACAGCAGAGAAAACAGGAGTTAACTACAGCAGGGGTGGCCAATCTGACCCTAGGCTTTGTTCCAGTCAAGCAGTCTGATTCAACAAGCCCATTAATCATCATTATCATTAGACCGACTAGATGAAATTGGTGTGTTGCTAGAACAAAACCCTGCACCCATAGACCTTTTGTGGATAAGATTGGCCACCCTGAACTACAACATTCTAGTCATATGCCTGCTGCCTTTCAAGTCGCTGTTACAATCAATTTGAGTGATCACGGAACTCCCAGTGCCATCTGTCGCTGATACGTCCCCACCAGTCCTCACCCACACATCCCTTAACTCCACATCATGCTCACAAGGATGCAACGTTCTGAATGTTGTAGAGAAATTAATCCCTATTTTACTACATGACAGAACTAATGTCTGTTTCACATTAAATAAAATGTCGCTCCAGTCCTCTTTGTATTGTCATTAGGAGATTGAATCGGGTCGATTGGCCAAAACCATCTTTCCCTGAGTTTGACACAGGCCATGGACAACTGAAGTCTAAAGCACAGAAACAGAAGGCATAGAACAGGACAAAAACTAATCTCATAATGAGATGAGCTGCTATTTATCAGTGTGGTTTAACTCCTAAGCCCAAACCTCTACCCACAGACTCACAGACAGTTGTTTAAGAAGGTTTCCTAATCAGTGCAAACACGGATGGATAAAAAATATTAGGGGGGGGGGGACTGTTGGAAATGTCAGATTTTTTACAGACCCACACACAAAACACACACCCCTATCATCCACTAACAGTCACCCCATATCATGCCCACCCAGCACCCCTTCCCTATCCCGTATCCTCGCCACTCTCACAACAGAGAAAATACAAATAAATGGAGATCGAATGGTTATTGGTTTGCAATCAGTCTGTCAATGCTGTTCCAAAGGAGAACAGCATTGTCGAACATGGTTCCATCTTTTGTTGCTGCTACAGCCACATCTTCCATCCGCTGGTCTCACAACTCTATACGTGTATCATCTGGGAGAGACAGAGAGCGGGATTAGTCAACTGTATAGGTTTGCCAATCAGTGTTATGTTATG